>NC_135574.1:163551017-163894767 GCF_965152235.1 Eretmochelys imbricata
CAATCCTGTCCTGGCATGGGATTGTACTAGATTACATAGTAGGTCTTTTTTATCTTTAATTATGATGTTCTATGACTTCCAATTCCTAACACACAGTCGTACACTTGTAATTTAAAAAAAATAGTCCAAATTCCGACTTGAAACCTGAAAAAATAGCGCTGACTTCAGTGCAGACTGCATGAGCTGTATAAGTCAGTGTGGAATTTGGCTCAATATTACTTTCTCATTGGAAATGGGATATATGATAATTTATAATGTTTCAGATGATCATAATCAAACACCACATAGTAGTGTGCTTCCAAACATTTTTTAAAATCATGATTATCTTGCTTCTCCTCTTGCAGTGCGATTTTAGTCGGTTCATTTGCATGACAAGGCATGCAGTGTTGCTAAAGGGAATACAGTGAAACAAGCACTTAGCCTGATTCTGGTCTCATACCTGTTTTACACCCCAGTGTAATCACATTGACTCCTGGGCAGTTACTTCTGATTTACACTGAGAGCGTAAAATTAGGCCTTTAATTCTACTGAGCGTTGCTATTTACAAATATCTATCTGGTTTCTTTTCCAGATCTTTTAGGGCTTTGAGATGGAGGAAATGTATGTTGCACTGAGTGAGGTGGCACCAGAAACTGACTGTTCTTTTTACTGCAGTGATCATATGCAAAGGAAATTGTCAAACATCTGCCCTGCAACCATTGTTGGAAAAAGTTTCGAAGGACGTTTGTTAGTTGTTTGCAGAACTGTAGGTGCAGGATTTCTGTGGGACTTTTGCCCTGTTCATTGGAGTTGTATGGGGGTGGATCTCAGGGGTGGCATGGCTAGCAAATGCTAATTGGGTTCCCTCCAACTCTTGTAGAAACAGCTCTGCTGCAGTGCTCACCCGTGGAGCAGTCTGATTTTTTTGTACTGCTGGCTGGCTTCCTTCTTAGCTCCTGCTTTGGCCTCTCCCTAAACGGAGTGATTTGTGCAATCCCCAGTGTAGGAACTGAGTGCTTTGAAATGCTGCCCTTAGTTGCCCTTCTTCTGCCCTCAGCAACTGGAAGTTACAAGGGGCCTGACCATGCCTACCACATGGGATGCTCTCACAAGCCACTTGCAGCAGAGGAGCACCTCATGGTACTGTGAGTTCAAAGCAAAGCATCTGGGGAGCTTGCTGGTGGCCCATAGGGAGGGGCAAAGAACTGGGGAAGCAGAGGGAAGTGAGAGGGAGAACTTGGGGGGAGCAGACAGCATGGGCTACAGCTGCAGGGAACAGAGAGCAAGGGAGCAAAGACAATATGGGGCTAAAGAATTAATGTGTGGCAAAGATCTGGGAGCCCCAAAGGGAGAAAGAACTGGGTGTAGGTAGAAATTGGGGTAACAGAAGGACAGAGAGAACTGGAGGAGGCAAAAGAAGAGCAGAAAGGATGGTGGCAGAATTTTTTTTGGGGGGGGGAAGACTAGGGGGTGCAGCAGAGAATTAGGGACTCCAGAGAAAGGAGGGTGAGAACTGGGGTCAGAGAAATGGAGGCCCTGGAGATAGGAGAGAGAGAACTGAATGGGGAGAGCAGGGGAGGTCTGAGGGAATGTAAGGAATGTGGTGGGGTAAAGGAGGCAGAAGTTAAGGAATGGGATAAAAGGGAGATAGAGACAGAGGATGAGGATGTAATGTGTAGAGGGAGGATAGACAGAGTGAGGCCAAAGGAGTTTGGTGGAGGGAACAGATCCTGAGCCTGGGAGATGTGTATGTGTGGCTGAGAGCCTAGAGACAACTGCGGGAGGAGCATATCTTGACATATGAAATGGTTTCGGGGCCGAGGGGTTAATGTCACATGTTAGTGGCAGGTTGTCTCTCCAAGTGCATTTGTATCACCTAGCCCAATCTCTGGGTCAATCCTGAAAGTTCTTTGGGGGTAAGGACTGTTTTTAAGTCTTGTGTTTGTACAATGTCTGGCACAGTGGGGCCTGGTCCATGACTAGTTCTCCTAGGCATTATCACAGTACAGCTAATAATAATTAATAATAGTTTCCAGTCTAAATCAGCAAAAACAGGGTGGAGAGAGGTATGCAATGTAAAAGCAGAATGCATAGTTTAAATTGGGCAAATGATTTGTTAATTAAGCTTTTTTTGTTTGTTTGTTTTTGTTTACATATCTCCTAAATTGAAGGATTATGTCATGAAGTCATAGCTGGGTGGGTTTCTGGTCAAATCATAACCAAAAAAAAGCTCATATGTAGAAAGGATGGGAGTTGGGTGTTCTAGGCATAGGGAGAAGAAGGAAAAAAGTAAGGGACAATTAAAGTCTGTGAGAGATGAACAAAGAATGATGTGCCCAGAGGTATTGTTGGGCTTATTTTAATTAAAACCAATCAAACAAATTCACCAAGGGTCTGGAATGAGAGCCAAGATGTGCGCAGGAGTTATCACTATGTAGAGCCTTGGGCAGTGAGGTTAAGGAGTTTGAATTTGCTGAAGAAGGAGGCAGGAAGAATCAAGAATGGAGAGACATGAGAAGTGGAGTGGTGGTGTCATGCTTAGAGGAAGAGAACTTTAGCCTCAGTCTGGTGAATGGAAGAGAGAGGGTAGGAACAACAGATGTGGAGTCCAAGGAATTGAGGTGTTATTTTCTTGGCAGATATTTTATAACTGAAGGGGTGCCCAAACACTGCGGGCCTCTCGGTTCATTTCCCGACTGGACTACCCCTGAGTCAGTGGTTATGGATGGAGCTCAGATTTCACAATCGTAGAGTAAAATGAATTGAATTATTCATACTTCCTCCCTCGCTTTAGAGAAAGGGATTTTTGGTTCAGTCAGGCTTAAATGTAAGGACACCAAATATTTCCAAACTTCAGTGAAATGCACTGAGGAGTTTTCCCTCCTCCTCCAGTCTTCTCTGTCAGTGTTCCAATTGTTCTACAGGGGCTTCTGTTTCTAAAATCCCTGCTAGTTCTTGTAGAACACAAGTGGAAAGATATGGAGACGTGTTTTCAGTTGGCCACTTAGTTGTGCATGTTGTTTTTTGCATCTTCAGATTTCATATTTTTGCATGTTAAGAGCTTTTGTGACAAAGTGATAATGGATTTCTGGCCGAGCAAACACCTGTGTCAAGAGGTGTTAAATTTTCATAATGTGCCTTGTCTTTCTAGCACCAATTGCTTGTGTTGGCTTGTATATATCTGGAATCCATTTCATTTCCTTCCTTACTAATGAGGGTTTGATTAGGGAATATGAGGAATTCCTCTGCCAAAAAGTATTGTACTTCAATCTATTTTAAAGAATTAGTCTCTGGTATTCTTTAATCATACAGGAACAAGGGAGCATATGAATAATTAACAAAATGTTTAAACTTTTGGATAGCCCAGTTTGAAAATGTTGTACAATGCATGCATATGTTCAAAGATACAGGGACGTAAGATCTAACATTTTCAATGGAAGTGGAGTGTAGGGTATAACACAGATGAACAAGAAAATTGGAGGATTCAACACACAGAATACCAGGGATTCTCAAAACAGGATCTGAGCAGTTCTTGCAGGTAGTCTGTGGGGAGCTGGCAGGTCATGTGGTGCTGGTGATCCTTCTTGTTTCCAGCTGTTAAACTGCATGAAAAGACAGATAAAAGTACATTAAGTCCTTTCTTAATACAACTTTTCCAAGTAAGCAATTGCTGTAGCTGCTATAGCTTTATGATTATGAATGGGAGGAGAATTGAAGCCTTGAAAGAGTGGTAAAGCGTTCGTGAGACAATCCCTCTGTCATGATGCAGTCCACATTATAAAAAAGATTGAGAATTCCTTCACAATATTCTTTCTAGGGTATGGTTACTACTTATGGTTGCAACTGAGAATCACTGTGTTCCTGGGCAGGGGAAAGGAGAATAGTTTTTTTTTCTTGCATTAATTTTTCTTTTAGTATAAATTATGTCTTAAAGAAGTGATGCATTCTGGGGAGATAGTTTTGGTTACTGTGTTCCTTGTCTCACACACATTTAATGCTTCTTTGGCTTATTCTAGTCCAGTTTTGTGATCTGAAGAAATG
Source organism: Eretmochelys imbricata (assembly GCF_965152235.1). Taxonomy (NCBI): domain Eukaryota; kingdom Metazoa; phylum Chordata; order Testudines; family Cheloniidae; genus Eretmochelys; species Eretmochelys imbricata. The sequence goes on from NC_135574.1 coordinate 163,555,038, forward strand.
TGATACAGTTCCTGGCCGTATGGTCTGGCTAGCTAAATCTTGTGTATGTAGTTGAGTTGGCTGGTTCTTGGCTGATGCCAGCATGTGTTGTGTTTATTATATGTAGTTCTTTCTGCTGTATAGCAATACCATATTCATCACTACAGTTTCTGTAATACGCTTTTTTTAATGGGGGAGTGGTTGAACTTTAGTGAGGGTCAATAATGTGTCACTCCCGCATATAGTTTTGCAGATTGGACTGTCCTTTGCATTTCTCCATATTTGAAGAAGTGGGAGAGACAATTCCCAATGGTAGGAGAGAACCACTAGATTTGGGAGACTTGGGGATTGGCTATGTGCAAAAGTTGAACTGATTTTGAAATGTATTTAGTTAAACCTATGCAATTCCTGTGTATAGGTCTGGGTTTAACAGGTCTGCTGAAACGGAAAATATAGATGTGCTGATGCAAATGGTCTAAGCCCCGCACATGCCTAAAAGGATATAAGAAGTGAAGGGCTCCTTGTCACCATTCGAATACTCTTCCTGCACCCCAGGTAAGCCTTACACAGGCCTTTTAAACACAATTTTTGTCTGTCCACCTAGAGAGTTGTGAAAAGGAGAAGGACAAGCAAAACACAATAAAGTATATGAATGAGAATTTTTTCATAGCACAAAAGTGTGTTTGAAATGTAGAACAGACTAGATTCAAAGTCAGTTTTCTCTATCACAGAAACTGCCTTTACCAGAGCACTTGCAGTATTTTTCATAGTGCTCCAGAGATAAAGACTATATCAGGCTATGAAAAGTGATGATATCTAAGTCTATACATTTTTTTCAATCCCTTATCCAGACAGATCAGCTGAAACCATACCGTACATGTTTATCCTTCCCCATTGATAGGCATGATTCATGATTTTGTTTCAACTGTTCTATAATCATTTTCCCTAAAAGGAGAAGGTCTTAATCTTAATGTCTGATATTAAAGAATGTCTGATATCTTAAAAAACCCCAAATCTGTCTATGACTAGTGCTTTGGAAAGAATGATCTGGGATTCCAAGCTGTGATATATGGATGCTTTTAGTTTCACACTCTATGTGCAAGCAGGAAAAACAGGATTTTTATTGAAATTTTATATATTTTTTTTACCTCTTCTATTTCATTGGAGTTAGTATCTTTTGACTCGGCAGTCTGAAATGTAATATAAAGCGCTTGCTCACTTGTAAGTCTCCTGTCTAGCCCTGCATAGTGAGTATCCAAAGTATCAGTAATTGCTTTACATAGACAGGACTGCATCCTCAGCTGTGCCCCACTGGGTGTAGTTGAGGGGGAAGCCACAAAGGAGCCATTTGAAACTCCTCAATGCTAGGACTGGCTCTTCATGGGTCCCAGCGCTGATGTACTTCGGAGTAACTTCAGGGCTATTCTAATTCATGCTGACTTGTCGCAGCCAGTAATGGGTCATTATGCTGCCCCAGGGACTGCTGGAGTACAGAGCATTCTGACCACTTCCTAGCAATGGGGGCAGGATGCTGGCTGTATGTCAGCTGAAGATTTTGGGACATCTGGCCCACGGTCTTTACACAACCAAATTCACCTTTCAGATAAATTGCTGTGAGAATTTGAGTAATTCCGTTGTCATCAGTTAAATTACTCCAGGTTTACACCGGTGTAGCTCATAGCAGAATTTAGCCTTCAGCGTGTTCTGGAGAATGAGACAGATATGTTTTTTTAAAAGTGCTTTCTAATACATTTCGTTTGGAAATATTAGGTGAATGCATATGCACTTGGTCTGGGTTTTGTGTCTGGGACTTGAACAATCAGACAATTGGTAGCTGGTCTAAAGAGGAAACGAAAAGGCTAATTTCTGCACAGAATATTGCAATACTTCTAATCTGTATTTTTTTTTAAGCGTGCAATACATCAAAAGATTCCATACAGGCAAAAAGTAGCAGTTTCACTCTTAAAGATCTGGGATACCTCCAACTGTTGTTCCCAAATGAGTTTGGCTGCCTTAAGACTCAGACCTTACAGGATATATTAGTTTATGCCTCTGGGTCAGTGCTTACGGTTTCGACAAGTAAGCAATCTTTGCTCAAGTGAGGCAGAGAATCAAGGATGCATTTCTTAAGTGGAGCCAAACTGCACCTGGGGGCCCTATAAGTCTGATTCTGTTAAGTTCTGCAGCGACTTCAGCATTCTTAAAATAAAAATTATATCGGTGAGGCTGATGTTTCAGAGTCAGCCACAGAATAATTTTACTACATTAACTGTATACATGAAGGAAGGTAGAGCCACTGGCCAGTGGTATGATTATATTATCCCTGGGGTGTGAATAAACAGGGGTTCACTTTCATGAGTATTCACCCATACAATATTGGATATTAGGTAAAATATCGCAAGTCAGTGATGTACCCGGTAAGGGTTTCTGCTGCTGCAGAATGTCCTCTTAACGGAAAACGTACAGCGTTAGTAGAGGTTGCCATAAGCTCTGGGCAAGATCTGTTCACTCTGATCATTATCCCATGAAGGACCAGAACCTGCTCTCAGTTAAATCCAGACCAACTGGACTGTCATCAGTGAGGTATTCCAGATTTATGCTGATGCAAGCAGAATCTGGCCTATTGTAAAAATTCTGTTGATACTCCAAACACAGAGGATTTATTTATAATCTTATTCAAAAGTTGCTTGCCCTGCTATGCTCAAGAAATCTTTGAAATGGTCCTCTCTCTTAGATAATATCACTCTTGTTTACCCTTTTCTTCTACATCAAGAGTTAGGAATGGTCTCACTGGTACTTTCTAGCTGCCTGGAGACACAGAATAGTCATGAACCCATTTTTGCCAGTTACATTGAGTTTACGGCTATCTTGTGTAACCAGAGCAGAGCAAAACAGCTGGAGCACACCAGTAAATCTGGTCCCTACTTTTATCCTCATTTTTTAGGTCTTTTCCCTGCCTTCACTTCTCTGATTCCTTCCTACTCTCCTGATGTAATGTTTCCTGTTTCTCATCTTGTTCTCCTACCAAACTCTTCTACCATGCCTCTCTTACACTTGGAACAATGTCTCTTTTATTTTGTGTGCCAAACAGCCAACTTCCATTCATTTAAATCCCCTCTTTAAAAATACTCCTTGCATAAGACCTGTTAATAACTACCCACCAAAGAAATGAAAAGAGAGGAGAGTGAGGGGGAGACAGTAAGTTTGCACTGCTCTGAAATAAATCTTCATCTTCCACTTGAAACTGTATGGACTGTAATTTTGATCATAACCTGCCTGGGGCACATAGTGTAAGCAAGCCTATCACTGCATTCCAACAACCACCATAGTAGAATAACAAAAAAGAACTGAGAGAAGGATCGTTTAACTTACGGGGATTGTTTTTTTTACTCATCTGTTTCAAGGTGCAGATACTACCCAAACAACGATTGAATTGAAATATCAGAAGAAGAAAGTGGGATAGCAAGATGTAATTTTGTATCTCTATGTCAGTCTCTTGACTCCTTATGCAGCTGAGGGAGTTCATGTGTGTGAGTTAGGGATTTTTAATTGTATTGTAATATGTCAGTGTAATTTATCTAATGTACCTAAATTCTTATAAGCAATGGGTCATATGGGCATGGTGTATTTTACACTGTCCCATTTCCCACAGAAAAATCTTAAGATCGTCCCATGGACTGTCTCCCTCTCCCTTACTCCCCAGTTGTCTTTTATCATTGTCAGAAACTGAGTCTTTTGTTATCTTGTTGTCATGTCATTACCATTTATGCCTAGAAAGTCAAGTGCACAACTATGAATGCATACAAGGCCTCTTAAATAACTCAGTGAACCTCATTGTAAATTTATATTGAACTATGCAGTGGGAGTTAAATATTTCACCAAAAATAGGGCATTTTAAATTGAATTCAGTGTGATACCAATGAGTAATCCCATTACAGTATGCATTCACCTCCGTTCCTTGAACTTTCTTAAACATGTTGAGATAAGTGGTCAAATTCTACTTTTACAATCACAGTTTGGCTAGCATTCAGTCAGAGTTGCAAGTGTGTAGCCTGCTAAAAATATATATTAATATTTGGTATTTGCAGTGTATGCAGTCCTTTCATCCAAGGATCTGGAAACATTTTACAAATCTTACTTGATGCAGTCTTGCAACACCTCTGTGAAGCATATAAATATTTTTCTCTCTCCTTTTACAAATCGAAAACTTGAAAGACAGAGAAGTTAAGTGATTTGCCCAAGGTCACAAAATCAGTCACTTGCAGAGTCAGGAAGGAACCAAGGAGTTCTGATTTCCATACCCTGCACTGACCTATTGATGATATTGCCTCATGGCTGCAAAAAGAACAAGTCCAGGAGATGGTGAGAGAAGGGTGATTCTAAGTGTGGCATTCACACCAATATTGCTGTAGAGTGAGTTCAGAATCAAATAGAGCTGAGTACATTTCTCTCTCTCTCTCTCTCTCTCTCTCTCTCTCGATTTCCCAGATTATGACAGTTATGTTGAAACAAGCATTGGGTAAAATCCTGGCTCCATTCAAATCACTGGCAAAATTCCTATTGACTATAATGAGACCAGGATTACATCCTTTTTAAGCATGTGTATGTGTGAACATGTCACAGGCTTTGTGTGGGAAATTCTAAGATTCTTGCAGGTTGATTTACTAATTGTGAAGCTGCTTTGGGTTGCTTTTCACATTATTGCCTGTAGCTTTGGTCTCAGGGAGAGATTTTACAGCAGAAGACTGTTAAATATCATTTATTTAACCTTCGAAAATCCACCAGAGAGCTGCATACAAGGGGTTTTTTTTAGCTTACTTTCAAATTTACAGACAGTACCCTTGCCCTCATCCTCTGCATATTCGTTTCTGAAACTCTGGGTAAAGGCTATAAATAACCAGCAACAGTATCTATTCTTATCTCCTCTCCCCCATTCACTCTACCAAAACATCCTGGCAGCAACCTTGGGACCACATTTAGAGAAATAGTAAGAGAGGAGGAAAGACAATAAATTACTCTGGTATCACTTACTTTTTCTGCACTACTATTAAGACTTACCTCAGTCCTTGCTTAGGTTGGGGCGGACCAGTGGGGAATAGTTATGGGATATGATGTTAAATTAGAGATTTAGCAAATCATGTGTGATAGCTCTACGGAGATCAGGAATAATAGCGACAACATGCTAATTGTCAGTCCACCCAAAACAGTTCTTCCTCTGCTGAGATTTATGGCAGATCTTCTGAATGGGGGAGACAAGAGTTTGGCTTTAAACATAAAAAATAGAATGATATTGCGTTCTAACATTGTCCTTCACTCTAAAAGTGTGGTCACATATGTTCACTATTGGATTAAGGACATATATTTAGAGTAGCGATAAAGCCTCTGTTGACACAGTGGTGAAAAAGCCACTTTTCCTTCCTGTAGGCCAAGTCCTTCAGTAGAAGTTTGCCTAAGGAAGGATTGAGTAAAAACTGGGCTCAATAGCTCACAATTTGACCTGTGATTAAGATTGCCTCAGATTTCTGAATTTACCACGAGTTTTGTTCGCACGCAAACTCAGGATCGTACATTGGCCTTTCTTCTCTGGTGAGTGTGTTTATTTCACAATGCTCGTTGTTTTCTCCCAGCCAATTCTCTGATGAACCTCGTGAATCATTGGCATATGAAGTCTCTTTCATTGCCATGCTGAAGACCTGGATTCTGGTTGTCATGAGGACAGTGGCGAAAATGACTGTTCTAGCCAATGGACCAGTTCCTCCGCTGGTCTAAATTGGTGTAGCTCCATTGACTTCAGTGGAACTATGCTGATTGACACCAACTGAGGATCTGGCCCAGGGTGTTGACAAGGAATATTTTCCTCAACTCCATTGGATTCAGAGAAGTGGAGCCAGCTGACCTTTGCTTGAAGCAGCTGTCTTAATCCCAACTCTACATATGAAATGATGGGGTCTAAATTAGCTGTTACCACTCAAGAAAGAGATCTTGGAGTCATTGTGAATAGTTCTCTGGAAACATCCACTCAGTGTGCAGTGGCAGTCAAAAAAGCTAACAGAATGTTGGGAATCATTAAGAAAGGGATCGATAATAAGACAGAAAATATCATACTGCCTCTATATAAGCCCACGGTACGTCCATATCTTGAATACTGCATGCAGATGTGGTCGCCCCATCTCAAAAAAGATATGTTGGAATTGGAAAAGGTTCAGAAAAGGGCAACAAAATGATTAGGGGTATGGAATGGCTTCCATATGAGGAGAGATTAATAAGACTGGGACTTTTCACCTTGAAAAAGAGATGGCTGGGGGGGGGGATATGATCGAGGTCTATAAAATCATGACTGGTGTGGAGAAAGTAAATAAGGAAGCGTTATTTGATCCTTCTCATAACACAAGAACTAGGGGCCAGCCAATGAAATTAATAGGCAGCAGGTTTAAAACAAACAAAAGGAAGTATTTCTTCACATAACGCACAGTCAACCGGTGGGACTTTTTGCCAGAGGATGTTGTGAAGGCCAAAACTATAACAGGGTTCAAAAAAGAACTAGATAAATTAATGGAGGATGAGTCCATCAATGGCTATTAGGCAGGATGGGCAGGGATGGTGTCCCTAGCCTCTGTTTGCCAAAAGCTGGGAATGAGTGACAGGGGATGGATCACTTGATGAATACGTGTTCTGTTCATTCCCTCTGGGGCACCTGGCATTGGCCTGCTTTGGAAGACAGGAAACCAGCTAGATGGACCTTTGGTCTGATCCATTATGGCCATTCTTATGTTCTTGTCTTCGTTGTCGGTGTGTGTGGGGAGGAGTGGACGCAGAGGACAGGAATGAGATCATGCAAGTCTGCATTTGTGGAGGAGTTTGATGTGGGAGAGATGTCAGGAGAAGGGAGCAGACAAGTTGAACCTGAAAGGGGACATAGCGAGGAAAGAGGACAGAGGGGAAGTGATGAGCACAGAGGGACAGGGAGGAAACAGAAAGGGAAGAGAAGGACACAGCAAGAAAGATAGTCTTTAAGTTAAGCACTTAAGGGGCCTAGTCTCTGACTTCCATAGGGCCACTTTCTGGTCTCATTTACATAGGCGTGAGTCCAGAGTAACTCCGTCAATTTCATTGGAGCTACTTCATATTTACACTGAGGTAGCTGAGATCATGATTGAGTTGATCAAGTTGTAGCTGAGATCAGTTTGCTGTGCTCCTGGGAAAAGGAATATTCAGGTTGCTATGCAGCAATTCCTGTAACCAAACTAAGAACTGAATTGACAGGCTCCCAAGGGAATCTTACTTGAGTATTCTCCAAGTGAGAAAGGACAATGTAATGTATGCCCTAAGGAAGGGAGAAGCCCTCGTGTGGGGAGGAAAAAAAAGGCTTGCATTGGAGGAATGACCAGTCAGAAATTTTCTTTTCCTTTGGAATAATACTTAGCTCTTAAAGCACTTTACATATGGAGATCTCAAAGAGCTTTATCAAAGGGAGTGAAATGGTTTGCCAGAACTCACACAGCAGGTCAGAGTCAGAGCAGGGACTAGAACCCAGGTCTTCTGTAGCCTATCCACTGAACCACACTGGCTCTCAAGAACAAAAAATTTACTTACCATCACTCCTTAATGGATCTTTGGCTGCATCAAAAAATGAGTAAACGGTTTTGTGCCCTGGTTGCTAAAAGCTAGATTCTCCTATGTGTTCTGTACCTGCTGCAGAGAACTTCCTTCCCCAAATTGGGATAGCTGCACTAGCTGATGTGTTGGTGGAGTGAACCAAGCTTCTTGCCCAGCCCTTGCCTGGTTTACTCCTGCCCAATTGCACAGGGATGGGAAGTAGCAGTCCCACAGAAGCTTCTCTCTTTGTGCTGCTGTCTGCTATCTGGGTAACTAGTGCAAGAGAGCTTATTATGGCCACATTACTCCTTTGTGTGGTCATGCAAGCTAGGCCACGCTGTGACCCATTCTGTTTTATTTCAGTGTGATGGCATGTGGAGTAAGGTAGTGCTCAACTGCACAGAATCTGGCCCTAAATTTGGAAATAAGTGCAGCTAGTGAAATGTGGACTTTTCAAAACTGGTTCAGCCTTCAAACATTCATTATTTTAAAAGTATTGAACTGATGTTCTTCAGACTTGGTTTGTTGTCTATATTGGACTGAGATTTAAGAAACAAACCTAGTTTGAAGAACATCAGTCTCACACTTTTAAAGGTCTGATTGTTTATATTCAGCAAGTGGGAGATTTTTCCTTCTTTTTAAGACTGATTGAAGCTATATGCAAAAAACAAAACATGAGTACAATAGTAAGATTGAGGTCAGTCAATGTGCAAGTTCAGAATGAATGCACTACCTAATTCTACCACTTATACATGTGATCTATGACAGTCTTGATATGCGCTGATAATGAAACATTATATTCTATTTTATTTTTTTCTATAACTTTGGATGTTCTCTTTGGATGGTCTGTATCTTAACATGATCATATAATTATAAGACTATCATAATCCATATGCAAAGGAACAGAGTTAAGATGATAGCATGTTTTCATCTTTACATTAGATTCTGAGTTTCCCATTTTTGTGTGTTTATACTATATTAACACTAACATATAAAATATGTGATTGATATGTTTTTATGTGAAGTCCTTCAAGATTTTTCTCAAGAAAGGTGTTATACCAATTAAAAATATTGTTTCATCTGCACCCTGTACCATACCATTGTATCCCTCTGTCTCTGTGATTTTCTCTCTATTCTTTACTCTTTCTCTCCATAAAAATGTCTAGTAGTATTATTTTGTGCTGTTACTTTGTGATTTATTCAATATAATTACCACAGTTCCAAAGGCACGGGAAGTCAATGTGGGGGGGGGTCTTTCCATTGAATTCATTGGACTTACATCAGACCTGTCAAGGTTCCTTCCCCACTCTGAACTCTAGGGTACAGATGTTGGGACCTAAATGAAAGACCCCATAAGCTTATTCTTACCAGCTTAGGTTAAAACTTCCCCAAGGTACAAACTTTTACCTTTTGTCCTTGTACCTTATGCTGCCACCACGAAGCGTGTTAAACAAAGAACAGGGAAAGAGCCCACTTTGAGACGTCTTCCCCCCCAAAATATCCCCCCAAGCCCTACACCCCCTTTCCTAGGGGAGGCTTGGTAAAAATCCTCACCAATTTGCATAGGTGAACACAGACCCAAACCCTTGGATATTAAGAACAATGAAAAAACAAGCAGGTTCTTAAAAGAAGAATTTTAATTAAAGAAAAAGTAAAAGAATCACTTCTGTAATCAGGATGGTAAATACCTTACAGGGTAATCAGATTCAAAACATAGAGATTCCCTCTAGGCAAAACCTTAAGTTACAAAGAGACACAAAAACAGGAATATACATCCCATTCAGCGCAACTTATTTTATCAGCCATTTAAACAAAAGAGAATCTAACACATATCTAACTAGATTGCTTACTAACTCTATACAGGAGTTCTGACCTGCATTCCTGGTCTGGTCCCGGCAAAAGCATCTCTCACACACACACACACACACACACACACACAGACAGACAGACAGACAGGACCTTTTGTTCCCCCCCGCCCCCCAGCTTTGAAAGTAACTTGTCTCCTCATTGGTCATTTTGGTCAGGTGCCAGTGAGGTTATCTTAGCTTCTTAACCCTTTAGAGTGAAAGGGTTAAGGAGGGATTTTATAGTTCTGTATACAGAAAGGTGGTTACCCTTCCCTTTATATTTGTGACAAGACCCTTAACAGAATAGATACTTAACAAAGGCTGAATTTCAGCTCTGAATGGGATAGATGTTTAATGAATGCTCTCATCGTCTTGAGAGATGGCAGCCAGTACAGAAGGTGAGATGAAAGTTGAAGTTTTGTGGGAAAGATACTTCATTTTAACTAAACTTTGTTTTTGCTCCCCTTTTCCCCCTTTGTTTTAAAGCAAAGATATACACGAATACTCAGTTAGACATTCCTGTTCTGCATTAGAATAGCCATCAAAGTCAGCCTAGACCATTTGGATCATGTCACTCGTCTTAAAGTGTATAGCTGTTTTTAAAGAAAGAACATGTCATGTTCTGAACAGGGATCTTTAATGCATGAAACTTGTTTAAAGCATTAATAAATCAAGTCCTTGCTGTTACAACCTATGTCTGATTTTCATTCATGACATTCTGTTTCTTTGTGCATGAGAACTGGAAAAAAAATATATATCAAGCCCCAAAACTATTGGGAAGATTTAAAAAATGAAATATAATAAAATAAAAAGCATAGGAAATAATGTTCTGTATCTGCTAGGATGTTTAATAATGGTGCTATTTTTGAACAGCTATTGCCATAGGAGGTTGTGAGCTGCATAGGGCTATTTTCATTATTTATGGTCTATTGAATAGGCTGTTTTTCACACATTTCTCCCCCACTCCCCCAAAAAGGGGCATAATTAGGACCAAATAAAGAGTATTTGGGCCTTATTCTCCTCTCATTTACACTATTTTTATTCAAACATTGCTCCACTGGTTTCAGTGGAGTTACTTGTGATATCAGAAAACATCAGTCTTTTGTGTTTCTTGGGCTTCATGCCTCATTTTTGACCTTGCTTGCCTAAAACGAATGCAAAAAAAATGTAAACTGAAAAAAAAACCCCACATTTGAATTAATCCAGAGTTATTTGGGATTGCAGAGTATATCAAAGTAGTATGCCTCTGAAGTTACAAAAGTCTCTTGTAAGAAGACAGCATAAGTCTGAATTTGGGAAAATTTTGGTAAATTCTGCAATATAGTCCATAATCTTTAATCATTGTAACTACTGGTGGGCCAAACGTCGGTATTTGGATTCAGGTTTGGGTTAGATTTGGGGCCAGGGTTCATGGACCTGATTCTCCGTTGCTTTGAACTATGCTCTTACTCTTTCCTCCACTACAAAGATTCACATGCCTCTTATTAGGACATTACATTAAAAGTAGGTAAACTGTCCTTTTTCTCATTTTAAAAGATTCCTTTAGTGGTGACGAAAGATCCCAAACTGATAATCCTGGGAGTTGAAGTCCCATATGGAACAGATATGCTGCATGTAGAATCAATGCAAGCTTTCTGACCCCACCTGCCATGGTGCCTCCACCCTGAGTTGGAGATACAACTCCAAAGGTGTTCCGAGAGTTCCGTCTCTGTGCCCACACAATCCTTGGCTGAGCATGTCAACAAAGGCACCAGTTGAAATGGTGTGGGGTTTTTTTTTTAAGTGTGTGTGTGAGCTCCAGTCCGCTAGGGGCTGCAGAGAGACCAAAAGTGCATTTTACATAGGCTGCAATTTGAACAGCAATCTGATGGTAATGACTTTGAATTACATCTAGAATGAACTTGATTTGAGCCAGTGACCTTGAGCTGAAAGAGTCCGTAGGCCATTATCAAAGACCTGAGCCCCTTTTTGTAGTTTTAAATGATTTTGTTTATGTAGATTGGTTTAGTTTTATTTATTTTTTAATCTGGGTACAGCATAATAGAGGTGACAATCAGTATATTATAAGAACAAATAAGCCCACGACGTTTTCCTGTACCATTCTGTTTGCTTTAGAAAGCTGAGTTTTAGGCACTGCCTGTTGTGTGGTTCTACTTGCTAAGCTGCTCAAAAACCTCAAATTTCCAACAACTCAACTCTTTGTAGCAAACCTGAGCATGCAGCATAACACACAAAGTGTTGTGATTTGTTGCCATGCTGACAGTGTCAACTTAACTACAGCTGACAAACAGTTTTTAAATAGAACATTTCAATTCATTATAGTATTCTCCATCTGTTCCCCCCCACTCCACACACAAGCAAAACATTTGAAAAATGTTACCACAATGGTTTGGTTTACACATCCAGACACTAACATAAAAAATTTGCTAAAGACTGTATTTTAGGACTCCAGTTAAATAATGATAGTCTTCAGTGTAAAAAAAGGAAACTCTCTTAATTAACTAAAAAAAAATCTAATGGATCTGCTTACTTGTGTATAGTCAGTGATTTTCCCAATCATTTTTGGAGGGGAGGGAGTATGTATTTGTATTTCTTTATATATTTTCTCTAGTTTCCATTTTCATCTATTTTGGTAGCATTTTACCTGCTTCTTTCCAAAATGGCTGCAATCACTGTTCCTAGTGTAGTGTCACTGACAGGAAGGGAACATTCATTATATAGTGGTTAAATCAGGCTACTGGGAGTCAGGTTTACTGGGAGTTGTTCCTGGCTCTGCCACTGACTCATTGTGTGACCTTGAACGAGTCACACAACCTTTTTGTACGTCAGTTTACCCATATGTAGAACAACATTGACCTACCTCAAGCAGATGTTGTGAGGCTTCGTTAAGTGTCTGTAAAGTTCTTTGAAATACTGAGGTGAAAAATACTGTAGAAGTACAAAGTATTTATTTATTTATTTTATTTATTGTGTCTGACTGCACTACTTCCCATAAACCTGCCACTAAAGCGGTTGTATGGATTGGTTGCTGAGTGAACTATGAATCCATCAATTCATCCATCATTCTTTCTCTTGTAGATTGAACCCAGCTGGCTAGCATTGCCCATTAGTGACTTTTAATAAATCAAATCATATTTGCTGTTTTAATTGTATCTTAAAGGGTAATATGGGCTGTGCTTTTAAATTAAAAATACGGTGTGACAACATGTGCCTTAGAAGTCCTACTACTCCAGTGTTACTTACAGGGTTAAATCGTTGGTTTAAAGCTAGATTTAAAAGTGTAAGGAAACTTCATAATTCTACTACGTAGTACTTCCCAATTCTGGCAGAAGGTTTCCTCAGCACTTCTTTTTCAAGCTTTGGGCATGAATGTTTGTACAATCTGCTCAGAGCATCTTCTCAGAAGGCACATTTTGAAAATAAAATCAGCTCAAAAATGGCAATCCACAGTGAAAACACCTAAGAACTGTTGTTTAGTGACAGACACAGTGATGGCCATTTAAAAAAGAGAAAGGTGCCAAAATAATGTAAAATCAGAGCTCATGAACTATTCAATGTTCATTTGAGTGAGATTTTTATTTTTATTGTTAAAAGATACTGGCCAAAAAAGCTTTCCCCCAAACTAATAACATAGGGAATAACAAACTGGAGTGTTTTATTTTTAATCTGGGGCCAAAAGTAATAAAACTATCTTATAAATCTCATTAAAAAGGAGTAAAACATTGATAAAATAATCTCCTTTATATATGACTACCTTAGATATAAGAAAAGCAGGGATTTTGTAAGGAAACCGTTGCTCTGGGTGGAATCCTGACCCCATTGAATTAAATGAGAGTTTTGCCATTGATATCAGTGGGGCCAGGATCTCACCCTATGACCTATCTGCTTTTAGAAAATGGGGCAAGTCCTTGAGGCTTCATGGAGTTTACCTTCTTCCTGAATTCAGAAATGCATAGTTCATCTGTTTTGCAAGCAGGAAAATCAGCACAGAGGTGGCTAGTCAGTAATTTCAGACTCTTTAGAGGAGATCAAAGAAGAAGGCAATAGTGAGGAGGCGTATCCTTATATGAAAAGGAAAATACCTAAGTAACTGAGATAGTGTGGTGAGGAAATAATAGGAATCAAAAAGATTTATTAAAAGAACAAACTGAGTAATTATGGGAGATTTCAACTGCTGGGATCTGAACTGGGACACACTAAGTGGAGCAATAAACTGAGCAATACATTTGTGGACATGGTGACCTGAATCTGGGCCCTCATGCTACTTTTCAGCATTAAAAGGAGTGGGAAGTATAGACAGATTTGTAGCCTCTGGCTTTTTACCATTTTTTGGCCAATGTCCCTTCTAGATGGGAGGACTCTGACGTTGTAGACTTAAGAGGGGGATTTGCCTGCAATAATTGCAGAACCTGGAACCCACAAGGGGAAACTGCATGGATTTTTGGGTTTCCTCATGTCCAGACCCTGTCTCCACACATTTTCTGGGTCTTGACACACCCAAGGCATTGACTGGCGCTTACTCCTTTGTGTGGACATTATCAACGGAGTAAAAAGCAACATATGGAAACTGATTGAGACTGCTAGAGTACCAGGGTCCTCATGAACTTAATGGGGAACATGTCCCATAATGCGACTGTAACAGTGTCTTCATCTTTCCCTATGGCCTTGCAAAGCAGGCCTCCATTGCTGTAGATGCAGAGTCGCTATGCAAAGAAGTTGCTATGCAATTGAGGGGGACCATAATGAGCAGTTGCTTTTCTCCTTTGCACAGTCACTGCATTCCGTCCATTTGGTGCGCTCAACGCTTCTGTGTTTCTATGCCCCGTTGTGTATTTCCACATCTAGCCTCTCTTTTTTTTTTTTTTTAATTTCCACTCACAAGACTTACAAGATACTACTGACAATGTGGCCTGGAGTGATTCAGGGAAAATTGGTCCTTGTGAATTTTGGAGGAAGGCAGGAAGTATCTGATTAAATGGAAAGAAATCCAAAGAAAAGCCTCAGAGAAGAAATGGCAGGTGTTCAAAGAAAATATGCATCCAAGGACTGTGTGAGTAGCAGCTGGTAATAAGTTCAGCAAAAAATAAAATAGATAAAGCAGATGAAAAGTGCAAATTTGTCATCCAGAATATAAGAACAGGTAACAATGTGTACAGAATATAAGAGCCTAATCCAGTGAGGAGCTGAGTGTCTTCAACTCCCTTTGAAATCAGAGGGAATTTAGGGTGCTCAGTCTCTTGCAAGACTGGGTCCTAATGCATTGGGTAAAGAGGATTGTAAAGCTAAAATGAAGAGTTTAAGAAATTGTCAGAAAAGCAAAGGTAAAACTGAGAGAAACAGTAAATAAAGAGGTTATGATAAATACTAAGATGTAATAAGAAAGGTCAGCAAAGGAGACATTTGGTCTGTAAGAGAAACTTTTCCAAGGAATAAAGTGGATAGACTCTACAAGGTAATTTGAGCTAGTGTCAAACACAAAACCAAGGGGACACGAGCTGTAGCTAAGGAAAGGGCCAGGCGCTCTAGGAATTAGGCAGCATTTCTTTAGAGAGAACAGTTAATAATGTATGTGGATTGAACTACTAAGGGCAGTAATTGGAGCAATAGAATTATGAAGGAAAATATTTTAGGGTATATGTGCTAATGTTCTTCATTGCCTCCTTCTCTCTTAACATTTCATATTAGTTCACCTTAGGGAACAGCACATTACTACTATCTTCAGAGTTTGTTTTATCATCTTCCAAAGTGAACAACCTCCTCTCTCCCCACTCTCTGCTTTAAAAAAAAAAAAATCTGAAGTATTTTTTTCCTCTTATGGAAAATTTTCTCTGTCTCTGTCTCTCTCAACCTGAATTGTTGTCTGAAGTGACTTCCTTCCAAGATCCCACCATTTGATAAAAGGAATAAAATACAGAAAGATAAGTTCCTAAAATCACTCTGGGCTTTCTTTAATGATAATCATTAGCCCTGTTCTGAACTCTATTGACAAAATCAATCTTGGAATATTCTTAAAAGCAGAGCCAGTGTTCTTTTAAAGAGAGAACTACTTACTTAGAAGTTCTAATGAAACTGACCTAATTCTTCAGTTATACACTAACTTTTTTAAAACAAACAGTAAAATAAAGATAGTTTGGAAATGATGCATATTGATTCCAGTAAATGAACAGGTTAGAACCTTGACTGCAAAGTTAATTTCTCAGTAGCTGCCTAAAATGTTCTTTTTCTTTCCTGAAGAACACCAGATATTGTTTGCATGCATCTTGATAACCAACATGGAGATTATATATTAATATATACAGGCGAAGACAGAGACAGAGAGAAAATACTTAACAGTCAAAGAATGAGGGAATCATGCCATTACTCATAAGTGGCACAGCCGTGAATGAGTTACTCAGTCATCTTCTAGCAAGTGCAATGTCCTTTGCTATTTTTTTTTAAGGAATTTAGCTGCACTTATTAGCACCACTAGAATTAAGGATCTGGCACTACTGCTAAGGATCTGTAAGTGTTTCCATCATAAATCAAGCAGTTTAAAATCTTAACTATGAATATTAATGTCAGAGGTCTAGGCAAAGAACACCTTTTCAAAAAAATACTTGAAACAACTGGCTTTAAGTTTCAAGGCCGTATTAAAGAAAGGTTTACTTGATGTAGACACAGTATTTTGGGCCCTCCAAGGCTTACAGGCTCACAGCCAAGACTAGCAGCGTTCAAAATTGACTTGTCAGATTTGTTTTGGTTCACTCTTCCTGTGAATGGGATTTTGGTAAATTTTGCTTTCTGGCTTGTGTATAAGAGCTGAGCTGAGGAAGCAAATTGAACAGACAGGGTAATGTGGATACTTGTGTCCAAATCAGGTGCATGCAACACCCTGCAGTCATTATCAAAATGAGCACCCTGAGTTTATCGTGGGTGGTTCAGTAGACAGAAAGGCTTCCATCTATTTATTTTTGTCCTTGTCATAAGGACATAATTACAACACTTTGCGATGGTGCCTCATTAAACTGTTGTGAATATGCCCTTTCATGAAATGAGATTTGTAAGTACATGAGCACATAGTGTCAGTTGGTTATGGCGCATTGACGTGATGTGATGAGGTCATGATGCAATACTGTTGTGTTGCAAAGCTGTGTAGCAAGGCAACGTCATGGCATTGCAATGCTCAGAATAAATTTTCCTGTGTGGTCAACTTGCAAGATGTGGAACGGAAACTGTGAAACAGACTAAGTGGGATTTGGACCATGTCATTGCCCTTGTTTCAGAATGACTGATGGCATTTCTAGGATCAGGACCATACTATTGGCTTTTGTTTTGTTTTGTTTTTTGTTTTTTAATACTATTTTTAGATTTGATTCTGTTTTGAGCCTGTCAACACTTTGACACAGAGATCCTTAAAAACAACTTTGTTTTTTTCAAATAACATATCTTAAGCTCAGAATTCCTTATATGGGCCATAGTCCTCTGTGGTATTTATACGAAAAGTAAAACTGCCTAGTTGCATCCCGGGCTGGAACACGAGCAATGAGGAATTTTACTGTGAATTGGAGTTTTTTAGATCTTTGCTATTCATGTACATGTTATTGTGTTAGGGACAGATTCTGAACAGGTATGATGGGATAACATGGTTTTGGTAATTAAATATTCATGGTAAATAGGCCCAATGGTCTGTGATGGGATATTAGATGGGGTGGGATCCGAGTTACCCAGGAAAGAATTGTCTGTAGTATCTGGCTGATGAATCTTGCCCATATGCTCAGGGTTTAGCTGATGGCCATATTTGGGGTCGGGAAGGAATATTCCTCCAGAGCAGATTGGAAGAGGCCCTGGAGGTTTTTCACCTTCCTCTATAGCATGGGGCACGGGTCACTTGCTGGAGGATTCTCTGCTCCTTGAAGTCTTTAGCCTACGATTTGAGGACTTCAATAGCACAGATATAGGTGTGAGGTTTTTTGCAGGAGTGGTGAGTGAAATTCTGTGGCCTGCGTTGTGCAGGAGGTCAGACTAGATGATCATAATGGTCCCTTCTGACCCTAAATTTCTATGAATCTATGAACAGCCCTACATTGCCGCACAAAGCGGGAGGAGGATTAAGATCCTACTACCCCTCTTTTGTTCCCTGTGCACTTTACTAGAGAGCACCAGCACTGCGCTAGGACTATATGGCTAGTGGATCTAGCCTTCCCAAAGGGAGCAAGGAGCGGCGGGGCTGAGTCAGTCAGAACTGCTCCTGGGGTTCCCTCTGCAATGTGTCTCCCTCCACATACCCCTCAGTGCAGACCTTAATTAGCACTTAATGTTCATATCCACAGTATAACAATTGATGCTGTGAAAAAAGCATGTTAGATTAATACATAAAACACTGCTAACTTGTAAGAGCTCCCTTGACATAATACTGGGCCTGAAGAACTTTCAAATTCTGTAATATGTCTGCAGCTCGTTTCTTTCCTTTTCATATTTTTATTTTTTGGTCATCCTAAAACATCTTTCTTGCAAATATATTACAAAATGCCACAACACTGGTTATAATCTGGGGGTCCAGTCCTGAAGTCCTTACTCAGACAAAACTCCCGTGGGAGTTTGCTTGAGTAAGGAGTGCAGGCTTTGGCCCTATAGGTGAAGCGTAAAGGCTACAATGAGTCATAGTGGTGAAATATTTTGATATGGAAGGGCAAGGATAAATAAGTCTGCAAAGTGTTGTTGGATGAACTTCTTCAAAAGATTTGGAGGTTTGTTTTTTAAATAGGGGTACCAAAGAGTTCAGATGCTAATCTGAACCTTTTGAGGTTCCTTATCCCTCTTTCTCTGCAGTTTCTTTAATAGTCTGCTGGCTTCCCACTTCCTCCCAGAGAATAGCTATATCCCCAGTATTCCTACACTCCCTGCTTCGCTGCAGTCTCTTGTCTTAACTTCAGCAGAAGGCAGCCTTCCCTTCAATGTCTTCCTCCCACCAAACTCTAACCAGGTTCCAGCATTGAATAGGTCTGAATATGAACAAGAGGCTGGTAGGCAGCTCTCCAACACCACTTTCTACAAGCCATTATCCTCTGATCCCACTGAGGGTTACCAAAAGAAACTACAGCATTTGCTCAAGAAACTCCCTGAAAAATCACAAGAACAAATCCACACAGACACGCCCCTGGAACCTCGACCAGGGGTATTCTATCTACTACCCAAGATCCATATAAACTTGGAAATCCTGGACGCCCCATCATCTCAGGCATTGGCACCCTGACAGCAGGATTGTCTGGCTATGTAGACTCCCTCCTCAGGCCCTACGCTACCAGCACTCCCAGCTATCTTCGAGACACCACTGACTTCCTGAGGAAACTACAATCCGTCGGTGATCTTCCTGAAAATCATCCTAGCCACTATGGATGTAGAAGCCCTCTACACCAACGTTCCACACAAAGATGGACTACAAGCCGTCAGGAACAGTATCCCCGATAATGTCACGGCAAACCTGGTGGCTGAACTTTGTGACTTTGTCCTCACCCATAACTATTTCACATTTGGGGACAATGTCCCTTCAAATCAGTGGCATTGCTACGGGTACCTGCATGGCCCCACGGTATGCCTGCATGTACCTGCATGGCCCCACGGTATGCCAACATTGTTATGGCTGACTTAGAACAACGCTTCTTCAGCTCTCATCCCCTAATGCCCCTACTCTACTTGCGCTACATTGATGACATCTTCATCATCTGGACCCATGGAAAAGAAGCCCTTGAGGAATTCCACCATGATTTCAACAATTCCCTCCCCCCACCCCGGCTCTCCTGCTGGTAATAGCTCACCTTACCTGATCACTCTCATTGCAGTGTGTATGGCAACACCCATTGTTTCATGTTCTCTGTGTATATAAATCTCCCCACTGTATTTTCCACTGAATGCATCCGATGAAGTGAGCTGTCGTGCACGAAAGCTTATGCTCAAATAAATTTGTTAGTCTCTAAGGTGCTACAAGTCCTCCTTTTCTTCATCCCTCTCTGCAACTCTTCTCAGGCTCTTGTTATTCAACAACCCTCCCGCCACCATATCTGCAATAGACACTTTACTCAAAACCACCCACTTTCCCAACAGGGCCATTCAAATTCCCTGTCTCATTAGAGCTCCCAAACACCTGGCCACTCGGTCTGTGTTTGTAACATTATAAGTCTCACCAGATTTGGCAGCTTCTCTCAGCACCTCTATATTCAAAATGTCATGTGCTCTGGAGTATGTGCATATTCTTTCCTGAAAGGCACTAGGGTATTTTATGCTTTTAAGTCCATGTGGCCCCCATGGACCTTTCCCAGAAATCACAGAGAGGCTGTTGGGCTCCTGCAACTTTAAAAATGAAGATTGCAGGGGTCTTGTCAGGGAGTACATTAGGGATTTGCCTGAATTCTGGGCTGGCTTTTATTTTGGTGTAACTAGTTAGCTGCTCCTTCGTGCAAAGGCCAAGCTGCGAAGAGAATGACCAAGTGGTGCAGAGAAACCGGTTGTCCTAGGGAAGGTTAAGTTCTGTTTTCCATCAGAGCCTTTGATGATGCTACTAAATTAAGTGAAACTGTTTCAAAAAGATAATTTGTGGGAGTCATTTATGCAAAGCAGCAAAGCTAGTTGTAAAAAGAAACATTTTTAAAATTTCAAAATAAATGAAATCTTCAAATCAAATCATTTCCCCCAAACTTCGGAAACCAGTGGAATAGGAATACAAGGTAACTGATATTCAGCGCAGGCTACTATTAGCATTTGATGACTGCTTTGTAATTCATACTCTTAGTTATGTAACACAGTGTGATGAATTGTAAGTGACAGAAAGTGATGGTGCAACTAAGATTAAACTGTTACATCCACCTGATCCCTACACCACCGCCCACAGCTTACTTTAGTTCTATGGGGTATCAGTCCAGGGAGCAGCTTTTTGACTTAAAATGAAAACAGCAGGGGAGTTGAGAGTGCAGGGTTTTGGCAGTGAGATATGGGATCGAATTCGTCAATAGTAAAAGCAGGTGGAACTCCATTGGGACAGATTTTGATCTCTTTTACAGTGGTGTAAATCTTGCTGTAATTCCATTGTCCTGAATTTACTCTACTGGACTTACACACATGTAATTGAGATCAAAATCTGGCATGTTGATTCAGTGGGTGTACGCTCTTACTCCAGCAGACAGTGTGGCCCACGGAGCCATTCACCTCTTCATTTGAAATTCAGCACAGGTTGGTAATGAGGGAAAATCATTGCCAACTGAGGGCTGTCTAGATGGATGATTGTGTGAAGTGGTCCAGTTTGTGGCAGTCTCAGAAGAGAGGCCAAGGACTACAAGGTCATGAACATTAGACTGCCTTCTCACCCCAGAAGATGAGACCTACAGGCTGGGATTGGGGCATGTTGGCAGTGGAAGGAAGCTGCTACCTGTATATTGTTTTTAACATATCTGTAAAAGGGGGTGAGAAGTGAGATGAGAAAATTAGCAGATGACACACTAATAGGTTAGTTGTGTCTCCAGAAGACTGTGAGGAGTTTTAGAGAGATGTATCCAAGCTAGGTAAATGGCAACACTATGACAGATGAAATTCATTGTTGATAAATGCAAAGTAATGCACATTGGAAGGAAAAAATTGCACAGTTCATCTGCCTGATTGGACTCTAAATTAACTGCATCAACTCAGGAAAGGGACCAGCCATCACTATTGACAGCTCAATGAAGACCTCCATTCAGTGTAGAGCTGCAGTTAGAAAAGCAACTGAAATTTAAGAATACATAAGGAATGGGATGAAGAATAATATGGAAAATATTATAATGCTATTATGTAAATCAGTGCAATAGCCTCATCAGTACTGGCCACACCATCTCAAGAAAGATATTACAGGTTTACAAAAGGTTCAGAGATGGGCAGAAGTATGACGAGGGGTATGGAAAAGCTTGCATATACAGAGAAACCGAAAAGAAAAGGATTGCTTACTTTAGCAAGGAGATGACTAAAAGGGAACATAATAAGAATATACTAAATAATGAATGTTAGAAAGTAGTTTGGGAATTTTTTTGCTCTCTGTATCATGATACAAGAACACAGGGAAATTTAGTGAAACATGGCAAATGTAAAAGTGGCAGAAATGCTTTTTTACATGATGCATAATTAGGCAGTGGAACGCATTGTCACAGAATCTTGTTGAGCCCAAGAACTTAGCAAGATTCAAAAGAGGGACAGGGAAGCTATATGGATGAGAATATCCAGAGTAGTTAAAGGGATACAAACTTCATGCTAATTATTAGGAGGATACTTTCCTCGGGGGTAGATAATCCTTGCTGCACACTGCAAGGTTTCTTGCACCTTCCTGTGAAAACTGATTCAGGTCACACTCAAAGATGGGATACTGAACAACGAACAATAAGATCAAGGGTCTGATTCAGTATGGCCATTCCTATGTGCCTGCTAGTTGGCTAATATTCAGTTGCTATTGTTGTCCAGCATGGGCTCACATGGATGTTACATTGTACAAGGTCTTTGGGGCAGGGTCCTTCTCTTTGTTGTGTGTTTGTACAGTGCCTAGCACAGTGGGGTCCTGATCCATGACTAGGACTCCTACATGCTACTACAATACAAATAATAAATAATAGTAATGTAAACATACAACCTTGGAAAATTATGAAACCAGCAAAGTGAAATGTCAATACTAGGTTGAGTTAAGTGTGAATTTTCTATTACCCACAGTTGTCACGCTTCTCCCTCTCTCTATACTGGAAACAGTTTGTGAAAGGAGAGAAAAGAATACTGAATAAAACATTTCACCTCTGGGATCCAGAGTTCAAGTCCACCTTGAGGGCCTAAATAAAATGATATTTGTCATTTTAGCCTAATTCCCAATGGATGGGACCCCCCATCACATGCATCATGTGGCCTAATTTACCGTTTCTGCTCAGGAGAGATCTAGGTCTGGAAACTGAACTGCCTCTTGAGACTGTCAGTGTTATACTCACCCATTGATGCATGTGTAACTCTTAATAACACTAATGTGAGCGTGCATCATAGAGGGGAGAATATACTCCTCACAATATTTGTCCCTGTGTTGTTTCTCCCACTTACTGCTTCCTTTAGCCTCTGCAGCAGCACTACAGAGCTATAAATAATTATCATTTTTCCCTCTCTCTTGCTATCTATATATATCAGATCTGAAAATTCTCTAAAGGAGGTGACCACCCCCTGCTGTTGAAAATTCTTCAAGGGGACTCAGAGTGCCAACGAACAGTCCCAAAATAAGGCGCTGTAAATCTAGGCAATCCTAGGAGGTTAATAAAGTTCACTGATGCTTAAATTAGATCAGTGTAATTCACTGCATCTCTAGTGGAAATTAAATTAGCGTTTAAAACTAAAGAGCAAGCTAGCCAGGTTCAGGAGCACATTTGGGATGCAAAAGGCATTAGGTCTATTGCTGACTTTTCTATTGCTTTGGTGCCTTGAGCTCCTCAGATGAAAAGTGCTTTATAAATGCAAGGAATTACTATTTCTATTTATTGTTACGTATGTTGCTATGATTTATTTCCTATTCCCACTTACTCATCCTGTCCTTTATGGCTTCTCAGAAAAAGAAAAAAAAAGAGAGATCAGGGATAATGTCATAGTTTCTTTATTTTCCATTATTATTGCTACAGCAAATTAATTATATTTCCTTGGAGTACCTCCAGACTTTAACCAGCAAGCCCCACCCTGATCCCAGTATCTCCCAAGTTCCCCCTGATGATGGCAAGTTTGCAGTGTTTCCTAGACTTAAAATATGGGGGGAAATACAATGTTCTTCTATAGGTCACTGGGACGAACGCATCTGAAGTAAATATGGACTTTTCTTATTTTTATAGGATACTGTGTCAAGTTGGTGATTTGCGTTCTGGAAATGGATGCACAACGTGACTAAAGGCCTGTTCCTCCTTAATGTATATAATGAAAGCTTGCCTCAGATATTAACAATGGGACTGATTCTGTACTCCTCCATCAGTCAAAACTTATTAACATCAATCTTAGGTCCTTATCATTGTAGTATCTTAGCACCTGTGAGAGTTTTGCTTGATTAAACACTGCAGAATTTAGCCCCATGTTTTCATACAGCAGTCCCTTTTTATGGCATGAGGGTTTAGTTTTGGAACTCTGAAAGGCTGGCTGTATTGCAGTAGGTAATTGTGTGCAATTAAATATTTTAACGTGGTCAGAAAATCTATGTGCGGTTCTGAAATAAGGTACAGGGGGAAATTATGTAACTACTGTGCATCTCTTGTTCAGATTTAGAATTTAAAAGTATAAAGGAAGTATGATAACAATACTAACAGACATCTTTTTACATTTTCTGAGCATTTTTTCATTCCCTAATTGGAACTTTGGTGTTATGGATCAGAACTTTCTGGAAGGCACCTATTTTAAAAAACAGAACACTCCAATTTCCAAATGCTGACAGATATTTATTCCTGATATAAAATACCATGCCACTAGATTGGAGTGTAAAGTAGGAGATGGAACTATTGCATAGAGCCAAATACTGTACTGTCACCGCCTGCATGCTTTCTGGGAAACTGTTGTACAGCTGTGTAGTTTGAAAGTAAAATCTCATGAAAGTAAAATCAACATAAAAGACAAGTTTGGACTATTTTAATTCATATTTATGAATTTGAAAAACCTCCACCATGATCTTATCTGGAGCTGTGGTAACAGTTGACAACAAATGTGCCCTTGAGAATGCTGCCTTACTGCAACAGAATAGAATCATGAAAAATCCCCTCTTACTTCCACCCTCTTGTTTTGTTTTAGTTATTACTATTAACTTGGATGCCACAGTAGATTTCTGCTGACCTGGAACTCTGGCTTTGTAGCAGCTACTGTGCAATGGGTCCACCATTGTGCCCATAGTGAGCAGGAGACACTTAATCCTCCTGGATTTTTGTGTTCTGAGCTGCTGGAAATTCTACACGATTAAATATGTTTTTCTGAAGTTTATTATACCGGTGCTGTTAAGGCTGTACTAATTTATTTATTTAGATTTCTAAAATAAAAAACTGACCCTTTCCTTTGTGCACTAGGTATTTGCACTCTAACATATCAATAACTTTTATAAATAAACAAATTATAAGCTCTCCTTGCCCCTTTCAAGAATCAGGATTCACAAATGCTACACCCTTCCCCTTCCAATTTCTGCCCCCTCCCAATCTCAAAAGTCTGAGGGTATGTCTATACTGCAGTAAAACACCTGTAGCTGGCCTGTGCCAGTTGACTCTGCCTTGCAGGGCTTGGGCGGTGGGTATTCCATTCCTCTGTAAATTACGTATCTGATTAAGTAAACTGACCTGGTGTTAATCAGAAGGGTAGAATTTACTTCTATTTTCCATGTTTACAGTATTTCAGAAATCAAAGCCAGTGGCTGATCTGTATGGCCACCTTTGTTACATAGTCCCAGCATCTACGTTATTTAAACGACTTGTATCTCGTTGTTTAAACAGGCCTTTTCATAAGAGTAGATAGAACACCATTGGTGATTACATTAAGATTAGCATATCAGGGTGGCATTTTAGGCAGCGGTCTCAGGTCTTTCTTTGCCTGCTTGATACCCTTACTTTAATAAACAAATCACTGGTGTCTTTGAAATTCTAGCCAGCTCCTGTGCCTTTGTTGTTGTTGTTTTTAAATTGTATATATGCTGAGGTTCAGACTAGTGGGTTGAGTCAGTTCAGGTTGTTAATTAGGCTCTCCCTGGTTTAGAGTTAATGAAAGCTACCAGGTAGGCAGAGGTGGAACAACATAGATATGAGGCAAGAGAGAAGGGGTTTACTGGAAGGGAGAAGGATAATGAAAGGAGGAACTAGATAGAAAAAAGAGGGGTGCAAGGAAGCATTAGTGAGCAAAAGGGAGCCAACCACATGAGAAGAGGAGGACAAGAGGGGAAGCCACATAAGAACAGGGAGAAAGGGGGGAGCTACGAAGGAGGGAAAGGGTGAGGAGATAGGGAGTTGTGAGTGAAAGGGAAGGCCACACAGGAAGAATGGGAGCCATTAGGAAGGAAAAGGGGGTGGAATGGGAAGGGGGGGGTAAACAGAGAGAGAGAGACTCATCAAGAAAGGAGATGGAAGGCACACGGTTATGCGGTCATATAGGAAAGAGAGGAGGAGGAGCAAAGAGAAAGGAACCATCAAAAGAAAATGGAAAGGTGGGCCTTTTTTGTACAACTGCCAATTCCTACAGTTGTTTGAAGGCACAGTGGCCTCTGTGAAGACTAAGAAAAAAGCATGGCATAAATTATTGCTTTGTGTTTTCAGCATCTTCTAAACAAGTTTGGTTCGTTACAAAAGTAAAAGTAAAACTGAAGCTCCTGGTCTTTTAGGCAGTTGGAGAAGGTGAACCACCAGAAGGGGCTGGCATGGGAAGGGCAATCTGTCCAGTTAGCATGTTGAAGGGGAAGGGTCCACTTCCACAATTTGAGCCTAAGCAAGGTCTGAGTTGGGGATGGAGATGAAGGTCATATCTCTTCTTGCCAGATGTATGTTGTTAAAACTGGATGATCCATCCCTAGTGGAAAAATGGCACTTTATTGTTAATGTGTCTTTCCACATATTTTTATCTAATCTAGGGCCCTTTCAAAATTGAGGTATAAACATGGAAATAATCTCTCTCTTATAATGTATACAAGATTAAATAACCATAGCTGTGTATTAGAAGAATTTCCTCAGAACAGTGGCCTGTATTTTTAGTTATCTGCAAAAGTACTGTGCATACCTGTAGCAGTATAAATATACAATACTGCTACTAGTATACACACACATTTATAGGAGTATCCATATGCCCATGTATGCAGTCTCATATCAAGCTGTAAAAATATGGCTTGTAATATTAATATTATATCCCTCATTATCAGGAAATATTAAATGTTGTAGAGCATCTAATATTTGTGTTTGTATGACTACAGATTTGAGTATCTTTGATAAGCACTTCAGAAAATAAATCTAGGGAAAGAAAATATTTTTTTTAAAACGCGACAAGAATCAATATTGATAGCTGATACTGACAATAAATAGTGCCACCCAAAAGTACAAACATTCAGTTTACTCTGTATAGTTTAAGCCATACTATAACTATACTCTGCATAGTTTAAGCCATAGTTCAATAGATATTCAAGTAGTAGCTCTGAAAGTCCATTCAAAGAATCACCCCCTTGATAATTAATTTAAGAAAGAGCATTTTTGTTGTCCTTTAAGTAAAGTGTGTGTGTGTATGGGGTGGGGGTGGCGGGGAGCTGTGAGCTAGAGAAATCTAGAGAAAAACTTTAATTTAACCAGGTTAGGAACATCTTTGCCACATAAAATTCTGGTGCATGGAGCCTGTATTTAACAGTGTTTCCCATTTACCGATACTTTGATAATTGATCCTCAGAGGAGCACATGAAGACGGAGCTCAGGATGGCATCTAAATAGAGTAAGAGGAATACCTGCCAGTATTTAAAATCTATAAAAAAGGGTGTTTGGAAGTTATATAGCCAAGGAAGCAACTTCTGCGGTCCATTGGATTAGTAGAGATTTCTTGGGGGATAGGAGGCGATTGCAAATATGGCAGATACCTCCCTTTTAAGATGAGCTATTCTAAACCATGTTGGCTGGCTTGTGGGGGAAAAAAAGCAACTTCCACGTACAAGAACAGTCTATGTGAAATCAGCCTGGCAGGTTTTGGATCTGAACACAATCTCACTCGCTCTCATGTTGTTTGGCACTCGAACAGGAGTGACACGCTTTGGTTCCTTTATCAAATAACTCAGTGTATCTATTTTTGTAAGCCGTGTCATTGGCTGAAAAATGCAGGCCCCTCTACAATTATGGGGCATGACCAGGAGGAGCACACAGCAGCCGGGCTTCACTTGGATTCCTACCAGTTAATTGAAATTCAACTCCATCCAGTTGAGATGGGAAGTGATATGAAGATGTGGAAAAACCTGAGTTGAATTGATTTCCCCCCTCCTCTTTTTCTGTACCAAAAAAGAAAGAGAAGAAAAGACAATTGTTCTTTTGTTTATCGAGGGACTTTGATACAAGAGCTCAGGGATAAACTGCAAAGGAGCTAGTGCTCAAGTATAGAACTTTTTTTCTTTTGTTTTTTATTGCTACCAGAAAAAAATTGCTGCATCCATTCTACACATTGACATAGCCCTGCTTGTTCAGTTTCACTGGGGGGTTTAATACATAAACTATATAAGAATATTACAAAGTGCTCCCGGTATATACAGCCCACCATTCCCAGTTTGCTGCTGTTTTTATTTGCCTCTAAGAATTTTCGAAGAGGTAAAGGCTAATCCTACTTGACTTTTTTTTCCCCTCAGCAAGTGAAAGGTCAGTGTTCCTCCATCTTCAAGGGTTTTCCTTCTCAGGGCCAAGAGGACAATGCATTGGTAGCATCAAGGCCATAAAACTGCTTCAGGCTTCCCTTCCCCAGGAAACCATTGTTCCACTAGCACAGGTATCCATCTTGCAGACCCACATGTCTGGATTACACTTGCTTCAAAAGAAAATGTTTTTTTTTCCTTTTGCAATTGCAAGACTACAGCTGTGCATTGGTTCCAATTTTTAGGAATTGGTCATCTGTTCTAGACTTCATCAAGATGTATCAACTCAGGCAGATGTATCAAAAGTCAGAACAGAGCTAAAACTGATGTTCTATATAATTTTGTTTATATTCACAGATATATTTCTAAAGCGCAATACAGGTAGTTGTTCTGCTCAAGATGTTTTGTGCATGCTGGCAACCTACAGTGTGCCCCATCTAAGGGTGTGTTGAACGCGATATGTCGTGTATCTTTGTTCATATTTTTGTAAAGAAGGAAAATTTGATGAGGAGGCTTGGGAAATTGCTGTGAATTCATTTATAGGGTATGTCTCCACAGCAGCTGGGAAGTGTAATTCTCAAGTCACATAGATCTAAAGTTCACTCTGTTTGAGCTAGTGTGCTAAAAACAGCAGTGTGGCCACGGTGATATGGGCAACCCCCCTTGCTTGGTTAGCCTGAGCTGCCACACTGCTATTTTTAGGCATGACCTTGAGAAGAGCTAGCATGTGTACGTCCACCAGAGCTGGGAATTATACTTCCCAGCTGCTGTGTACATGTACCCTACAATTTTCTTCAATAACTGCTGCCTTAGGGTTTGCTCCTAAGAGGTGCAGAGCACCCACTGCTTCCAGTGAAATTGCTAGAAGTTGAGGGCTTTCATCCACTAGATGAATCAGGTCCTTGGCTAACACAGGTTGAATTATTATAGAGGTTCCCCTTATGTGGGCTCATTCTAGAGTGAATGATTTTCCAGCATAATAAGCTGGTAAGTCTTTGAGGCTTGGAAGTTACTGTAGTGTAGTTCACCTGCCTGAACAAGTCCATTGAAACACCCTTGTGCACTAACCTGTAAAAGTATGACTTCGATAGCATTGAAAAATATTCATAAAATAGCACCAGCAATAAATAAATATGCCTTAGGCTTTGGGCCATGATTTGAAAAAAAAAAAATCTTCAGGAAAAGGCCAGAAGCACAATATTAACTGGGTTTGGTTTAGTATTTGGACAAAGAAATCATTGCTCTGAGCTGAGCACAGAGATAAGCGCCTTGACTTGCAATAGATTAAGAGACCTGCCTTGGTTAGAACAAACCATGTTTGAGACTCTCCCGGAGTGCCGCCACGTTTAGATTTAAGATTAACTGCGGCAGAATGGTGGAGCGGCTGTTTGTTTTATGAAACAATCACTAATGACATTAAACAGACCGAGCCCCTTCCAACATGATTGTTCATTTGCGATAAACTGAGAGAAGCCCACAAGAGATTGGAAAAGAAAACTCATAAGTGCTTCATTTTGAGGCTCTTAGCATGTCCTATTGGAAGTGACAATTAGTGGACGAGAATAGGAAGCTAACTCCAAACACATTTAGATTTTTTTATTTGGCAAATAATTTGTAAATATTTGCACGGTTCTATCGTTACACCAAGGAACTGTGGAGTAATAATATAATGACTAGGTTTTCTGTGCCATTTTTATTCTGAGCCCCTTCCCCCCCACTCCTGTCTGTCTGCAGTGCACACTAAGCATTAATAGTATTAAAAAGTGTTATCTATTAGTTCAGTTAGACATCAGACATTTACTTTTCAATGTATTTGAAGACTGACTTGATTTGGGTCCAATCATTTAAAAATAAGAGAGCAGAGCTGTGTACAGAGCTGTGTACAGATATCTGTAGCTCTGAAGTCTTAATTGCAAATTCAGATAAGGATTAGAAGGGGCTGTATCTCTGTAGACCAAAGGTATTTGCTAATACCTGAGATATAAAAGTAGTTAAATTCAATATTTACTAATTTAGGATTTCCACTTTGGATTTTGATTGCGCTTTAGTCTTTTTTGGTTGAAACACCCACATTATTAAGCAGTGATGGGGAAAAATAAAACCTTGTGTGAGCCTCATTTTCACATTTTATTTCAAATAATTTAATACGGACCTTCTGAAAGCTAAGGCAATGTGTTGTTGTTTTTTAAATCAAAAACTGTTGAAGGCCTGGTTTTAGCATTAAGCTTTTGTTTTATACACAAAGAAATATATTAATGAAAAGCGTTTTAAGTGCTTATTACAGAGATGGTTTGTTTTGAAACACAGGCTTTTTCACAGCAGTTTTACACTTCATTGTGTACTATGAAAGACATACTAAGTAGAGGTTGTCAGGATCCCATCTGAAGTAGACTACTGCTGTGGAATGGAGCCATTTATGATGCCATTCAAGCAGGACTAATCTAGACTAGATATCTTATAAGTAACCAGCAACAAAAATACTAAATCATTCCGTTTTCTGCCAAAGCAGACAAAATTGGTGTTTAGAAGAAGGGGAAATCTTTATAATAAAGACTTACAATCTGAATTAATAAATAAGTTGGAATAATGTGTTTTTAAAAGTGAAAAAGACAACCTTTCTGTAAGTATCAAAGAAGCTGTTTCATGCACACTAAGGTTTTGTGTGGTCCTTTCGGCTCTCATTTGAGATGGTGGAGATTTTGTTGGGTTTTCTTTGTTTTGGTTTTTGCATGGTATGTTTTACTCCGTTGTAAATCTTCTGTCATAAGGTCTTGTCTTAAGCAACACCATGTTTAAACGTGCTATAATCAGCCTCTGCACCCAGTACATTGCACAGTTTTGTCAAACGGTTTACAACATGGTCCATCCCTGCCTATTCTGGGAAGGGTTACTGAGTTAGCACCCTGCTAGCATAGACTAAGTTTAACTTGCACTTTTTAACTTTCAGATATGGTTTTGGCTAATATGGGACCTGATCTTTCACTATCATTTATGTGAGTTGTCCCGCTCGGGACACTGGTGGGACAACTCAGATGAGTAAGGGTTTTCAGATTGATCCCATGGATTCCGTTTATGGATACATAAGACCTTAGTATTCTAATGTTCCTGTAAAAAAACGTTTTTGGGTATAGGCATGTGGTTTCAAAGGCAGGAATATTTATAACGTTCCAGGTTACAGCATACTTTTGTGTGTGTTGTAGATTGCACCAGACTACAGAAGGCTCAGGCACCAGGAGCTCATAATATCTATTAGAATTATCATTATACATCTTTGACATGTATAACTAGAAAAGTGGTAGGAGAATACTTTTGACTCTAAGGATGTCTTGCTTCTGCTTTTGAAAACTTACAGTTGCTTTTAGGATTCATGAAGTCTGAACTACACTTACAAGTATAGTGCTGCAAGTCTTATTGCTACAGAGCTCAGCTAGTACTGACCACCTGACTTAAGTAATACTGTATCTTTGCGTTGCAAAGGTCTATCCTCTTTCACTCTGTCTTTTCCCTTCTGACGGAGGCATCCTTATTGAGGCTATGTCTACACTACGTTTTCAGTTGGTATACCTTATGTCACTCATGGGTGTGAATAAGCCATCCTCCTGCCGACATAGCTACCACTGCTCGAGTGGGCTGGAGTCATTAAGTCAACAGGAGAGCTCTCTCCCATTGGCTTAGACCACCTGCACTAATTGCTGTAAGTTCCGTAGTGTAGCCGTAGCGTAATCAATCTGAGAACTTAAAAGCAGAAAATATTATGATCACCCCAACTGCAGGCTGCATAAGTACTCATAGATCTGATGTCCACCCAGCTCAGGACTCAGAGACACTTTGCCGAGTTTACCTTTGCTTCCATCATTTATCCATATGTTCAAGACTAGTTATGTTATTGCTCCTTTAATTAAAGCACCTCAAAAAAGAAGAGAAAAGTTGGTAGCAGAAAATGTTGAAGGGTAAGTCCCATGAAGACAATAAAATTAGAGACTAATATATTTCCTGAAATATAATCAATGAGTAATGCCTTTTTATTTGGCAATATCAGTTTGTTTTTAAGAACTGAAATCCCTTCCATACCACATCCTTCTAATGCAAAGGACTAAAAATTACCATTTAGAGAATTTCCCATGACTTTTGGGTGGCTTTTTAAAGTTGCTAATGTGTGATTGTATTTTAAGCTGTTGTGAGTAGCTATAGTTGAGATGGGTTTTACACATTTCCTAGGTATTTTGGTGACTGCTACTGGCAGGCCCAAAGGAATAAAAATGACCTTGCTGGGATTGTTGCTTGGGAAAGGCTCCCTTTGACTTCGTTAGTTTTTGGATCAGGCCCTTACGCTGGTATGACTCTATTGAAGTCAACTCTTTCGAAGTCCAAATTTACACTGGTGTGACGGGGAACAGAATTGACCAATATTTACAAAATATTTGTAGAGTCAAATAACAGGAACTAGAGAATTCTAATACCTGCATCAATGTGGCCTCTGGATCGCTTTGCATCCAGTACTCTCTAACCTGGTGAGTGAAAGGAAAATAATGTTGAAGCAGACAGTGATTGAGATGGAAGAAGACAGTCAGTCTGTATGTCGAAGTGGTGGACAACACCTTGGGGGAAATGCAGGGATAGGGGTCAAGTGGCAGAGATGAGTCATCTCATGTGTCCTTCAAAAATATTTTGAATCTACATTTTTATGTATCCAGCAGTTTTTTGATAAAATTACTTTCTTAGCGTACTTATGACTTAAGGGGAAAGAGTAATACTAAAACCAGCATAGTTTCTGACCTGTGTAAGGCTTCAAGCAACAACTGCAAGACAGCCAAATGACATACAGTATAATAATAGCGATAGCCGTCATCACAGAGCTGCTGAAGGCCAGGCAGGGGAAATTTATGACGCATGGACTAGTGGTAGAAACTTCAGTTTTTATGTGATATTTTTTTCTCTTTGTTTTATCCATGGGTTTAACACCAATATAGAGCTGCTAACCCTGTAATAAAGGAGCAGTGAGTTTGAATTGCCCAACATATCTCTTTAAAATACAGCCTTCCATAGGCTAGCTGTTCACCTTTAATCTCTTTTTTTTTAATTTTCCTATTTTTCCGTGTTGCTAATTATCCAACATATTTCCTTTGAAAGAAAGCTTTTCTTTACACTTGTTGGCCTGCACTGAGTATTTTTCAGTTTTTCTGTGTGTTGGCCTGACAGATGAGACCTTAAAAACAGAGGCTCTCTCTACTCCACTCACTTTTCATAAGAGTAGGAATTTGTCTTTGTCTCCCTAGCCAGAATTCTTTTCATGTACTGGTTATCCGACATGCCTTCCACCAGAGGTGGCTCTATTTCAGTGAAATAATACTATTGAGAGTAACTGGAAAAATGACTGTTCCTGTCTCAGCAGGATGATCCCTCCTTCTGGTGACTTGTATTTTACAAAGTAGCTTCTAATGGTCTCTTACTACTGCTTAAGAGAACCACATCAAAGCCAACCTCCTGCATGCCCCAAAATCAAATTAAAAAACACATAAGGCCTGATCCAAAGCCCACTGAATTCCATGAAGGAACTCCCTCCTCACTTCAGAGAACTTCGGATCAGGCCATAGAGAGGGTTATATGCGGGGACTGCCATTGATTCAACGCATTCAATATTAAAAATGGTTGTCCAGTGTTGGCATGGTCTTTTCCAGACCATGGTATGGGAGTGAATGAAACTACTGGAACAAAATATATCAAGCTGTTGAATGATTTCATGCTGGTTAAGGCCAGCATTTTCAGATGTTTTTATTAGTTTTGTGTATCTTAATATTGGGGTGTTGAGTTGTGTGTGACTTTCAGAGTTCCACAGCAAACATTTACATCAATTTTCAGCTCTTTCATTTGCCTCAAATAAGATGCAGAATGGTTTTATCTAATATCATTGGGAGCTGTGTGTGCTTTGTACCTCTGAAAACCAGGCACAAGGGTTCTGAAGTTGGGAAGTCAAAAATTGAGGTGCAAAAATTAATGAAAACTTTGCAGATTTTGCTGCATGTGTAGAACCAGCATGGATTTGTGCTTGGCTTTTCACTCACAGTATATGCTAGGTCTGGAGCACCAAACCATATTAGTATTTGTTACGTTTAGGTAATGGTCATCCTGAATTCCTGGTTTCTAAATAGAAGAGCTTTACTGGTTTTAGAGAGATATGTTGCCCTTTTTTTCTTTTAAACATGTACAAAGCCTAAGAAAAAACAATCCATTAGTTGGTGTTCGGTACATTTTAAATCTGTCTTGCCAAAATTTCAATCTCCGGAGCTGAGAAATAAATCTGCTTCTTTGAATAGCAATGAGAAAGACGGGTAAGCATTTTAAAAGGGTAGATGATGCTCAGCTACTAGCAGTGCTAATGAAGTTTTATGTTCTTGGGAACTATTCTGTGCAAAATGATGAAGTGTTTTCTGACTGGGTGATTTTAACTTTTATGGAGAGAAAACAGTTAAAGGTGTAGAACTTTTCCAAGACATTTGATATGCATGCATCTCTTATTGAAAGCACATCAGATAAAGGAATGCTACATCACCTTTGAGACAGGTGAAACTATTTAAAATATTAGAGCAGTGTAAAAAGCTAAAATAAGTCTTTTTAATGAAGAGCAGTATTCAAACCTTTGCTTTCAAGTGGCACCCAAATGCCTTTCAATTTCCAACATTTGTTAGCCATTATTTCTATACCAGTTTGCTTGGAACACGTGCCACACATGTTAAGGGGCCCTTGCCTACTGCACTTATCAGCAATATTCAGTAGAATTGGTTTATCTTTAAATGGGTGTACAGAGCAATGGATAAATAGGCAAGAATGGGGTGAGAAAATGCTCAGAAAAAATCTCCATATGAGGAAAAGTCGCTTCTGCTTTATGCAATGAATAAAAGAAAATGCCACTTTGAAAAGCGGCAAGTATTCGTATGTTGTTATCACATCCCTACTTTCTATGGCCGAATAAGGAAATTTAAAGGAGAAAGAGAGCTTTTTTTTTTTTTTTTTTCTAGAGACAGACAGAAATCCTCTCTACTATATATATTTACCATAGATGATGGTGTTTGTATACTACAGGTAGTTTTGCTATTTTGTTCTGTCTGATATGTGTTGCTTTGCCAGATTAGAAACATTAGTGCCCTCTATTGTTCATCAGAGAATTGCAAATATTTTTAAAGATTAGGTCCTGTGTTATCTGTCGTAGTATCAAATAGATTTTGACAAAAATCATGCTATCACAGAATATCTATGCAATTTACAATGTTTAATAAACAAGAATTTAAATGTTTATGTACCGTATCAATATTTTTGTCAACTTTTTTGTTTTATGAAATATAATAATACAAACAATAATTTTAGGAAAATGGCTATATATGGCTATATATATATATATATATATATATATAGACACTTCTGGGCAAGTTCACTTTTTGGTGCTTTCTATATTTTATGAGGCAAGGATGGTATTTGTAGCCAAAGCTTTATATGTAAAGTACCTGTAAAGAAAATATTTTGAAATTCATATTTGAGCCTATCCTTCTTTTTATTCATTTATTATATAGCAATCTTTGTTTGTCTTTGTTTTAAAGAATAACAGAAGATTTTATTACTTTGGCAAGCTCAGTGTAACTTTTCAAAAGAACAATAGAAAAATAATGTGGCCAAACTGGGGTTTTTTTACTATATTAAAGTGAACTGTAAGAATGACAACTTCATTCAAGCAGATCATTTGGAATTACATTAAACAGCTGCTATTAAACAGCTGACAACAAAGGAGACCATTTTGATCTCAACAGCACCGAGATTCTAGCAGCATGCTTCCTTAGTGATGTTATGAAGAACACATTGTGCTCTTGTATACCAATACACAGTGTACTCCCCACTGTGCTTGTTGCCAAACACTGGTCTTTCTAATCACTTTGTATTCAGTCAGGGATCCAGGAAGTCCAAATCCAGCCAGACAAATGCAGAACAGCTTAGTTGAAGCAGCTTTAACAGGTGCCATTGGTACAGACTTGTCGAACCAGAGAGGCAACACAAACAAATGTGTAGCATTGGTCAATAGGGTATGATTTGCCCCACTGCACATGATGGCACTGGTTACTAAATAGCAGTTTGCGACCGAGGATAGTTAATGGAACTTCTGTAAAGGGGAGAAAATGGAAAATAAGTGTTAGCACCTTGCAGACAGAGTCTGCTAGACTTTTATACTCACATTAATTTGTTCTTCTCTATAGTGCCAGACACAGAGTGGACTAGAATAAAATGAGCATACCTATAAAGGCATATACGGAATGAACGTAAGATTGATTTAAGAGGGCGCTTTCCGTGCTTGAAATAGTTGACTGAAGGATGAAGAATAAAATAAGAATAGAGATAATTGGATGGGTCATTGTCTTGTGCTGTCCTTGGCTGCCAGGGTGTGAGATGCATTCCTTCATTATATCACGCTAATCTGCCATTGTTCATGATTTTCCATGTTGGCCACTATGCTGTGTTACCCATTCCTTGTATATTGTTACCCTGCCACTTTTGACTTCTTTATAGCCGTAACCTTGACCCACTCCCTGCTGACAACATCCTTTCCTTTCATGAATTTTTACTGGGTGGAAGAGACATTGCTAGAAATTTGGCTAAAATGGCTTCAATATTATTTTAAGCAATTTTATGTTTTACTATTTTCTCTGAGTAAATGCAGGATATTGTGTAGCTGCCTCAAATTAAGCAGTAAGGATATTGTTGATTTTAGAGGAAGGCAACATACTTTTAGTTCCTTTTGGCAAAGGAGGGGAATTCTAAGGAAAGCACTGTCTGAAAGTTTGAATTAGAACCTCAGATTGTACTTGCATGATATTTACAGTGTTGGAAGAATATAAGAATTTGCTAATATAAGACATTTTGCAAGGAGAAAAACTGAACTTCATTATTTGGGGCCTGATTCTTATGTCCTGCTTCGCATGAGTAGATCTGTTGGCTTCCATGGAACTATTTGTACAGGTAAAGACCACTCAGCGGTGGATGGTTTCAGGATAGGGCCTTGGAATGTCAGTCAGTGTGCAGTTTACAGGCTTGCTTTGTAGAATTTATAGTCTTGGTTAAGAAATCAATTTAAACAATGTCTATAGAATAGAATTGATAGCAATAGTTGCCTCGTACAGCAAGTGGGAGACATTTTGTCCATATGGTCTATTTTGCAATTATTATGTTAAATATTTTTATCATGCTAATGCTAGATAGGAACTTGGAGGAGGCTAAGGCAGAGGGCTTCAGCGATACAATGGTACCTGGTATGCATAGGTTCAATCCTTTTTAATATGGAATAGTCAAAATGACTAATTTTGAAGCTGGGTATGTGTAATTCAGTACAGTATAGGTGCATTAAGTATAAGGCCAGAAGGGACCATTATACTCCTCTAATCTGACCTGCATAACACAGGCCATAGAATTTTAGCCAGTTATTTCTGTATCAAACCCATAACTCCTGTTTGAGTTATAGCATATCTTTAAGATAGATACCTAATCTTGATTTCAAGTGATGGAGAATCTACCACATCCCTCAGTAAGTTGTCCCAATGGTTAATTACCCTCACTGTTAAAAAAATTCACTTTATTTCTACTCTAAATTTGTCTAGCATCAGCTTCCAACCATCAGATCTTGTTATGCCCTTTTCTGCTAGATTAAAGAGCCATTGACTAGCTGAACTCTCTTCCCTCTACAGGGGATCATGTAGACTGTGATCAAGTTGCCTCTTAATTTTCTCTTGGATTAACAAAATAGATTGAGCTATTTTAGTCTCTCACCGTTAGGCATGTTTTTCAGACCCCAAATCATTCTTGTAGCTCTTTTCTGAACAGTTCAATTTGCCAAAATCCTTTTGAAGTGTGGACACCAGAACAGGATATAATATTCCATAAGAGTTTGGCAGGCCAGTTTTTCCAACAGCCTCTTTTGTAGGACTATAAATTTCTAGTTCAATACAAAGAAAAGCTTGAGAAATGAAGGGCATTTGCCACTCCTTCCCACCCAAATGAAAAAACAATACATTCACACTCAGTAGTTCATCCACAACAAAGTCATGTGTACACTACAAGTTTAAAACTGTAGTAAGGCAAAAAAAAACCCCACATTTTTTCAGTTTTTTTAAAAGTGGGTGTGTGAGTGTGGGGTAGGGGCAGCAGTGGATTTGATAATGGAACATACCACAATTTTGAGGATATGCTGTAATTTTTATTTTCCAGTTTAAGTCCCACTTGTAGGGAAGAGATGATAGTTCAGACTCCATGCCTATTCATTCTTCAGCCTTACTGTGGACACTGTCAAGAGTTTTTTGTGATGTGAAAACATCTGTCTGATAGGAACTCATCTGAGATTTACAATTCATTTTATTCAACCACCAAAGCACTATCAAATGACAGGGACTTCTGACCAAGTCAGTAGAGGTGAGAAGTTGAGTGGAAGTCCTAGAACTGAAAAGCAACATGCCTATTATCAGCACTCTGAGCCAGCCAGTCCACTCAACTGCAGCATTTTGTTCAGGCAGGCTATTCAGAGCACATGCGTTCTCATTGTGTTTTCAGTTTACATTTTACAAGGATTTTTGGCATGTTTGTTTGATGCACATGTATACAGTCAATTAGTATGTTGATTTCAGAGTCCTATAGTTTTCACTGTGGTGGCATATGGTAACAATTCTCAGGGATTTGAAGTTTTCAACTGAGATGAGATCTGTCAGGTCAAAAAGGATTTTCAAAGCTTTTTAAAAAACCTCTGA
This sequence comes from Eretmochelys imbricata, assembly GCF_965152235.1. NCBI lineage: Eukaryota > Metazoa > Chordata > Testudines > Cheloniidae > Eretmochelys > Eretmochelys imbricata. The sequence continues at coordinate 163,593,566 of NC_135574.1, forward strand.
TTACTGTCCAGAGTAATTGGGAGCTGCAAGGGAATTAAGCATTTAAATGCTGAATCTCACTATTTAATTACCCCAGTAGTGCATAGTTATAACAGATGATGTAAGCTTGAATTTTGCTGTGGTGTAATTGTTGAGTTGAACCTGCTTCTCCAGCATCATAATGTGGCCCAGAATCTTCTATTTGTGGAGCTAAATTATGACAGTCAGTGTGATCTTCAACATGGTAGGCCTGATTCTGAGTGGTGGTGAGCATCTGGTTTTCTTGTGATTGGGTCCCATCTGAGGCGAACTCCTTAGATACGTTAAGTTATTTAGACACAGTGGATCAAGGTCTTCCCTCAACCACCCGGCAGCAATCCGGAGGAAGTCAATGTAACTGAGGGCAGAATTTGGGCCAGTTTGTCAGCCTTGGTTCTGAATGATCAGCATTGTGGATCCAAGACCCATTTTTTCCAAATGGAATTAGTTGGTAAGCTTGTGTCTATAATAATACGCAAATGGGAAACAGTTGTGTAAACCAAGTTTTGGGCAAAAGTACAAAGGTATGTAAGTATGCATTACTTCTAGCATTGTTATGGATTGAATGCACTTTTTGGCAGCAAGTATAGAATGCTATAATGTTAACAGCAACAAAACTCAGGAAGTAAACAAAAGGGAAGAAAAATTAATACAGAAAAAGATCAGAGTAAGGCTGAAGAAGTGTCTATTGACTTTAAAGCAGCATTGTTATCATTATGTACCTTAATTCACCTTAAAGTGACTTATTTGGAACTGATTCACGCTATTCTAACCATGTAGTGTAAAGTTAAGAGCTGAGACTGGATGGTGAGCCATAAGGAGGCTGGAAAGGCAATATCATGAAGAGTGAACTCTCTTGCTTTTCTTGACACCTGCGTAGTGTATACTGCCAGCTATGATAAATGGAGCAGAAACATAGACACTTAGTAAGAAGATGGAGCAGAAGTTAAAGGCTGGAGAGAGAAAGATACAAAGATGTATGCTTGATCTCACATGGAGAGAGAAACAAATGGGTATGGTAGCAAACCAAGTTGAATGACATCTTGAAGAAAGACTATGAAGTACTGAGGTTGATGTGGCAGTGGGCCAGCAAGAAGAACAGATGGAAGGTGGCACAAACTTATAACCAGACGGGCCACTGGATGGTAACACAGCACATGTTGCTAGAAACATAGATGATGAGGTGATCTGGTAATCTTCACAGATATTATCTATATGTGGCTCCCATTCAGATTACATAAAAGCCAGAGTACTCCTCCTTTGGTTTGGGACACTTGTTGAAAAACTTCGTAGATTCAAAGGAAAAATGTGCCAGGCAATGTCTAGAAAAGGGAAGGAAGAAGGTAACAAAAGGAAAGGAATTGAGCTAATCAAACCAGCCACATCTATTTTATCTTTCAGAATAGTTTTCTGTATTGGAAAGATTGGATACACAATTGAAAGCTGTGCCTTTAAGTTATGCTTATGGTAGCCAGTCAGTCAGCACAAATTTCACTGACCTAAGTGGCCTTACAATGGGCATATTTTCAGAAAGTCAGATTGTCTTGAACAATTCTCCCTTTTTCTCAGGCAGCAGACAAAGGAATAATATGTTGTTTGGCATGGTGGCGTAGACAACTGAATTTTAACTTATTGCTTGTTCAGTAGGCTTTTGACCTGCTCCTAAAAATCCTGGATCCATTGACAGACCAACACATCTGATACTGACCTGATGCTGAAAATAAAAACTTATCCTGTAAATGGTCCAAAGAACACAAGAAATGATGTTTTGCCTGCAGGGCTTATTAATTAGTTGAATTCTTCCTCTGGTCATGCTGAGTACAGTACTTCACAAATAATGTGTGTGATGACCAACTAGAAACCACAGCAATAGGTACATTAGAAATACCATGGAGAGAGAAATTATGTATGCACCAAGCAATGCATAGTTTAAGGTGCAAATTCTGATCAGTGGCATTTACAGGGGAGCTGAGGCCGGAGACTGATTTTGAGTGGTGACCACTTAAGCTTATTGCGTAAACCAACTTGAGATCCACCTTGTCCTTGGACAAATCGACATTAAAACGTTTGACCTACCATATCTTTCCTTAACTGTCAAGCCTTCGTATTGTCTCGTTTCATCTACAGTACTTTCTATTAGAATAAATCAGTGTATTCCAACAGTTACCCTATGTGGCATATGAGATACCATAATATTCAAACACTACAATCTGGGAACGGCTGGGAAATGTTCACTTTATGTTGGCAACTTCTGCATTTTATTTTTCAACAAATGTCTTTTATTTTGTATAATGCAAGGAAAGTCTCCAGTGGTAATGTTTAAGGACTAAATTCTTAGGATTTATGGGGCTCTATGCAGTATTATTAAACTGGTGCCCCTATGCCCGACTTGCTCACGGCCACCACCCTCACCCGTGGACCCCCAGAAGAACCCCTCCCCCATTGCTGACACACACCGAGCTTCGTACGCAGCAGACTCTGAGGCAGCCCAGGCTTGCGCCTCTCGTGTGCTGGTGGCCCCGCACTTACCAACTCCTACCCCTCTCTCCCAGCACTTCTGGAGCGCTGCGAACAGCTGATTCGTGGCATTCAAGCTCCGGAAGGGAGGCGGAGGAGTGGGGACGGGTGTGCTCAGTGGAGGAGGCGGGAAAGAGGCGGGCGGGAGTGGAGCAAGGGCGGGAAGAGGCAGAGTGGGCGCTAGGGGGAAGAAGTGGAGTGGGGGCGGGGTCTGGACTGGAGTGGGAGGGGGGCAAGCACTCCCCAGAAAGATGAGAACTTGGCACCTATGGCTCCCGGTGGTGCCCCAAATTTTCGGGTGCCTTACACAGCCGTGTATGCTGCGTATGCCTAAGGACGGCCCTGCCTACGCTACATGCACATGGCCCCCGTTAAGTAAGCCAGAGCCATGCAAGTGCACATTTGAAGGCAAAATTAATCCTCACTTTTGCTTATTGTCACCCTTGCAGCACATCAAGGCTATGCAATGTTGTGTCCGGTATCACAGACCAACTGGTAGTTTAGTTAATCTACAGCAATAATGCCATTTTCAGTGGCAGGGGTAATAAAGAGTGTCTGACCTCTCACTAGCACGTGGAGAGCCAGAATACACCTTCGTCCCCTTGCTCAAGAGTGTGACAGGGCAACAGCATCACAAGAGAAGAAGAATCATAGAATCATAGAATATCAGGGTTGGAAGGGACCCCAGAAGGTCATCTAGTCCCACCCCCTGCTCGAAGCAGGACCAATTCCCAGTTAAATCATCCCAACCAGGGCTTTGTCAAGCCTGACCTTAAAAACCTCTAAGGAAGGAGATTCCACCACCTCCCTAGGTAACGCATTCCAGTGTTTCACCACCCTCTTAGTGAAAAAGTTTTTCCTGATATCCAACGTAAACCTTCCCCACTGCAACTTGAGACCATTACTCCTCGTTCTGTCATCTGCTACCATTGAGAACAGTCTAGAGCCATCCTCTTTGGAACCCCCTTTCAGGTAGTTGAAAGCAGCTATCAAATCCCCCCTCATTCTTCTCTTCTGCAGACTAAACAATCCCAGCTCCCTCAGCCTCTCCTCATAAGTCATGTGTTCTAGACCCCTAATCATTTTTGTTGCCCTTCACTGGACTCTCTCCAGTTTATCCACATCCTTCTTGTAGTGTGGGGCCCAAAACTGGACACAGTACTTCAGATGAGGCCTCACCAATGTCGAATAGAGGGGAACGATCACGTCCCTCGATCTGCTCGCTATGCCCCTGCTTATACATCCCAAAATGCCATTGGCCTTCTTGGCAACAAGGGCACACTGCTGACTCATATCCAGCTCCTCGTCCACTGTCACCCCTAGGTCCTTTTCCGCAGAATTGCTGCCTAGCCATTCGGCCCCTAGTCTGTAGAGGTGCATTGGATTCTTCCGTCCTAAGTGCAGGACCCTGCACTTATCCTTATTGAACCTCATCATATTTCTTTTGGCCGAATCCTCCAATTTGTCTAGGTCCTTCTGTATCCTATCCCTCCCCTCCAGCATATCTACCACTCCTCCCAGTTTAGTATCATCCGCAAATTTGCTGAGAGTGCAATCTACACCATCCTCCAGATCATTTATGAAGATATTGAACAAAACCGGCCCCAGGACCGACCCCTGGGGCACTCCACTTGACACCGGCTGCCAACTAGACATGGAGCCATTGATCACTACCCGTTGAGCCCAACAATCTAGCCAGCTTTCTACTCACCTTATAGTGCATTCATCCAGCCCATACTTCCTTAACTTGCTGACAAGAATACTGTGGGAGACCGTGTCAAAAGCTTTGCTAAAGTCAAGAAACAATACATCCACTGCTTTCCCTTCATCCACTGAACCAGTAATCTCATCATAAAAGGCGATTAGATTAGTCAGGCATGACCTTCCCTTGGTGAATCCATGCTGGCTGTTCCTGATCACTTTCCTCTCATGCAAGTGCTTCAGGATTGATTCTTTGAGGACCTGCTCCATGATAGAGAGAAGGCAGCAGTTTATCAGGCATCCAAGTAAGCAAAATTAGGGATAGCAGCAGGCTGTCTCAAAGAGCTTTGTACACTCTAAGACTTCAAACAGCCCTTCTGCATTGCTCACTAGTGGTGACTGCCTCATTTTGGCAGTAATAATATTTTGGGTGGGTGGGCGCATGTGTGTGCACGTGCATATGAGAGAGAGAGAGCGTGCAACTGTTAGTGCACAGTACCATGACCTAGTCGTTTAGGTCAAGAATTGAAATGTTTAACCTATCAGCTTGAAACTGCATTATACTGTGTAAAATGTGTAGTGTGCTTTAAGACATCTACCCTTGTCAAATGTGGACACCCTTCCTCTCTACCCCCACCCCTCACCCATGATAGAAATCTGTATATTCAAGTACGCCACTGGCTAAACCTCTCCCAGAGCGGGTTCTTCGAACTCCAGACTGTGTAGACAAAATGCCTGTTCCGTTGCACAGAAGATCTGAGGATCGGGAAAGGGAGTGGACCAAGGAGACAGATACAGCAGGTATATATGTGTCCCAAAATGCCAGAATAATGTCCAAATGTCTGTAGAGCTGTGTGATTATAATTTTTTCTTGTCGTTTAAAGCCCTAACCTGTATTATAACAGGCTTAATTCCTGTTATAACACGTTTGATCTGGAGATTTCAGCATGTACAGTTTTTGAGTCATTTTTAACTTTTAAATGAGCAGATATTAATTTTGAAGGAATTAGGTTGAAATTTTCTCAGACTGAAACGAGTGTTGCACAAGTTAGCGAGACTAGTTGCTAAAGGTGCCTTAATGAAAACTAGTGCAATGTGGGAGGTTTAACATTTCTATTGAATTTGGTGTATTACAAACAGTCAAAATGGGGCAGGGAAAGTAGCGAGCCATTTGCTAGGTATTGAATCTCCCCTTTACATTCTTGGGCAACTCCTCAGTTTTCAATTATGATGGAAATAATGCTTTAAAATCTTCAGATTTGGGAATATTTTTCTTTGAGGCTAGCATATCTTTTGAAAGTCTTGCTGGGGCATTTTTTTTTTTTAACCAATTCATTTTCTGATAACTTGTGACAGTTCAAGTTTTTGGTGTGGACAGGTGTTATGTGACTGCATTCCCCGCAGGATCTTGGGGGTGCTGCACTGGGAAGTGTTGAGTGTTGAATGTTAAGCTTGTTCCTTTGTATGGCTTAGAAATCTCTGTTGTCCAGAATTGTACAGATAAGGCAGACCCATTTGCTTCATTGTCAGGCAATGTAGCTGAATAGAAATGCAAATGTGACATAAGGGGACTGTGCTGGGGAGGCTTTGCTGCTGTGGTCTGTAACAGTGCTCCTGGTTGTAAGAAAATTCCCACAGAATCCAGGATTTTGTTTTTCATTTTTATTAGCTACAGGTTACAGAAAAGACTCTCTGAAAGAAAATGTATCTCTTTTGCAGATGCCTTTATTTTTATGCAGTGGAACGGCTCAGTTTTAACTCCCTTATCAAGAGCTGCATGAACTGCCCAGACTAAAATGGGAGCATCTCCACACTGTTTGACAAATAGATTTTTTTGTAAACTGATTTAGCCTTTTCATTGTTTGCATTTCATTATATTGCAGACTTCATGTCACAAAATCGGTATTCATTCAAAATAGAGAATTTAGAGATCGGACTGTAGCCAGATTAAAAAATATTGCACAGGTCAGGTCCATTAACCATAGAATAGCAAGTCAGTGATCCAAGGGGTAGTTCTTCAGCAGAGAAGGGCTAACATAACTGAGGTCAGGAGTCAGACCTCGGGACTTCAGATGTGGCTGTAGCCAGATTTACAAGTAAATCTACAAGGAAAACAGGAAAAGTGAAGGAACTTTCCAGTGTATATGAAGAGAAAGGCAGCCGAGCCCCCTCATCTTAAATCTCAGCTTTCTCAATGAGTGAAGAATAAAACTTTGACTTGCTTATATGCTTTACTTTATTCAGACACTCTTAACACAGTTCCTTGTTCCAAAGCATGATCCAAGGATCTAAATCAGGTTTTAGAGGATTTATTTAGAAAATATATTGAAAGAGAAATGATTCTCATTTTGCTGCTTTGTAATATTGAATACAAACTGATAGCATTTTGAACATACATGTATCAAGTACAAACGGTACAAAAGCATATAAATATTGCTCGTAACGACGCGAAAAGAGTTTATGTTTATGCCTCAAAGGCTTGATAATCTGATGTGAGAGCAAGGAGTTCAATATGAGAAAAGTTGTGATTTAATTCTAATTATGTTTTGTTTCTAAAAGATGTTTATGCATTTCACTCTTACCTGCGACAGTACTGAAGAGATGCTTGCATACCTGTAAACAATGGTGTCCTAATAGCTTCACATGCAAGCTGCTTCAGATTTTCCTACAATAGCACCTCCTTACCATCATTCCCATGCTAATGAACCAAAGATAGTTGTGGCTAGGGTGACCAGATAGCAAGTGTGAAAAATCGGAATGGAGGTGGAGGGGTATTAGGCACCTATATAAGACAAAGTCCTTAATATCGGGACTCTGACTATAAAATCAGGACATCTGGTCACCCAAGATGGGACTACATTTATGAGGTGCTGAGCCATCTTTTTGAGCCATTGACAGCAATGGGAGTTAAGGAGCCCAGCACGTTAGAAGAAACTCAGTATTTCACAGGACAGCATTATTTGAACTCAGGGAAGAGTCATTACTTCTGTCTTTGACTGGGTTGTCTGTATAATTGAAGATTGTGATGAAATTTATTTGTTACCAGTGTAATATCCGATACATTCTCTATCAAGGGACTATATCCTGCAAAACAGTAGAGGTCTGTAACCTCAAAATTGTAACTTAGAGGTTTGTTCCTGAAGGCTTTACTCAGGCAAAAATACCAGGGAAGCCAATGTGAGTTTTGGCTGAGAAAGGCCTAAAAGCTCAGGTTCTAAGAGGAAAAGATGTATTGTATATTGAACACATGTATGTTGACATGATTTTGAGGTCAGTTGGCTTGGATGTTCTAGGTGGAGAAAGCTGGACTTTGTGGCAAAGTTAATAAAGTGGCCCCAAGCTAGCATCAGAAGTTGAACCTTTAATTTTCTGTGTCCCATGTCTTGCTTCCACATTTGTTCACATTTACCTTTTTGTGCACACAAAACTTGGATGACCATTTGGAGATGGTAGGTTTGAGTATATAATGTGTATATACCCATGCATGCAATATAATTGATAGGACCGAATTTTCAATGTTAGGCGCAATAGATGGGCACTGATTTGTAAGTGCATATATGGCATTTTGCAGTAGCAACATATATACATTCATTTTGCAGGTGGGCACTCATTGGGCCTCCATTAAAAATGGGGCACTATCACTTTAATTGCTTATTTACTATTCTAGTATTTACTAAAAATAATTCATTGTTTTTTCTGTTCAGGCACGAAATATCAATTCTGTCAATGTAGCAGAGTTCAACCAAATCCCTGGGAAATGCAAAGGCTAAAAAAGGTGATAGAACTAGTGAGAAGTAAAGGCTAGCTTCGGAAACCTAGTTTTGCTTATTTATAAAGAAGGAAACCTGGAAATCTGTCCAAATTTGCAGGCACATGAATTAAGTTGGATAATGGTAAGCATAATGTTTACATCTCATAGAACTTAAATTTATTGATTGAGATTGAATAATTGAATAGGACTAACTGCTGATCAATAGAAATGAGGCTGATAGTGGGACAGGAATGCAGGCAATAATGGAAAGCTCCAGCCATAAAAATATCACATTAGGACTATATTGTCTCACTGAATTTTCTTTGCTAATACGGGTACAAAAAATGTGAATGTTTTCATTGCATTAGCCACAACAAATAAAGGCAAGACGCACTGTATTTAACAACATGATTCTAATACATTGTAGTCAAAAAGTGTTAAAGTGGTCAAATGAAATGATATTGTATAAGCACATTAGTGACTGCAGAAATGTTGCACTGCATTAGTGCATAGTGCTACCTGGAACATGTTTGAATGAGTTATCGTGCACTTTTCAGCCACGAGTATGTGGCAAATTCTTTTGGGTGTGGAGAATGGCATCTCACCTGAGCTCAAATGTATTCTCTCAGGACTTTCTTTAACCTCATCCGAGTTCCAATGTTCAGGTGGGCTGGGCTGCAAGACTTGGTGTAAGTGTAATCAGTGGTGAAACATGATTTTCTTTAGAACTACTCAAACCAATTCCCCATCTGGAACTTCCATGTTGGTAACTCACTTAAAAAAAAAAGTTTCTTTGTATTACATTCATGGGGAAAGGCACAAGATGTTGTTTAACCCTATAGAGACTTTGTGTATATATGTACCTGTGTATTCTCAGAATTCATTTGGCTGGCAGTCTGGAAAATGTCAGTGTTTTACATTTCAGATGTTAAGGGCCCAGTCGGTGCTGCAAAGCATTTCACGGTCAAGTAGTCCCACTAAAATCAATATGAGGGTTCAAGTAAATAAGAACTAGTTGCATAACTTAAAGCTTTGCTGGGTCAGGCATTAATAAGGGGACTTCATGCTTTATTAAATCTTGTCATTTTAATATTTAGGATTCCAATTTAAAGAAGGGAAAAATAATCTAATATTTCCCCACCCCACCCCCAATACCAGTGAAAATTCTCTTTGATTTGTTTAGCTTTCTAACTCAAGAAGTATTCCAAAACTGGTTAAACTCACCCCAAATTCTTCCATCCCAACTGAACATCAGAGTTAAGATGGAGAATATCGCCTAACTTCTAAATTAGTGACATACTTCCATGTGAAATTTGCATTCTTTCTTAATAATAGTAACTGATAACAAAAGCACAATGCCGATGTGGACAGTCCCTGGGGTGGGAGGGCAGTCTCCCATTTTTCAGTATTCATGGTAGGTGCTTTTCGTCTTGTCAATATTTACTGTGGCTGAAGGTTGAAAGTTTAGTATAGTGTTCTGTGCACCCTTAAAAAGTGCAAGCTATTTAAACTAATGTTTTAGAAACGTGCATTTGATGTCAGGAGAGAGCACGCAGAGATAACCTTGGTGTAAGTGATGGTTCAGTCATCTAGTGTACGGACATAAGATTTCTGAGGCTATGTTACTTGGCAGTTCAACATGATCTGGCTGTTTGTTAATCAGGGAACATGGGAAGAACAAAGGAGAGAGAACATGAATGTAGTAAAAGTGCTGCATAGATATAAGATGTACAGTAGGACCACTACCGTTGTGGGAGGACTGGATAATATACAGTGAGTGATAGAAACTGAGAGTGGTAGGACAGTGAAATTTGTTTCACTTTGTTCCATGTGACTTGGGTTTATTGGGAAGGGGGATAACATTTTTGTATGCAGTCAGAGAGCATGTTCTGTACATCTCTTCAGTTGCCCGTTCCCTGGGTGTCGCAATAGATTAAGTCGCTGTGTGATGATATGACACCGCCATCACTCGTCTTCCTGGGATATTGCTGGAGGCAACAACAAACCTGTGTCTTTGGCACATGTGAAGGAATTTAGAGCTTGAGGGGTTAAATCACACAGGCTCCCCTGTGGATCAGCTTATGCTTGGACAGTAATAACAGCAATAACATTAATAATAAAAATGCCACAGCAAAGGGAGTGGAGGGGGAGTAGGGGGAGAAAGAGACAGAAGAGTGATGGAAGACGGGCTGGGATAGTCAGGAAAAAAACCAAACTGCAGATAATGTGTTTTGTATGGCAGGTGTATCGGCTAGTAGTCAGATTTCATAGGGGCTCCTGCAACATGCACAAACACACATTACAATAGCTTTGAGGATGGTTAGTGGCTTTTGTGTGTGTGTGTCTGTGCTGTCGCTTCAAGCCATGATATCCTAGGGCAGTGTAACAAGCAATTCATGTCAGCTCACGGTAAAGATTATTGGTGTTTTCACTGGGGAAATATTTGCACTCCATCTTCTTCTTTTCTATTTTTAGCTCCTTGAGCTTCCAGTCAGGTAGGAAGACCAGCAAAAAAAACCCAAAAAACAAAAAACCAAAAGATGCTGCTGACCCATCTGATCTTGTACCTCAATTAGTCAGAACTAAAATCCTAATCTCACTTAGGAATGGCTGTTGATGTTAAGTTTTTCTTCTCTGCCGTCTTGTTTTGTGGTACACTATACCTCATGCACGTTGTGGAGGGGAAAGAAAGACTGAGAATTAAATGGTTTTTTTTGTTCTGATGGCAAACAAACATTTTTTGTGGAAAAATGTTTTCTCAAATAAAAGATCTTTGAAAAATAAAAGGTCATTCAAAAGCAGAATAATGTGGACCCTTCTTTTTTATTCCTGCATGGAAATGCCACTATCACAATAAAGAACAGCAATTCATTGCTTTGGAAAAAAGAAATATGAATTTGTCTTCTTTCAGATTTATTGTTTATCATAATCATCTTTCTAGTGAAAAGGGCTAATTTACTTTTTCTATAGGAATATTTTAAGTGTGATTATCATAATACCACAGCTGCTGAAAAGGTCTGAAATAGGACATTGACCTTGAATGTGTTTCTGCATTTAGCATTTGGTGCTTAACATTCAGGAAACAATATAACTGCAACTCATTTATTAACGTGTAATCTCAAAATGTTAACTCTTGCTCTGTAAATACATGCCATAAGGATTGTTGAAAGCTTGCGGTATCCCATGAAGTACATGTGGTATTTTATCAGGGTAAATATGTATAAGATTTTCAAGATTTCTGCTGGGAATACTCAATAACTAAAGTAAGTTTTCCCTTTGGTACTGCACTAGTTTGTGATTTAATTTTTACTGACATTCCACCAGTCATATTATTAGCTTCACAAAATGAAAGTGAAATAATCCTGTATTAATTAAACAGAGCAACTGAATTCCCTCAGTCGTCTTATCCTTGGCTGCCTGAGACAATAACGCACTACTTCTTCTCTGAAGAAACTTACACTAGGATAAGAGCTTGGTGTAATCGAAAAATATCAATATTGGAGCAGATCCTCCATTTTTCTCTAATGAGAATAGACTTTTTTTGGATGTCAGGCAATGGGTGGGCACTTTTTCGTACAGCAGTATGAAAGGGTTCTATTCCATATCTGTGAAGGCAGTCATTTAAATATCAATGCCCATTTCCTTGAAAATAAAGGAAATAGAAAATATGGAGTGTTTTATTAAGATCACGTGACTTGAATGTACTTTGGTAATATGGCAAACTGATTGCTGTGATTTCTTAGAGAAGAAATTTAATCTGTTAAAGTTTAAAAAATAACCAACCAACCCTCAGCTTTATGTGTAGGAGAACAATTCCTGGTCTATGGTGAAGTTCTAAAGCACATTTTGAGATAGTGTTGGGGTTTTTTTGTCTAAGATCAAAGCAAGGAGTGATTAATGCTAAATACAGATTGAAGTAGCAGATGGTTCTAAGTAATTACCTGCTACCCTTTGCCCAACTATATACAAACGTGAACAAAGTTAGCAACTTTTTTTAGCTCAAAGGATTTTTTTCAACATTAACAGTGTGTCCAGAGATGCAGTGCGTACCTTCTAATAAAGAGCACAAAAGGCAAAACTCCAAAATCAAATCCGTGTGTCCAAACCAATTATGTGTCTAAGGAGCAATAAGACAGCAGCAGAGCGGTTTTAATGCTGAGCATTCAGTAGCATAACACAAATTTGTTTTTATTTAACACTAGCTCGCCCAGTTACTTTGCAGAGTGGCAAAGAGGGAATCGTAAATAAACACTAATTTGGTCCTCTCATAGGTTATTTCAAACAACCGGTGATATTTCAACATTTAATTCAAACTTTATTGAAAATATGATAGCCCATATCTAGATCCTGCTGAGGTGGGGAACATCCTTCTTCACTGTCATAGGTTCAGAAAGAGTATTTGTTTTAAAATAAATAATCTCAGAGCAGGTGCTTGAGTTTTTGATGGTTTTTGTCCCTTCCCAACTGTCTTTTCCTCAATGCCCTTTTAAGTACATATAATGCACTTGGCACGACGTGCTGTGCTGGTTCTGTAAAGTGCCACTGAATCTTTACTTCTTCGGGTTGCCTTGAGGTAGCTGTGGTTAAGGAATCTGGCTGCTTGGATGCCTTGAAATGTCGATTGCATTTAAGTGTGAAGATGCTTAAAGATGTTCTGTTCTGTACGTAGGGACAATTATACGCGCAGAGAGATGTGGAGATGCAAACACTGCACAGTAATTCTCATTGACCGGTGCAGGCACTCATGACAGTTTCTCCCCCTCCCCCTTCTTTCTCTTTGATTCCATTTCTGCTGTGTTTTGTATACTCCTTGTGGTAAGATTTTGCACTGTAGATTGTGATAAATTAGTTCAGACGCGCGTGTGTGTATATGCGTCTGTGTTCTTAATCCATATCCTCTGCTGAAATTCTGTAAACCAGTGTCTGCCTTGATTGTATTCCCCCCCCCCCCCGTGCTTTTTATTTATTTCAACTGTGGTGCAAGAAAGTTTACTGAGAAAACTTAACTACACACTTGCCCCAGTTATCTGCTGTCGTATCCATTTTTTTTTTTTTAGCTGAACGGTAACTGGGAAAACCGAAGTTCAGGAATGTAGTTGGAATTCCAGACCCTGGCCTGGTGGAGGTGGCACTTTCAGTCCCAGGGGAGGAAGCCAACTGCTTTGTTTATCAACACGTAAAGTACAGCACTGTGTTTCTGGTCATCTAAGGAGCAGCACGGCAGTGAAGGCAGCTGCTTGCCTGGATGAAAGATGGTTGGTGGAAAGGTAGTGATGGTTAATAGGGGGTGAGAAAGATTGGATAGGGGGGAAAGCAAAGGGGTAGTGGAAACTATATGGACATGAAAAGGATGGAAGACAGACCACAAGAGAAGGCAATAGACTGTCAGATTTTCAGCTGCTGAGTATAAATATACAGTCTAAAAGATAATGAACAAAAGTAAACATGAGGTAAATTTTGGTCTGATAAGGTTTAAGATGGCTTAATAATCATATTTCAAATGATATATGTTCCTGGAAAAATGATGATACTTTAAAAATGACTTGTATCAAATTACTCATATATATAGATCCTTCATGGATTATTTTTTAATAATAAAACACACACAGGTACAGGGTCTGAAGGAATTTCAAACCCAAATGCCGGTATAGTTAGAAAATAGCTTCTTTATAGTGAGTGTATATGTATATTTAAAGTTATACATTTAAACTAAAGACATTTATTGGTTTATCTGTTGTTGTTGATGTGCATGAATAAACCAGTTAGAGGGATTTGGACTTTGGATTTATATGGAAATCAAGATTCCTATAGCATAGAATAAATATTTAATTTTCAAGTGCTGATTTGGTTCCCACATCCACAGCATTTCTTTTATCAAAGTGCTTTTTTAATAAGGAGTTTTAATGCTGTAAAATGATGAAATTCCTCATTTCAACATTTGATTAAAAACTAATTTTTTTTTGTCTGTATGGTGTGTCTGCAGAATGCTTGGGCTTTACTCTACGTTTCAGACCTCTTTTAATTCACTGCTCACAACCAAATTTACATCTTAATTACAGAGTTCACATTTAACAATATAGACAGCATAATGCTACTGGTAATTAAGCTTTTACTACTGCTTTTATACAGTAGTGAGAGCCATAGTTTTGCTGTGTGAAGTCTGATCCTTAAACTTGCATGTGTTTTATGCCGCATATGTAAGGAGCAGGTCCATCCTTTACATCTGGTTAAATACATTACACTGGAAATCACTCTCTGTCACAAAGAGCTTCAAACATGTCTATTGCATTTATATTTTTTGGACTTAATTTCTGGGGTTTATTTCCCCCGAAACCTGTGTAATAGATTTGAAGAGGGCATTTGTGTTCCCATTTGTGAATGCATTCTGAGGGTGTGCATTGGTTTGTTTTGATCTTAAAGATTATGTCATTTGCATCATGTAGGACTCCAGTCACAAAAGATTTGTGCACACTAGAGCTGAATTATAAAAAATTGGGGGTCCTCCACTCTTAAGAAGGTAGCAGTTATCTCCTTGTCATAAATAGCTGGTATTTATTTCCACTGCAGGTTGGTAGAAAAAAACCCTTTCTCTGAAACCAAAAAATACGTATATTTTAGCTGTAATGTTAATAATAAACAGTAGCTTTTGAGGAAAATTTATCATACCCCCATTTTTCAGCTGCTCCTTTTAAAAATTGTGTTTTCAGTGTAAACGGTGTCTGATTTTGTGTATGATCACTTGCTTAACGTTGGTTTATTCAATGAGTTTTCTTTATGAGGTGGATGACTATGACTTATAAAAGCAAATAGTTTGGAGCAACTGGGTTCAAAGATGATTATGTAGGCAATGGCATATATACAAGTAATGAGTTTGACATATTTACTTTCTTTCCAGTTTGGTAAAATTTGCTTTAAAAATAAATTTAAAAAAAACCTGCAGGGGTATGCAGACCCACCAGAATGCAGTCTGATCTGATCTTAGTAAAATGAAACAGGCTGAGTTTAGTCCATTATAATCCCTGCACAGTTACAGAAGAAATTGATCAGTGCAGGAGCTTTTCCTTCTGTTTATGAACAACATCTAAATGTTTTGCATTTGTAGCTGTGTTAAATATGCTCATATTAATATACTTATACTATAGGTATATGTACACGTGTGTGCTCTCAATGTGTGCACCTGTGCTGTTAAAACAGATTCATTTTTAAAGTGTAGTTTTTCTGTCAAGTCTGTACTGAATGAGATTTTCAGTTCTAAATATATATTTAAAAAATTGACAATGCAAACTTACAGTTAAAAGTTCAAGTACCCAGAATCTTTAGAACAATTAATTTTGAGGTTAGGTGTTCAGTATGTACCAGAAAAATTAGAAGATAAAAAAATCATTTATGCATGGAAAAAAAAGCAAAAGCACTTAAACCCTCTCCCCCCACCCCAGCAATCCCCTCCTCCCCCAACAACAACAGTGGAATAAACAGACAATGGCAGCACAAACTTAGTTCTCTACCTTATGATGAATTCTTCACAACATTAACTGAGAATCTGCATGTATTTCTTCCATTCAAGGTATCTGGTTAACAGTGTTTTAAGTTACAGAAAACATCTAGTGCCTAGAGAGTTATGCTAATTAGTTTTTCTTTGTAGCCCCTTAGAAAATATTGGTAGCATTTAAATTTCTTTTTATTAACTCCCTACTCTCAGTTTTCAGTCTCTTTCAGTTTCTCCACCCCTGTCTACCTGCCTGGCTCTTCTCAATCTGTGCAGCCTCTGTTCTCCTCACATCTGATTGGCTAATGTGCTACCAATCCAGTATCTGTCTGGGCCAGTGGGACTGCATATGTAAAGCCCTACTTCATATTAATAAGCTCCAATCGGGGCTTTAAGTCCTTGATTAGGAGAGTGTGAGAGCTTTTGGTCCCAACTGGCTGTGCCTATAGGCTTGTCACCAGGAGAACATTTGTGTTAATTGCACTGTGCTCTGTCAAGGAAACTTTGATTTATTGCTGGGGTGCACAAATAATGGTTGCCGAGCGCACATGGATTCGGTAGAACTTTGCCTTCCTGAATCTTTTTCCCTTCACTACGAAGAAGAGTAGGTACCTTTCTTCCTTTCTTTTTTTGTTCTTTTTTTTAAATGAAAAAATGTAAACATTGATTCAGGTAGTGCTCTGTGGCTTCTGTGTGCATGAATGGTCGTTTGTGTCTGTCTTGTCTTTTTTGTGCTGAGGGTGATCTGCTAATTCAGTAAGTGGAGAATTGTTCTCCGACTACAATGTTACCTTTGAGTCAAAGCCCTGTGACTGTCAGTAAAACAGCTGTGTGACAGTCACTTCTTATTCAGGTACTAATAATAGGCACTTGGCACAAATGCTTAGTGAATTGTTAAAATAAGTCTTGGAATAGGACACATTTTTCCCAGAGAAAAAAGGTTTAAAAATAATATATTACAAAAAATGATTTGTATTAGTGCCTCTCATGTATTTTCAGTAAGACAGATATTTTGGTCTCCCTGTCATTTCTGTCTATGCAGAGTTAGAGGGAAAATAACAGAACTGCTAATACCTCTTTAAGGATGAATATTCACAACTAGCCTTCCGCAGTTCAGGTCTAAAATACTGTTCAACCAGCACTTCACTGACAAATCAGTGTATTTAGTAACAAGGGAATTATGTGCCTTTTAATAAAGGAGAAGAAAATACTGGGGAAGAAAAGAACCAAACTGGTTTTTAATGTTTTGTACTTTAATAGAGAACTGGTGGAATGAAGTACATTTGTTCCAGCTAGTCTGTTTTGTTTTATTTTGTTGTTTTTTTTCCTCCAAAAGACAATAAATTACTTTTTAATGTATTTTATATATAATATATAGTTGTTTCATCTGTACCTATTAACTACCTAGTTTTGTATACATGCAGGTATACATACTTGGACTCTCTGAGATAAAAAGCAGAAAACCCAAACAAAATCTGGCATTCTATTGCTGATGAGTAGCTTATAAACTTGATTGCAATGTATACTGAGGATTAAATATTAGTATATCATGGGACCTGTCGTTGATTCATTTTTCTTTATGTCGAGCTAGTTATTTTGCTGTGCCTTCATATTACGCTAGCAATGAGTGTTGTAATACTGAAGAAAAAATGCTAATAGTAAATATAGCCCTAGATATACTGTGTAGCAAGGCTGTATAGAGAGGTGACAATGTATTATAGGTAGATGCCCACTAGCTGTCCTTAGTGTCTGCATATTGCATTGCTATTTGTAATTAAGCCAGAGATGGAAAGTGACTTACAGTGGCTGTATGTTGGTGATATAACATAGGAACTAAAGAGTACAGCAGTAAATAGACTTGCCAATGGGAAAACAGTTCGAGGTGAGAGAGGGAAGAAGCCCCTATAAAACTGCAGAGGTAAATAAATGAGAATAAATAAAGGTAGGATGCCCACTAAGATATGATTTATAGGTCAGTGCTCAGTGAGCTGCTGTATAGTGTAAGAATGCAATGGCCATAGCTTTCACTTAATGTTTTAAATTTTCTGTAGAAAATAATTAAAAAAAAAATTAAAGATAGGAAGAAGTTCTTTTTTAAAGGAGCTTTCCTGAATTTACCTTCTTACAGCTAATTTGAATGATTAGTTTAGATAAGCTTCTTAAAGTAGATGCATTTAAATGAAATCAGGGCACATGTCTTTTTGGCTCTGCTGCAAGATTTAAACTAATTCTTCCCCCCCACTCCCCTTTGGCTCAACTAAAAGTCTTCTTAAAACAATCCAATTTACTTTCCGGATGTAGGGTATGATGGGTGTGTGGTTGAGTGGACAGACAGAAATATCTAATGCTCAGAAACACATCTGTCTCTGTCTCAATTAATAAACCCCAGAACTATCAATATTCATAGTAGTTATATTTTGACTGTATGCTGTCATGTGCACATGCACAGGAAACCACAGAGAGAGCTATACAGATGAAATAAACATTTCTACAAGTGGACAGTTTCTACAGTAATTATTGTGTAGCGGAGGATCCATGCTAAAAATTGACAAAACATTTTGGGAGTGCACAGACATCTGTCTGACCATCACTAGGTATGCTTTGATTTTAAGGCAGAGCATGTTAAAGAATGCAATAACTTAAAGCCATCTGCAACCTTGGATTTTGCTTTTCAGCAGTAATAATAATACTAATAATTAATAATAATAGTTAATAACCTAACAGAGGCAATAAATATATCTGCTCATTTTGACATATGTGTCAGTTTAATCATTCTAAATTAATCATTGTGCTCATAACATGAAATGTCCTACAACCTCTGATTAAAATGTAACATTGACTACAGGATTATAGAGCGGACTTAATTTTACTGACTGTTTTAACAGTTGTCACAGCTGTTGGAAGAAGGAAAGGCAATTGAAACACTGCAAAGAAGGGGAGGAGGGGGAGGAACTAGTTTAGTAAATTTAAACATGATCTCTGAGTGCCAAACATAGAAAACTGAATAGATTTGTGACTCCAGATAGCTTCTGTGCACTGTGTACATTTGCCCTTTGTGGTTCACTCTATCTGTCATGAATTTGAACCCCTCGACCCCTTCCCTACTTCCCCCATTCAAAAATATGCAAAATAATTTAATTAAAAAGAAACAAATGTGGCTGTTACAATGTTGCATGGATTTTTATTTGATTCTACAGTCTGAGAAATAAAATGCACAAATTATGAGCAGTAAGAGAGGTGTAATTTAGATAATGAAAGTGGATCTAGTCTGGAGTCACATACAGTAAAAAAAAAAAAAAAAAAAACTTTAATACGATAATAGCCAGTGTACATATTTCATGTTATTTTAATAAAAAGTATCATGTTTCAATCTGGGAATGGTTTGTGTGTTTACTTATATAATACATGTTTGTGTGTGTGTGTATCTATATCTATATCTGAGAGAGAGTTTGTCTTAGTTTCATTCTTCCCCCATCAAAATATTTTGAAATAGCTCTTATTTCCAAAGAATTTGATCTGGAAATACCTGCGATTTGTGAAGGTGGGGGAAGGGTGGACTATAGAACATTTCTTCATCAATTGGTGGGAAATAACAACCGACTTCACTCTATAGTTACTTTCTTCCAGGTGGAGGTTTTGTAACCTCACATATTAAAGGCCTTAGTTATCTTAACCTTTTTAAAAAATAAAGCAAACAGTTAGCGTTCAACTCCAAAAACTATAGGGTTTCAGCTGCCATACCAAGTACACAATGTAGAACCAAGCTTTCTGGTATGAAGTAAGCCCAAAAGTGTGTCTGAATGAATAGATTCCTTTTGTGTTCTCTCCTTGGACAGCAAATGGGCCTTCTTCCATGTTTCCTTTTTTGTTTTTGCTTTTAAGTTTTGTTTTTTGTGTTTCATAGACTTCTTTGGCAAGTTTTCAAATCCTACGGAAAGTGTAGAGGGCTTGTTCTGAAATGGCTCTTTGACAGCTTTCCATTTACTGGGGCTGGCCCCTCTTTTAGTGATGGTTGCTCATTTTAATGTGTTTATGGTTGTGCTCTTTTATTTACTGATCCTGGTGCGTTGCAGTGGTAATTAACCCATGTTATTAGCAAAGCCCTTGTGGATATCCATTAATTCTCTTGAATGGCTGATAATTTTCTCCACTGTTTTTTTTCTTTTTCATGGCATGCTGTCCTTTTTTGAAGAGCCCTATGTTTTAAGACCTTTTATAGATTTATTTCACTAAAGCCTAGATGTATAGAAGGCACTGTACCTATAATTCTACACTAAGGAATACTTCCACTCTTGGAAAAGTGTTTTCAGAGATGCTAATGGGAATGGAAGCAATAGAGAGAAGCGATAGGAATTATTTATTTAATTATTATTTTCAAAAACACATGCAAAATACATGGAATAGAACTAGTCTTAGCCTTCACTTCCTGGAGCCGCGCTGGACCGTTGTGACAGTTCGGGTGTTGGTTTTGTTGTTTTAATCAGATTTCAACTTAGCTAATAGCACTTTGGGCATTTAAAAGAAAATATTGAGCCAGCAGAAAAATACTTGTGCTTGCACTGCTGAGAAAAGATAAGGACTGCCTCATTAGCCAAGCCCTACTTTTGCAATTAATTTCAAATACATGGTGCTATTCATCAAATACAGAAGGTAACTTGTCTATGATTATATTTAACAATACTCAAAGCATACTTTGTGGAGAGTATATAGCAGCTATAGTATGCCCACATTTCTTAAAGCTATATAAGCTAATATTGTACAGCACATATCACAGATTATACAGTGAAAATATGATATTAAATCCTAATATTTTTCAACAGTGTGATTAAATATGATAAAGCTATTTTAGTGAATATTTCTAAAGGACAGTGACCCTTGACATTTGGAGTGCTGTTTTCACCACATTGCAAGTATAAGTAAGAATGAACTTATTAACACATCTGATAGATCCTTCAAACAAATGGCCCCAATTATTAGTAAATTTTGCTAATATTATATCAGTCATTATAATGCTTAGGATAGAGATAATACATTTGGACAGAGCTCTTGGTCAATGTCCCTACTGAAGTTGAAAGTAATCTCTGTCATGAGATAAGCATTGCTATGAATTCTTGCTTCATAGCAGATTCATGGAGGAAAGAAACAATAAAACGTTGATATGTTACAAGTGCATATGAGCCTCATGCTAGCAAGCTCTCTAGAGGAAATCTGTGATTATGCTGGGCCAGTTTGTTCAGTTTTTATCTCTTTTACATCCACTAGTCTTGTATTAAATTGTCATTGTCCTAAAGCACATGAAAGAAAAATGAATTGCACTTCTCGACATGCTCTGACAGTGAAATATTTAGCCTCTCTGTCTCCAGTCATACTCATGTGTATGTTTGATAGTGCAGGGATGACACCAACAGTCTCTGCAGCTTGACATTCCACTTATTTCATGTTCTTTTACATTTCGTACATCTTCTTTTACTTTTAGACATGACTGATGTAATCACACGCAGATATACATTTATTTATATGTATAAATCAATTATCAGTCTACATACAACAGATTGTGTCACACATGTGTGCATGCTACAGTCATACATTGTATGTAGTATGTGTATATATAGTACACACACAAAGATCACTCTCAACTTTTCTGCATTCAGTTACCTTTCCAAGAATTTTTTGCCTGATCTATTGGTTTTGCTTATCCTAGAAGAGGGAGTTAGCTGAATATAGAACAATGTAAATATTGAAGTTCTTGCTTCCGATTTTATTTGTCAGATTCTTCGTAGATTCCAACATTTCTAGTTTTTGCATTAATATTGTTTCTATAGAATATGCCACCCTTTTATATAAATAATTTGAACTTCCTAATAATTTACATAAGTAATAATATTTAGGGGCATTCCTGTAATTTTTATCAAAAAATTCACTGTAAAAGCACACTTCCTCTGACGTGGTATTGTTTTTATTAAAATATAATTCTTTTTATAGAAAAAAGTACATATCCTTTTTAATGTAAAGCCTGATGCCTTTAGAAACCTATATAAAATATAGATTCAATTTTAATTTCCTTCAACTCCACCTCACCCCCCAAAAAGTAATAAAAAATATAAAAAAAATCATCCTTTGGTAAATGTTTTAAATTGCTCTTGGCAAAAGGTAAAAGTATAATGATACATTAATGCAAAACATTGTTTTCAAACTGAATTGTGCTTTTGCGGGATCATGTGTGCTCTCCCTTTATTTCTTACAGGGATGGTATTTTTCCATTTCTGTAGTACTCTGCAGAATAATTCAGATGCAATAGATATAAACCACTGCCTTTTGATGATGTGTGCTCCTTAAAACGACTCATATTTTTGTAGCATTCTGAAAGATTTAAACCTCTTAGCCTTATTTGTTTATGTAATCATGGAATATCATTACATTATTCTGTTTTTGCTTCCTTTGCAACAACCAAGTGTATCTTTCCTCCCCATTGCTCTATTGAGTAGGTTAGTGTTACTGGGAGTCTTACCTTTCCCAATAAGTTCTTTTAATTATCTTTCTGTATTATGAAGCTGAACTTTATTTCATCTGGTGCAGCATTAAATCTCTGCTGCTGGTGTCCTGTACAGATCATTTACTAATGAAACTTTTAGAATTAGGTGGGGGTGGGTGCTGTTTTACTCAGTATGTGACAAATGTACAATTTTTCTGCTTGATTTCTGATCTTGAGACAGATAGGATTTTAGATTTGGGCAACATTTATGTAGAATTTCCTTGAAAAGTAATTTGTATGCACCCTATCTGATTTGTATCAAACAAATATGAAAACAAAAAAATTTAACTATTAAAAATGTACGTCGTATCTTCTCCATGACACACCCTGTAAAACAGGACATTATACATGTAATTGTGGAGTGGTTCATCAATATACTGCAGTAATTTAGTATGGCCCGGGATTATTAAACAGAGATTACTTTCCCCCAATCTAATGAATCAGTTTATAATATCTTTGCGTAGAACTGTGCACATTTACTTAGGCATGTGGTCATGTATTTTACTGAAACTATTCATTTTTTCAAGTAAAAATCTTAAAAAAAAAAAAAATCTCAGCAGAGGTTTTTTTATAGGTGGGATAGACGTAGTTGGATAAAGGGTTGTATTCTGAAGCCAAACTTTAAAACAGAATACTTTTAGTCTCTAGACTATGCTTTGTAATAATCCCTTGCATCTCTTATTCCTCTGTCTTTTCATGTTGCTTTGAGTGAAACAAAATTGCACATCTCCTTTTCATCATTTTGATTGGAACTGCATACCATATATAATGTGTTTTGGCAGCACTTACCTAGCCAAAGAAAACAAATTAATATTAGCCATGCTGGGGGGTGTCAGAAGTATCACAGATGTGTCGATTTAGCTTTGCTCCATCACACACCCTTTCCTTAAACAACTGGTCAAGCTGTCGCAAGATGTACTGTGGGCTACAAAGAGATTCTAATAGGTGTGATCAGAGATTGATGGATGTAGCTAGTTAGAATGAGAAGATGTTGATGATTTGCTGATGCTTATTTCGAACATAGTCCAACCCCCCCCCCCCCAAAAAACAGCCAGAAATTGGACAACCTAAAATCATACTTCATCCCATTAAAATCTTGCAGATGTACCCATACTGACAAATGTAATGAAAAAGTCCATGTGAAATGAAGCTGCTGACTTGCCCCTGAGCACTAGTTACATTCTTTCCCAATGAAGGGTTGGGTGGGGAGGGGCAGAGGAGGCGGCTTGTTTTATTAAATCCATCCTTATCCATCAGATTCTCCCCCTCCCCCCATTTTTTGGTTTTGTTTACATAAATGTTCTTGGAGAAATGGAGAAAACAACTACTTTTATATCTCACATCTGAAACTTTTTAAGCAGATGTAAAACTGGAAAACCAAATGAAAAACAATAGTTAAAGTAATAGTGAAATCATGCACTTCTTAACCTAGCAGAGCCACCCAGTTTAGTCAGCTGAGGTTTTTTGGTCATAATTCTCCACATATTGAAAATGCAACAGAAAGGACTGAACCATTATATTTTATAGTTATTTGCTTTCATTTAATCCCCTCCTCCCTCTTCCCCCAGTTCACTGTTTTGTAATATCTTCCTCAACTTGGCTGTAGGGTTCAGTCTTTTTGGAGAGGATAAGTGTTCTGGTCCTTTATGTTAAAGCTGCTGTTTTCTTCCTTAAATAGTTCCTGGTACAGTTGGCTGACAAGTGTCATGGCTAAAATAATTGTCAGAGGAATTAATTTTGGATAGCTGGTGGTCGTTGATTAGTGAAACAATTCGATCACTTTACTGCAATAAAGTGTGGCCAGTAAAAGTACATGCTAAATAAAAAGTAAATGCCATTTTAAACCAAGGCATTTTCGTTACAATTCTGAAAGCAAGCAAATGGGAATCGCTGTCAAAACAATTTTTAGTGAAATTCTCAAAAAAAATTAAATAGCAAAAGATTTTTTAACTATAGTTGTTTAATGGGCCATGAATCTAAGATTTCCACTACTAAATTATATTCATTTTTGCAGCAGTGAAAGAATTTGCTGGCAATGTTCTCATAGCAGCCGTTAACCTATTGGGACAGATCAGATGTTTTGAAGTGGCATGAAATGCCATGTCTTTAACCAACTGTTCCCATGAGCAATAAAGGGGTAAACCCAGAATTCCTGATAACTGAATAAAGGCTTATGGGCACCACATCATTCTTCTATCAGGAGTTGATTGTGTACAGTTGGTGCTGGGTCATATTAAGAGCTGGGCTGCCACTGTCAGTGGTTTACATTAGTATGAATGACACCTGTCCCATCAATCATGGGGCCGTGGTGTCACAGATGGAGAAGCAACAATTGGTTGAATTACACAGCATTGCACACTTGGCTTAATTCATCTCATTGTTCTCCTACAAATCTAGGGGATGGCTCATTCAGTTCCAGGAGTCCAGACAGAAGCACGAGATGGGCTCAGGTGGTGGTATGGGCCTGCCCGTTTCTGATTTATCAGAGGTATTCAGCAAAAGTCAGTGGGTGGCTGTGGGAAGAGGGTGCATTCATAGACAAAAGCTTAAGCAGCAGATTCTTTCATAGGGGAGGATTTTGTAATTAATCAACTGTTCAAACAAACTTAGAATGTCTTCTAAAATTCCACGAACTCTCTGTCTATATACTTATATGCCTTACATAAATCCACCTTTACATTTCATTTTTAAATTGCTACATGGTACCTATCATTTTAAAAGTAACTTGGGCCAAATTCTCCATTGAACTCAGTGGACATACTCTAGTTTACACTGATGTACTGTACGTGAGAGGAGAATTTTGCCCTGTAAAAATGTGGGTCCTGTGCCTTACAATCAAACAAAATCTTACCAGGATTTCCCTTTCTGAAACAGAAATTATAATAAAAGATCTACTGTGTATTTACCAGTAAAAATATCAATATTCTGTGAGATACTTTTTAAAAAATCTTCAGTTTGCATTTTATGAGTATTTTAACAAATTCAACAGGAAAACTAAGGTTGGATCATCACGAGTGTCAGTCTTGGTTTCAATCTTCCATCTGCAGCCTGAGATGGTAAAGGTGCTTAAGTGCCTCTTCACAAATCATTGCAGTTTTTTCTACAATTATAGGTAGCTACTAGAAAGAAAGAGAGAATAAATAAATAAAAGGATAAAATGCAAATAAATAATTAGTAAGCCAAAAAAATTTTCAAATAGATTTTTGTCTCAGCACTTGTATGCTGTTTCCCAAATAGCTGCTGGACTTAAATGTCCATGTGGTGTTTAGCAGGAGGTGCTCTGTACTGGTTTATTACTTCAAAAACGTTCATTTTCAACTTCTCCTATTTCCCCTCAATCCTTTTTATGTTGTATTTTAGCTGTATGCTTTTATACTTTTCTTTAAAATTGTTGTCAGTCAGGAAGACTCACTGCTGGTATTTTTGTTACACTAATGTCAAGCAGAAAACCTATGGCATGCTAGAATCAGGAGGCTACAGTGCATCGAAGACACAGCTTATGTTTGATTGTGTGTAAATACAGTTAGTTAGCTGGGTTTATCTGATAGCCTGGCAGAAAGAGAGAGGAGCAGTACAAACTGTTTTCAGTAACTGTGCTGTTCATACTCCTGATAAGATTGAGAGTGCTTTCAAACTGCTGATATGCTTTGAATAAGAAAAGAATAATCACTTCCACTGGCACCGGCTTATCGGGAATGAAGTAAAATGCCAACACTTCTACATTAGCAAAAGTAAATGTTTTAGACACTTTGTGCCTTTTTCCATTTGAATTAAATAGGAGGGTCCGTCTGAGGGGCTATAATGAATGGAAGGATTTATTACCTTGACTAAATTACAGGTGAATATGTGGAGAAAGGAGCCTTCAGCAACAATAACAGCTCTTTTGATAAGTGGGTACAGCTATTTCATGCATTCTGTAGAGAAATTCGGTATTTTTATCCTTTCCCGTCCTTTTAGATGCCATTGCTAAACTTAAAGGTGAAGTTGCTTTGTATTCCAACATATACGTCTTGTTCTTTTTGAAGCTACCAGTGAGACACATTTGAAATTCAGTTCATAATACTATTTTTATAAAATGATGCCTGAGCATTTACTACTGTGACCGACTGATGCTCTGCCTTGGTGTGTATTTTCACATCCGAGAGAGAAAATGTATCTGAAAATTTACTCTGGGTAAATCTGGCATATTTGCAAGGAAAAATGTGAGTCATCGTCAATTTACAGACACTGCATGGAGGGAACATGGTTGCTTACATTATTAGAGAGACAAGACAGGCAGACTAACATCTTTTATTGGACAAACTTCTGTTGGTAAGAGAGACAAGTTTCAAGCTACACAGAGCTCTTCCTCAGCCTGGGAAAAGTACTTACAGTGTCACAGCTAAATACAAGATCAAACAGGTAGTTTATCTTACCTTATTATCCTCACTGGGTTTTCTATTTTTGTTTTAGTTCTATTACTGTTATTTCTAGCTTCCTTTCTCTTTTTCATGCCTGCAAATAATTTTGGTGTATTCAGATTTGATAAATGATAGTTCACGAGTAGATTGATTGATTTGGGATGATTATTGATTACTCTCAATGAGATCACTGTGACACACTCAAATCAATAGTATTCGATTAACCAAAGCACCACTGTTCTATACATTTAGCAGCAGTGGGGAATTTAGGAACGGAATGTTCACAAGCTGATAAATTGACAAAGCATTCAGCTTTAAATAGCCCTTTGTTTGGTATTAGCTTGCCAAAATGTGTTTCTTTGGAAAGTCCGTTTTCACAAGTCTAAGCTTTCAGTAAAAGAAAGGTCATTGGTTTAAGGTTTATTAAATTTTAGCTAAAAACAACTGGCTCCATTTGGGTGTAAAATAATTTAAGTACTTACTGCAGGCAACCTTCATGCTTTAGAGCTGTAGCTCAAAGGTTTCATTCTTCTATGAAGATGTCAACTGTAAATATAAAAATGCATCACTGAAAATGTAATGGGTTTAAAGATTCGAACTGAAATAAAAAATCCTGCCTGGGGAAAGCACTATAATCAAAATAAAGTAGTCTTAACTTTTTCCTGAAGAGGGCATACTTGGAAGCAATGCTTGAAGGCAGCAGGTAGTGGGTTGGCAGGGTTACTCTCCCTCCGCCCCCACCCGCATACACTCGTAGCGTAGCTTTGAATCAAAAATACACAGGGTTAACCGCTAATACCATACAATTGGTAAATTGCTGCTGCTGCTGTTGAAGTGGAATATTCTATCATTCAAAGCAACTTTACACTCTTGCGAAAAGCATCTTGCCATATTAAAAGCCAGGTTCTGAAGTACTGTATTATTGGAGGCCTTTTTTATATCTTTTTAGTAGATATTAAATTTCTTCGGCATTAAGGGCCCAAATTTACAGATGACGGGGATTTTAAGTGCACTGTAATTGCAGCCCTGGGTTATTGCTAAGCAAGAATATTGCAGAATGCAGATACAAATATTTGACCAAAATAACTAGGGCTTTGGATCATGTTTGATATTTTGAGAGTGATCTTCTTGATATTTTTGAGAGTGATCTTCTTGATATCTTCTTGATATTTTTGAGAGTGATCTTCTTGATATTTTGAGAGTGATCTTCAAAGGCACAAAAGGGAAGCTACGTTCTAACCTCCCATTTGTCAGTTTAAAAATCTTCCCCTTTATTTTTCAGCAGTTTGGGACTGATCAAATGTTAAATGAAGTCATTGGAAAGATTCCTATTGTCTTCAATGGGCTTGATCAGGCCCTATTACTGGGAGGGAGAACCTCAAAAAACTAATGACTTGGTGGCATTGTAGAGAAATGAAATCTGTGGAGAAGCCAAGCCGAAGCTCAAGAATTCGTCTCCAGTATGTGACATTTGTGCCAGTAAAGAGTTGCCGAAGGGAGGCAAGTGAGTGTGGCCAGGAAATACTAAGATCACTACCACATTTTCTGTATCTTCTTAAAAGCAGTGGTGGCATTATGCCAGGCTCCTCAGCCCTCGATAGTCTAAAAAGGAGGCAGAACAACTCTGACTCTGAAATGTCAAGGCTAAGTAAGAATGATCCCCCGTCCTTAGTTTTGGCATCCGAATTACAAGAGCAGTTAAAGAATTAAGCTTGTTTAGCGCTTTTTTGTTTTGTTTTGATTTTTTGCTAATGAATTCCTAACCTTCCATTACAAACCAGAGAAACGAGTTACAGAATATAATACACAACTGTTTAATGTATATTATCCTGACGTATAATATAGCTAGAATATCGTGAAGACTCCTTATACCATGTAAAAGCTGCTAAAGAATGCCATAATCTTCAAGTGAATTTTCCTTCATGAGATGTAAAATACGTTTTAGTAGCTAGAGAACTGCCTGGATTGGGGTAAAACCTACATTCCTTTCTTTATGAAAGAGATTTATATGGGTGTTTTAGGAGATGTAGGAACATGGCTCTTAGACAAGAAGCAGCTTGGCCTTCTCTCCTCCATAGAAGAAAGGTTACACACAAGGTAGCACAACAGGAAAAAGCAAACATCCAAGGCCTGGTTCCCAGTGATGCTAAGTGCAATAAACTTGAGAAGGACTAGTTGGGAGAATAAGGGAGGAGGGGGCTGAAGCTTGACCCCTCTCACTAGTGGTAGTACAACGTAGTTTTAGCCCCTTTCATTAACGGTGAATCCTTCTGTTGTCTCCAGAATATGATCTATCTGTAATAATAAAATTAAAGAGGAAGGTATTGGTCCAGTTCTGCACCGTTAAAGTCATAGACATTTTTGCCATTAATTCAAGTGAGAGGGGATTGGGTGTTATGGCAAACTTTTTAAAATAAGAGTGCCTAAAGTTGGGCACTTAAATACACGTGCTGGTACCACAATAAAACTGGCCGATTTTGAAAGATGCTGAATACTTGCAACTGCCATGGATTTTGTTGAAATCCAGGGTGTCTCAGCATCTCTGAAAATCAGGCCAATTTTAATAGATACCTGACCATGGATTTATGTGCCCAATTTTACACATCTAATTATGAAGATGTTGGTCTTATGTCTTTATTTCCAAGTAGGCATGCTGAGTGCCCTCTGCATGGAAGTTGAGAGCCTTTGGTACATCACTGGAGGTGCTCAGAAACTTCCAGGATTCAGAAGAGAGAGAGAGAATCCTGTCGAATTTCTCAGTGTAAAACTAAGTGCGCTGGCCACTTGCATTATAGACACTTTTAGCCTGATTCTGATCTTACTTAAGATGGTTTTACACTGTGATAAAATATTTGATTTGAATTGAGTTGTTCTTTATTTACACCAGTATAATTGAGCTCAGAATCAGGCCCTTTGTATTTTCTGTAAACGCACTGAAGAAAGTTCCTCAGAAGCAGCAAAATTCCATTTATATAAAGGTTTCTGGAGAATGTTTTAATAATAGTAAAAAGAAAAGGAGGACTTGTGGCACCTTAGAGACTAACAAATTTATTTGAGCATAAGCTTTCGTGAGCTACAGCCCACTTCATCGGATGCACAGAGTGGAACATATAGTAAGGAGATATAGATATAGATATACACATACAGAGCACATGAAAAGGTGGAAGTAGCCATACCAACTGTAAGAGGCTAATTAGTAATAGTAGACATTTCTGCTCAGACAGATCTATTTATTTTTGTACAGAAAGGAATAGGTGAGTTGCACTGAGAATGTTTAAAATTTTATGTTCTCGGCATTTACAACTAATATTTTTATTAGCAGAATAACTTCTAGAGAGGGTAGGCATGCGGATATGTTTTAGCTTTTTGTTGTAGGACTAAAGATAAACATGTACACTTAAAACCCCATGTTTATTTCTAAACAGTTGACAGTGGAAAAGTAATTGAAGATGAGGCATATTTTACAGCTCTTCCTTTTTCAAGTGTTCAGGAGCAATCACGTCTTTGTTTCCAGTTTAGCAGAGCAGCTTTTTGTTGTAGAGCTGGGTTAGTGAGGATTCACTGAGAGCAGCACAAACCACAATCCATCAGCAGGCTGCTAGTCAGCAGCAGGTGTGAACAACATAAAACAGGATTAACGCTGAACCAAAGTGTGCACTAAAAACAGAACCCCTGCCTTGCTTTTACAAGGAAAGCAAGATAGAAGCACTCTAGCACCATACACGCCCTGTTTACTAAACAGTGTTCCAAAGGCTATGTAAATGGCTCTGGCTCAGCTGCAGAGAAGTAAGTACAAGAATTATTGTGTAATTCTGATTTTATTTAAAGAAACTTTTATTTTTCCTTTCTTTTTTTGAATTGCATAAACGGGTTAAGTCCTGTGTTGGAATTCAAAGTTATGGCTTTAATTTCTGTTGGTGAGGAATGGGGAAATAAGAAATACTTGATGTTAAGGATGAGAATGTCCTCTTTAGTTCTGGCTATTGATGCAGGGGAAGGCAGTCTGTGCCATAATTTTAAGAGTATATATGTGTAATTTGAGGCTTAATTTCTATGTGTTCATTTGTTGCATACAATATATTGTTTTAAAAATTGTTGAGACACCAGCACATATCTACTGCAAAATATATTGATTATATTCACTATATGCAGCACCAAATTCTTCCCTCACTTATACCCATGCAGCTCCATTAAAGAGAAAGGGGTTGCATCTCGGGGAGGGGGGGAAGCAGGGGAGAATTTGTCCCTTATTATTTATGATTGTTTCTCATCTCTCTGTTAATTAGTATTTTATCTGACCTGAGCAATTTTGGTCTTTTAGGCAAACTCATATTTAAATTGAAGTTGTGCTTTTATGAATATTGTGTATATTTTTTCACTCTTTCTCTGAGTTTCTTATGTGTTCATCACCCTAGGGCTATAGCTCAGCACCTAACAGCTCCCATTTAGACACCAGAATATGTAGCTAGATTTTAAAAAAATCCTCCCTTCTCACTTAGACACTTGAATGAAGTGTCTGGATTTTTCAAAAGCATTCAGCTCCCAACAACTCACCCCTCCTTGGAGAAACAATACAGACTGCTTGCTGTGGAGGTATTATAAAAATCTGACCCTCAGCACTTTTGACAACTTGGCCCATAGTCTCTAGGTTGAGTACAATATATTTAGAAGTTTAGGCCTTCTTTCCTACACCACTTTCATGGGAATAGGATTGAGAAGTCTTAAAAAATATGAGTTATTTTCTTGATGGGACAGAATTAAATATGTATTTATACTTTTTTTAAAAAAAAATCTTGTCTCCCATAATCACTTCTTTAAGATGCTGTATTTTACTGGGTATATGTGTATTTAGATATGTAATAATTTTCACTATAATTTGTACACACAGTAGCTGCTTTTCAAAGAGTCAAATTCTCCCCTCAGAGGCACATGCAGAGCTCCTTTTGAAGGCAAGTTCCTAATACACATATGCTTCATTGAAGAAGAAGATACTGCTGCGGGCCCAGTCCAGCAAACACTACTAGGGCATAATGCTTACTATTCTGAAGTCAGTGTGACTCCTCAGGACAGTAAGCAATATGCCCAGCCATAAGTAGTGGTTCAAAATTGGGCTCTCATTCACTGAGATTAATTTTGGTGTCAATGGGATCTGCACAGGTATATGTGAGAGCAGAAGAGGGCCAAGAGTTTACAGCCTTGTCAGTTTAAAAGCTCTTCGCTTAAAGGGCCTAAAACAACGAAATTAGATTATGTACCAGCAGGTTTCTTAACTCCATCTTTTAAGAATTAATTATTTTTGAATAATACATGCGTCAGCAGTGTCCATAACCAGAAAAGGTCTAGATGTTCTTGCAGTCCTGCAATCCTGAACTATTGTTTTCACTCTTCCTTTTTTTCTGCACTGAGATGAAAAAATTAGCTTTTGGCGGCGACCTTGTATGACAGTTTTCATCCCAGAGGGAACATTGCTAGCCCAGTTATGACTTCATGAAAATAGGAAGGTTTTTTTTTGTTTGTTTGTTTTTTCTTCAACGGTGGGCTAGCACAACTTCTAGCAGATCTAACAATCTCTAGCCAGGCAAACAAACCACTATAATACAGGTTAAAAAAAAACAAAAACAAAACCCTTACAGGTTAGTTCCAGAATTATGGTATTAAAAATGTTCAATTCCTTTGACATCAGCTGGCAGTAGCACAGTTTGATTGTCTCTAAACAGGATGTTCCTGAGTGTTCAAAGTAGTGTACATAAATGTTATTGAAAGTTGGTTACATAATAATAGTTAATGAAGTCAGGGCCTGTGTGATACCACTTTTAAATTGATTCTGAAGTGCACTATTTTTACCATCTTTCTGTTATGTTGCAGATTCGGAGCTATAACTTCAAATGCTTTTCTGAAGAGTATAGTCCTCAGTTCATCATTTTTACCATTTCTAACAGTCACTGGCACCCAACTCTGTTTGATAACTCTGGCAGCATGCCCATATGATCCCTGAGTTCTTCCACCTTTTTTTCTTAGAGTAATGGTGGCCAAACCTTAAAAAGTTCAGAGGCTCGAATCTGTACACATAAGCGTATAAAAGTTTGGATACTTATCTGAAGCTTATCCAAAGTGCTTAACCTCTCTGGCCTCAAAATCAGTCAGGAAATCCCATGGCAACAGGCTGTCTTGTGAGATTTTCAGTAATTCCTGGTTTCTGCCAGGTTAGAAATATACCAAGAATAGCCTTTTTGATGGTATTTCAATATTTTCTTCCTGTGCCAGCTGATGCTAGAACTTACATTAAATGTTTCTTTGAAAAAAAAATTTCAAAACTCAAAATAGATTGAGGTTTAGGTTTGGTTCATGTTTTGGTTTTGGGCCAGTTCCTAACTTATCTAAATAAGTTTAATTTAGGGTCAGAAGCTGTTTCCACTGGAGTCTATAGTGAGTTATGCCACCTTTTTCAGTTAGAACAGAATTGGACACTTGGAATGATACCACTACCAGCTTTTGTGATAACAATATTACATTAGATTTCACATCATGTGTATACATCTTCTCATAAACACTATTTTGATATTTTTAAACAATAGCTAAACCCAATTGCAATTCAACCACATAAGAGATTTTCCACATCGTTATTGTTTAATATTTCTATTGTGGTGGTGCCCAGAGGCCCCAGTCAGGAATAGGACTTATGATTCTAATTGCTCCATGAATATAGAGGTAGTACACTTTTCCTACTCAGAGAGCTTTACTGTCTAAAAAGATGAATAATATACAAAAGCTGGAGCAAAGGGAAATATATATACCTATATAAGAATTTTATATATGTTTCTGCGAGTGTGTGTATGCATCTGTGTGTAGGTACGCTTTTTCATTGTGTAGGTAAATATTGACTTCAGTTGCCCCTCAGCCTAACTATGAAATGTGGGATAATTTCTTGTAGGTGGTTCAGCAGAAGTGCACCATGAGTAGGGATTTGAAGGAGGACAGGGTGGATTCCTCAGATCAGTTCAAGGAAGGGCATTTGGTGCACAGGGAGTGTAGTGTGAGAAAGTATGCAAAGGTCTGTGGGAGGAACAGGCAAGTGGTCAAGGCTGATATCATGGGCAGAGTGGAAGGCCTGGGGAAGGATGCATTAAGGGGCAGGTGTGGATAACGAAAACAAAACAAAAACGGTTGCATCAAGGGTCCCAGCCATGTAACAACTTACACGGTTTTGATATAACTGGCAAAAAAAAAAAAATTCCTGAAAACTTGAATTTTTGCTTAACATACTAAATCAGTTATCTACACGTTTGAAAAGTTTATAGTCAGATAAATATTTGTTAACTGGTCAAAAATTTTGGGGCACCAGTGAAGTTTATAGAGAGATTAATGTTGTGATATGCCTGTATTAGTGCCAATCAGAATCTGCCAGAAATATTTCCAGAGATTTTTAAAAACTGTTTATTCCAAATTAAAATGCATACTGCTGTTTTTTCCTAGCTGCTTTCTTCCCAGTGCACTGTGCAATGAAGTTCCACAGTGGAAAAAGCATATTAAAATGTTCATTTCCAGATGAACAGAGAATTTGAGTTTACTGCTTCATCTATTGATTACACTTTTTTCATAGGCCATACTGTTTTCACTAATAAATTACTACCTTTGTGCATCTCTTGAAACTGGAAGCAAAAGAAGTTCAAAGAGTTAGGGTCTGATCCTGCATATACACTGAAGGTAGAGTGGGAGTTTTGGGTGCACATGTAATGAGTGATAAGGTTTTGTGTGGAAACCATGACTGTTTACTCTGAAGATCTTTGTTCTAAACCAAAGAATAAAAAATACTTGGGTGCAAAAGGCGAAGGGTATTTAAAAGTGGAAAGTTATGCAATAGGTTGTTTGGTTGAATACTTTAACTTCAAAAGCACCAGCTGTTTTAATGAATACACTTTTGCTTTTCCGAGTTGTTTATAAGACCTCAGGTATTCCTTTCATTTTACATTTACTTCTCAGTGATTTCCTGGAAAAACAGAAACAGTGAAACTTTTCTCCTGTAGGAGACTGGAGTAAATCTTTATTTAACTAACTCATGTATAGTAGTGTATATAAAGGTTTTTTCCCCCTATACCTACTGCTTTCTGCTACACTGATGATAATGTACCTGGAAGGAAAAAGCATTCCAAGCTGAGACAGCCAGCGTCAGACAGGGCAGTCTGCCATCTGTCCCACCTGCTGCATTCATGTGTCCATCTGGTTACCGCAGTAGCTCATTGCAGGCTTCAACAGAAGAACATTTAGACTGAAAAGAAGGCAGTGTGAATTATTTAGGTAGCTAGTGTAAATAAAGAGAGGGGGAGAGGAGGAGAGAAAAGGGAGGAAGGGAAAAGAGAGAGAGAGAGAGCGCTCTCTTACTCCTAGATGCTTTGGAATGTGTTAATGCATGAGAGCATTTGATTTGCATATAGATTTAGATGTATAGATCATTGTGAAGATTACAAGCCAATGAATTTTATCTAGATTTAGATAGCTCTCAGCCTGGTTTGCACATAAAATATAGCCAGTTTCAGGAGGAGACTCTTTTGGGACTTTTAACCTAAGTGAAACTGATGAAATGTAATGCTTTTAGGTATTAATTTAGCAGAAATAAAATATTTCCTTTTAAGAGCTTTTTGTGCCCTTTGTTAACCAAGATTTTATAACTGCTTTACATATTTGATGCGTTATACACTGTGTGTGGTTTTGATTTGGTTGTAGTTAGTTACATTTATAGTCATCTACATTTTAGTCTCGGAAGAAATGCAGTTAGAAAAGTTTTTTTTTTTTTCCTTTTTCCTATTTCAATTTAATTGTTATTGAATAAAACACATCAGCAATTGAATACTTTTAAAACCAGAAATGTGTTGTACACACACATGCAAACACAAACACAAAATATGTATATATGTATGTGCGTATGTATATACACACACATGTTATGTACACATGCATACAAAACACCTGGATCTCATAGGGATTTAAAATGGCGATGAGCAAATAGTCATGCATTAATACAGTAGCTTTCCAAAACAAACAGG
This sequence comes from Eretmochelys imbricata, assembly GCF_965152235.1. Taxonomy (NCBI): domain Eukaryota; kingdom Metazoa; phylum Chordata; order Testudines; family Cheloniidae; genus Eretmochelys; species Eretmochelys imbricata. Next base: position 163,629,012 of record NC_135574.1, read on the forward strand.
CGGATTTAAGGCCTGCTGAGGTTAATTTTAAAAATCAAGCAACAGAAGGGTTGAATTGCAGTAGATAAGGTCATCATTATTATTCGCGTCTAAAAATAAATTATTTCTAGAAAAGATAAATAGCAATCAGGTTTAAATTTAAATGGAAGAATGCAATCTGAATACCTAGCACATTAGCTATATTTCTGAAGCTTTTTAAAAATTGTGCTTCTGTGTTATTTCTTTGATATATGAAACTCTTTAGTTTATTTCAATACTACATTTTATAAAATAGAAAATGATATTTTTACAGGGTTCATATTTGGCTGAGAGGGAGGTATTTTTCAGTTTCACAAGTCTCTCTTCCATTCTATTTTTAAATATGTGAGCTTTTCCTGAGCCAGGCAATAAAGGCAGGAACCTAATAAGATGAATCCTGGAAACAGGGGCAGGGTTCAGTGTCATTGTTTTGCCTGGTTTTAGAGCTGTGCAAGAAAGCGACACAGCACCTTGAAATCCCAGCAGCCTGACTGCTTCTGTAAGATTTGCACAACATTCAACTGCAGCCACCAAAGGGATTTGAGTGGATTGGATTTTTTTAAGGTTAGTCCATGTCAAACCTATTAAGTTCAATTCACATGCAAAACCCTTTTTACGTTTTTTTAAGCCAATAAGGCTCCAGCTACTATTAAGGCAACATCATGTACTTGCAGTAGAATATCCATGGTAATGGATCACCCTACTGGCACGTGGAGCTAACCAATAATCCACTTTGTCTTCTTTCAAATTAAAAGGGGCTGCATCTTCCACAGTAGGCACATGAAAAACAGTTTGAACATGCAGAAGTTGAGATCCTTGAGAGCACGTTAAAGAACCTAAGTTGGACATTCTGAATATATATCTTCTGTTTACAACACGATCAACATAATTGTTGCTAAATGAAGATTTGTATAGCCTGTGGGTGCAGGTTAGACAGTGATTTAGTTAACTTTCCATATAGTGTTTCTCTTGCTTTTGAAAGGTTGTGGTCCCTGTAAATTGGCTCTATTGCTTAATGCTGAATAGATGTACAATATGTGTTTGACAGTAAGCAGAAGAAATCATTGTGTTAATGAATGTACTGAGCAGTATATATGTAGTGAGCAGTGGCTACCGCACGGACGTATTTTCAAAAGAGGTGCTTCATTTTCAATTTAGAGACTGACCTGGATAATTTTGAGGGTTTCCACCGGTCTCAAAAACCCAGAGGAGGACATCTGTCTGTGCAATATTCTGATGATTCTAGAAGTTTACCAGCAGACTGTACAAGGGGCGAATCGCTAAGACATCATGCCTCTTTTACACAGGCCCAAATCCTGAACCAATCCGAATTTCTCCTTTGGTGTTACTAAGAGTTTGGATTAAGGACTAGGAGCCCCAATCCCATTAGGTGCACATAAACTCCTCCTGGTGCTCAGCCATTCCCAGGAGTTGGTTTTCATCCTGCAGGGTTGGGCAGCCAGTAAATCCTGCAGGATTGGGCCCCAGATACTGTGAATGCCTTTGCATGCATATTTTTCATTTCAGCTTCAACTCATAGTGACTTAACTCTTTATAAAATATTGATTGGCTGAGCCTACAAGCCTTTATGCAGCGAGCCAGATCCGGAAAGTTATGTAGGGCTTTCTGCATAAAATTGCACACTTCCCATTTTTCCACTTATTTCATTGGGAGTTAAACGTGGTTGGCACATGATAGGAAATGTGAAATGCTGTGGGACTATCTTTGCATTTTTCTTTTTTCCTCCTTAGTTTATTCTTTGTTTTGTTTTTTATCACATAACAAGGGTAGATGGAAACAGTGCTTGATATTTATTTAGGCTGCTGCTTTCTTGTATGCGATATTTGAAGGTATAGGGTTCTCCTTACGTAAAACATTGCAAACACCTGTATACATGAGTAACTTTGTGTGAGTAGCCCCATAATTACTTCTTGAGTATGTTTTTGCAGGATCCGGGACTTAGTTCTTAAAATGTCAGTGTTTGAAGCTTTATTGTCTTAGTGGGAAAATATTTTTTTGGTATTTGGATGAAAGCATCATTCGGCAATGTGAAAAAACCCTGCAGACAACCTAACACCATGAACCAGCACCCATTATTCAGGGGTTTTGCCTGAATAGGAAGTGAAGGATCAGATTCATTTGCTAATAGTCATCTCACTTTTTTGTTTTTGTTTTCAAATGGAGGCTTTTAAACTTATTTTGAATTCTGAACTAAGTTACACTGGCCTAAGACCAGAGTAACTCTGTGGCGGTGTAACTGAATTCAGAAACTGCTTGCAATTCTTTGTTCTTTATGGCCTAAAAATCCTTGCCTCTGTAAAACAAAATAAAAAATAAAAGAAAGTTTTAGCAGGTAAGGGCTATTTACAACCTATGAAACATTTTAGTTACAATGTAAATTTATATTTAGTGATTCATCTAGCCACAATTTATAGCTGACAGTCCATTCTAGCTAGTTAGATTTATATAGTGCTTGCAGCTTTTAATACTGATGCCTGATAGCATTAATATGACTATTTATGCCATTATTAATTATATCAGCTAAGTAACAAATAGAGCATCCATGTTGCTACTTAATAGCATCACATAAAATACTCCATTATCCCATCCGTAGCATGGGGGAATGGTGGTGGTGTAAACTGCATGAGTTTTTCATTTATTAATATTTGGGGAGGGTAAGGTTAGCATTTCTTCGGGGAGGGAAGTGAGGGGAAGGAGGTAGTCCAGAATTCTGGGTTGGATTCTCTTTTGCTTGACGCCTTCTGTTGAGAAGAAGATTATGATTGTTTTGCAGGACAGCTTCATCGTAGCACAAGACTTATGTATTTCTTTGTTGTCAGACACCACTTCTGGCAAAAGTCTGCTCTACTTTCATATTTCTTTAAAGTGTGCGGGCTACAATGCAGCACTGTGTCATCATGCATATATTAAGATAAGATTACAAGGATTCTGATAGTAGCAATTGTTATATTATTAGAAATCGTGCACACACCAACTCCTTTTGGCAAAAGTAAGGATAGGTTCACCCGGGATGTAAATTGTGGCCTTCTAGCTTTGTTCTTAGTTTTTAGCAGCATTTGTATGAAGGGGGACGGGGGAAGAAGCAGCATTTGTTTGAAGCAGGGTGCGGGGGGAGAGCAAGAGAGGCTGAAGTTCATTTCTCAGAGAGGCTAAATTATCATATTGCCTCAAATTACAAATTCTTTCCACAGCAGAAATGAATCATTTTAAGAATTAGTTTGGGAAGGCTAGAGTCGAACCCACTTCTCTGCCATCCACATATTGCATCTCTAATGCTGCCAATCTCTTACTTTTCATAATTGCTGAATTCGTTTTCCAAAATTAGCGAAGAGTATGGGGAAAAGTTAAGGAAATGAAGTAGTTTTGACTAGCTCTGAGTGCCACTGGAGATTTAGCTGTGTCGTTTTATTGTGAGGTGCCTAGAACACTACAGCAGATACATCATAAAAATAAAATGTATTATTTGATTATTGTATTATTACTGTTGCAAGCCACCAGAGAAATGTTGCAGAAATGAAGAGATCACAGTGTACCAAGGGGAAACATAGGTATAGTGAGATATCAGGCTCTAAATGAAGCACTCTTCCCCTGACTTTTCCTGCCAGTGGAGTAGCTTGTCACCAGCAGGAGCACAGCTCTTGCGATGCACTGAGAATCCTGCTTTCAGCAAGCCTTAAAGATTTTCTTCTGAAAAACCTCACCGTATGAGCTTGGATTCCAGGAGGATGTGAGCGCGATCCCTGTTCAGAAAAAATGTGCTCAATCTGTTTCAGGCGAGTTCCCTGAAAGATAGGTTAAGTCAACTGATTGAGCTGATTTTCCCTCTTGAGGTGATATTTTATTTATATGCTAAAATGCTTGGAAAGTGATTAATTTGTCAGGGGAACATCTTGTTACTGTAAATTTGCCGAATGTGTAATAAAATTGCCATAACACAGATGGGAAAATGAAGATCTTTTAAAATGAAATAACTGAGCAGTCTGCCTGCATTTTTACCAGTTAATTTTAACTTTGTTAAATTTCTTCACCATTTTTTTTTTCCTGAAGAAAGCAAGCTGGGGAGGATCTGCGCTGAAGGGGGGAAGAGAGAGTGGGGGTAGAGGCTCTGATAGCTGTATAGATGCCCTTACTTTCTCCCTGGATCAGAGGTAACTGATAAATTTATCAAATTTCTGCCTGGGCTAATTGATTCAGTTGATGTATATAAATTATACAGGTCATACTCCCCTTTCTAGTAACACGGAAGTTAGAAATAGGAACCTCAAAGGAGACCATAGCAGGCATGTGCTTCTAGTCCGTAAGAGGCACTTGAAACAGTTCTTCCCTGCCTGTTTCTGCAGGATCACTTTCAGTCGACATCCAAATAGTATTACGATCTTATTATTCTTTTACAGCAATTGCTTAATGTCAGGGAGTGGGGAAGTTTGATCATGTAGAGGTGCTCTGTAAAAAGTGAAAGGCAAAGAATACAATACCTGTCACTGAGTTTCAGAGTGTAACTAGTGAAAATAGCATTAGTGAAGGAACAATGCCTTTTATTCATACTTCTTTTACTACCGCCTGTCCATCTGTCCACTGGAATGAGCCACTTATCATGCTTCCGGGTTTTTCTCTTTCAACTTAAAGAATTATGAAAGCAAAATTCCAATTTTTCCTGTCCCTTTATGACAGGTAGACTGAAGATTGTGGTCATTTGGATTAAAAACATATCCATCACCACCAGCAGACAGGTTATTATTATGTCTCCTTTGAATATATGAATTTCATCCACTATGTGTTGGAAGTCTAAGAATGCCAACTTTTTATATAAAATAATTATCCCACTGGTGATGTACTGCATACTGTTGCCATATTTTTTTCACTTTTACAGCATTCTTGGCCTTATCACCCATAACATAAATTGTGTGCTCTCATATTAAATAAAACCTGTAGGATAACAATCCCTGTATAATGTGCAGTCAGCCAATCACACATCACCATTTGACTGTCACTATTTGTTTTCCTATGACAGATATTTCAGTAGATATCCCAGTGTAAATTTGACAGCATGTTTGATACAGGGAAATAAGAGGGTGACCTTATTTATGTGCTCACACTGACCTCAACGTACCACACCCAGGTAAGCGAGGTTCCATTCATGGACAGGCAATGTTCTGAGTTAACTGGTTTTATTATCTCAGCTTCCTAATCTTTTCCTGGAATGCCAGGGATACCATCCTGTAAAGAAGCAATAGTCTAGAACCCAGTCTGTTTTACTTGACAGTTGCTGTCAAACCCCTGCTTTACAAGAGACCAGTTCAGGAATGGGTAAGGTTGCGAACTTTGGTTCCTGGAGATTTCATCACATGACATAATCTTTAATTAAAGATTAATTCCTAGAGACTCCAGGACTATCCTGTAGGGATGGCAACCTTAGATGGGGCATATTTGACTTAATGATATCTATTCTATCCCAACACTGAGTGAAATGTGGATTGGTGGTCGCCAGACGTACCATGATCCAAAACATAAGGCCTGATCCTGCAAGCCTGCTCCATGATGCTCTCTCATTGACTTCAGGGGATGTTCTTTTTCAGTGCTGAATATTTCCTGAAAGGTGCTGCACATCCTTAACTTGCGCTGAAGTCAGTGAGGCTCAGCACATTGCAGGATCAGGGAGGTGCGCTTGAACCTGGTTTAATCGTGGATGCACTTTTTTTCCTTGAAGATAACGATTGTGAATGTCTAACATATCAAAACTCCAATTGATTCCCAGTTGGCTTCAGCGGAAGTTTTGGGTATAAAAGACATGCACTTGTGATCGAGATCTTATACAATTGAAATAATTAAGGCAAGTATGTTACAAAAATACAACAGAAATATATGGTTTACAGTATAAGATAAATGTTGCCGGCCAAATCTTGCAGCCTTTTCTCAGGTTGTTCTCCAGCTAAACTCAGTCAAGATCTTGCCTGAGTGATAATTAAGCAGATTCAGGCACATATTAATTAACAACATACCTACATGGTCATGTTAAAATTGCAAGCGTTTGTCTTCAACAGTAATCCTGTCCTGAAGGCAATAAATAGAATGGCAAGGTGCTTTTGTTCACTTCCTTGGATAAATATTTTCTAAAGGTACCAAATTTCCTTCCTTTTTTAAAAACAGTAAAAGCCACATCAGGAATTCATAAAGAAGCTTATCCTGTAAACTCGCTTGCTATATTTATGCAGACTGTGTAGAAGTGAAATCCATTTATGCCAGTTTCTTCCTGACCTTTGCTGCTAATATCCAGAGGCAAAACTCCAGCATATAAGCCCAATGGCATAAATAGCTTTGAATTACACATAGTCGTATGTGAACAATGTGTAACTGTGAAAAGCCAAAGGTGGGGGGGGTATTTTTTTTAGGATCTATAATCACGCTTATTAAAATCAAAGCTAGGATAGATAGATTTTTCTTCCATGATTTCTGATGTACATTATACAATGTGTCTTAATGTGTGATGATATAGTCCTCAAGATCATATTCAAGTATTTTTTTTTTTCCCACTTAATTTTCAGAATGTACAGGGATCAAAATAGGGAAACAAGCAGTGAGACTAAAGAAAGACATCCACTTTTCTTACAGGTTTCATTAGTGATTTGCAAATGTTAGGACCTTACAGCCATTTGTTATACGTTAACAACTAAGGCTCTGATTCTGCAACCATTTATGCACACCAGATGCGGGTGGACTATTGCACCCACACTGAGTCCCTTTGAATTGAGTGGGGCCTGGCACAGTTGCAGTGGTCTGCCAGCACACTGAGCCTTGCAATATCGAGGCCTTAGTCCCACTGAATTCACTTGCTGGGTTGGGTAGTTCCTCAGCAGGTGTAACATGTCCTAGCTCCATTTAAGTCAACGGAGCTAGGACAATTTACAACAGTTAGGAATCAACCCTGGTACATCCGAGGTTTTGGTCCATGACTGGTGGCAAAAGTTTTGCTCTGCTTGGAACAAACTCCATGCTGATTTTGCTCACTTTTTCTATTAAGGAAAAAAACCTTTTATTTCAATGTTCCATGTATTTTACTTTTAATCACTTAAGAGTCAAGCAGTAAAATCGGAGGAGACCTCTTCAGATTTCATTTACTTGTTTTATAATGTGCATCTCCTTTCACAGATGTTCCAGTGTGGCTATACATTTGTGATCTTTCCTTCTGTTAGGAATTCTTTTGTACATTCTGGTTTCATATAGTGCATAATTCATCTTCAATCTACATGTTGCAGCATGTTCCCATTCTATTTATATGTATTTTTTGTATTGTCTCCCTCTTCTCTTTTTATTGCAAATCCTTTTTAAAAAATACAAAAAAACCTTGGGCTATTCACAGCTACACATTGCTCACACATTACTCTGTGTTGGCTAAAGCTGTTTGTGCCAGAGGCTTTATTTTGGGGAAATCTGCAGACAAAGAAATAAGATTGCTTTTCGTCAACTGAAATATATATGTTTCAACATTGAGGGGAAAGATATTTTATTTATTCTTTAACTCATTACTATGAGTGGCATGAAAATAAGCTCCCCCTTTTGAAACCCTATGTTCAAAAGTGACAAGTGCTCTATTCCTATGAGTTCAAGACACAGAGCCTAATTCTGCTCCCGTGGAAATAAATGAGGAAAATCCCTGGGTGGAATCCGGGCCCTATTGAAGTCAATGGGGAAATTCCCATTGATCTCAACAGGACAAGGATTTTATCCCCATTGATATCCATAAGCGCAGGGGGAGATCCAAGCCCCATAAGCCATTAATTCATATAAGACTGTCTGTGAGCTATGTGGGCTAGAGGTGACTCAATTTCTGAACCTTCATAACTGCAGTAAAGGCCCACTCCTGCAGTTTTTATGGAGGCAAAATTCCAATAAAAGAGTTGGATTTATGCTGCCATAATATGACATGGCACAATTAGAGAGTATCAGAAATGTATGCATTTGGGAGAATTTGCCCCAGTAACAGTTGTAAACACCTTTCAACTTTTGTTTGGTATCTTGGGTGTATTTGCATCTTATAATTTGAAAGAGGTTTTCCCCTTCTAAAATATTATACCTCACTCAGCTCAGTTTCCTTAAAAAAAAACAAACAACAACAAAAAAACAAAAACAATTTCAGGCTTTCTGTATGAGATCATGACAAAGTGAATTTTATAGCCAGTACTGAAAGGGACTAAACTTGACAACAATTGTATTTCATGACAACCTTTGCTTTCATGTCCCCAGCCTGCTTTCCTATCATCAGGGTGGTTTTTTTTCCTTTCTCCCTGCCTCGCTTCCCCCCCCCCCGAACCCTCAAATTTGAACTATTCCATATCTCTGCATTGGCTGGAAACAAATCCCTTTACCAGAAGTGCATTTTAATGGAGAGCATGCTTCAGTTAAGTCACCAGAACCTTAACTGTATAATATTCAATTTCTTACCAACCCAGAACCAAAGCTTTTCATTGAGAGCCATGTTCATAAGGGTAGTGGAAGAATTACTATTACAGAACTAAACCAGATTAGGGGGGAATGTGAATTAGATTTGGTAACAGATGGTGCTGAGGAAATTAAAGGTGCTTTGCGAATGGAAGCGACAGCAGCTTGCCTCTTTTTCTCTCTGTCTCTCTCTTTCATGCACTTGATAGACGGGTATAAATCACAACAATCCCGTCTTGACAGCCAATTTCGAGAATTTGATCTGGTTAAAGACATGGCTTTCCTGCTCCACTCACCGAAACCAGCTTCTATTTTATTTTTATACAGCACCTTGTCATATTTAGGGAAATAGAATCACCTGCCTCCCTTTAATGAAATTTTCTGTAATTACAGTTTTAGCTCTTTCGAGTTAATTACTTTTCCATTCAGCCTGAGTTCTCAGACTGTCTCACTGGGGTTTTTTTCCCTCCCCCCCTCACCCCACACTCATTCATATTGCTTTCATTTTTGTAAAGATGCTGTTCATTGTTAGAAATTGTTGTCAGATCCATGATAATTTAATCATAATTATCAAAATCATTATTGTTGAGGGAGAAAGCAATGCAAACAATTGTTGAAGTCACTGCATCTTTTTTGACAGTGGGGAGAAGCCTTTCAGGAAACACTCTGATGTTCAGGGTTTTTTTTTTTTTTTTTGGTTTGTTTACTAAACTAGATCCAAGAAGCACATGGAGAGCTAGATAAAAAATGCTTTTCTTGTAAGTGAAAGCCGCTCAAATTGATGTGGACACAGTGGCAAAATGAGGACAGACACATGCATGGAATTAAGCTCAGGTTGCAACTTTTATTAAACTAGTGGATCGGCATGACCCACCCATACTTTCCAGTGCAGGGGTGACAGGGCTCCTTGCTATATAACCCGTAACACAGGGTCAGCTCCCCTCAGCCTACACCCAGGACTCCTCTTTCTCTGAGTCCTAGCACCCTCCCCACCGTGAGGGGGACAGAGGATATAGCAGGGTGGGGATCTCAACCTGTTCAGGCCACAAGGTCTCACCCTATCACACAAGCCGATGGCCCATCACTAAAATCCCAGGTCTTGTACTTCTGGGAACAGTTCATTTTATTCTCTTAACCACGCTGGGATCTGGCTGCAAGCAGCAATGAATAAACAACAGCACACCCCAATAGCTCAGTTAGGTACTAAGTGCATTCCTACTTACTTGAAGGTGGTGCAAGGCAGGCAAAAAATGCCCTGTCCTCTGCCCGTGGGCCCATGGGAGAAAAAAATCCTTCCTGACCACCCGAACAGGCGATCGGCAAGACCTGCAGCATCTGCGAGTCTGGGTTCGCATTGCTAGTTTGATTGGGTAGGATGGTGCTGGTGGAATGGAGCCAAAAGAGGATCCATGTGGCTGCTGTGCTGGGCTAAATCCTGGGAGCTGGGGAATTCTGGCCAATCAGCACCCCTCTCCAACAGCTGGCCAATGGGTACCAGAGACTCCCAAGGGAGGAGCTGCATATTATCCCTTGGGTAGTGTTTCCCTCCCTTGCTACTGGGACTGTTCCCCTTTCACTGCTGGCCCCATCAAGTTCCCCCATCCGTTGATGTGGCTGGGAGGCTTTTGTCTGCCTATAGCTTTTTTTTGCAGTCTCTGATAGCACATTTTTCAGAAAAAATCAGGATAAAATTCCAGAGCCGCAGTTTGTTTATGTAAACTTGTCCTCGTTCTAGGGTCCAGATTTTAAATTCAGGCCTCTGGGTGCTGAATATAATTCACTTTTTGCAGTTAGGGTGGCAAATTTGAAAATGAACAAACAGACACTATGCTTCGTGACTTGGAGATTCCTCACCATATGCCGAAGGTCTCCAAAGTAAAAAAGGGGACAAGAAAAGAAAATGGGGGAGAGGGGCAATTTCTGTCAGGAATTGAAGAGAAGATTCTTAGAGCTGGCAACTAACAGTTGGTAGAAATAAAGCTTCCTACTGGCAGTCAAATCAAATGTAGTAACAACTCAGCGACTCCCTGCTGCTAGCTGCCAGCATGGTGTAACACACAGGGACAAACATTCACTTAAACACTGATTGCAGGAAAACGTCATTTTCCAGCTCACCAAGTATTTTACACACGTACACACGGTGGTGTGCGTCCATGTAGAGAGAGGAGGTGGGCAGGAACTGGAACCAACTGGGTCATTTATTTCACAATTTTTAATCCTAACTCTTTAAGAAACTCAGGATCTGATGTCATTCCTATCATGCTCTTTCTAATTGTTCTTCAATATCACACTGATTTTGGCAAATGAATTATAATTAATCTATTGCCTAATCTATAGAAAATCACTGAGGGAATTGGGTAATAGGCCCGTATGTACATTTGCATGCACGCACACACACACACACACACACTCCCTCTCAGATAGTCAGCAGAAAATCATTGAGACAAATTGTGGAAGCTAGGATGACACAACTTTGTCTGTCTTGAGACTTATGGCCGTTTTCTTCTTAACACCCCCCTCCCCCCCAAGTGACAAATGACAACTAGGTCCCTGTGATCTGTAGTACTGGCTTTCTGACTGGTACAAGTAACTGCTTTTGATGCTATAATCATTTCAAAATAATCCCTCTTTGGAAAGCCTGTTACATTCTGGAATAAATCTTTGGTTATTTTTGTAGTTTGTGGAGGTTCTTTTCTTGAATGAGATGAATGCAGTGTTGATTTTCTTTTACTGTTTCAATTGATTTCTTTTAATTGAAAATAATTCCCAGAATTAATAGTTAGGAGATGCCTTGTCACTTTAACTTCTCCTGAGGCTGGAAACATCAGGTGAACTCCACCTGATATGAATAGAGAATAATCTCAGATAATATAATTTTAGATCACAGAAAACCAGCTGGATTTTTAACCAGCTGGTGTTTCACTCTGTCCTAATGTGTGACATTAAATAAAATAGTTTGCTCATAATTTGACAATAAAATTTAATAAACATGTTGTTGTTCCCAGTCTTGATACTTATTCTCACAGAATGATTCTTGGCTACCATTCTAGTAGTCATGTTCCAGCCTTCCCGCTATATATCTTTGTAGCACAGACAATCTCTTAATATAAATTTGTACAACTCCTGGCACAACAGGGCCCCAGCTTAGTTGAGGCCTATAGGCACTACTGTAATATAATTATAAATAACAAGATATGGGATTTAAAACCAGCAAACAAACAGGAAAGTTAAATATAAAAACCAGCACGTGGCTCCAAATAACAACCATATTCCTACTTTATAGGCCTGTGAGAACAAAGGAGGAAGGAGAAAATTAAGAACTGAGAATCGGCCTTAACTTTTTGCTTGTTCAGTATTGTTGATCTGTGTTGGAACCTTCATACATTGTATACATCAGTATACACGCGCACGTTCCTTTTTTGATGTGAGTTTCAGACACCCTGGAAGGATTTTCATTTAGCTGTCATCTGCTTCTTGTGTTGGTTTCTCTTCAGTGTGTTCCTTCCTTTGAGTGCTTGAAAACTGAATTGTCTGAACACAAGAAAACTTTATTGATCCATATTTCTATTTGAAAGACTTAAGATTTGTAGAAGTGGGTGACTTTCTTTTCTGCAGAAAGCTTACTGCAGAGGAGGTCTGTTAGTAGCATAGTAAATCTCAACAGATGAATAAATATTACAGGCGCATATACAATATTAGACTTCAGTTTGTGACATCTTGCTGCAGTTTTTTGCTTACATGTTAGAGGCTTCCTGTGCGTCATAGTGACATACACTGTTACCCAGTATCTCCAGTGTAACTTGACCTGGTTCTTATTCAGACACCTGGTGTGTTGGCTCAAAGGTGCAAGGTCATTTATTTTTCTTCCCTCTGAACTTTTTGTTCCCAAGAGAGTGCCTGATGCACAGAACAGGGCTTGTGTGGTGTGATAAAATTTAAATTTTGCTGCGTACAATTGCTGCACATTTAAACCTTACAAGTAATTTTAGGATTCACGTCATGGTCTTTACGCTCTGTGAGCTCAGTATGCTAGAGAGACTGTGCATGTCTAAGGATACATTTAATTAAAGCTGCATTAGCGCATATATACAGACTTGTTAAAACACTTGGTTTATCTCAATAATATTGATTAATAGCAGTAGTTTGTTTAATCTAAGTGTATTTTTGCTATTATTACGTTACTTCAAAGTAATCAGGGTAATAGTAATCATCAGTGAAATATCACGTTAGTTATAAAGTAATGCCATAAGAATTGATTTGAACTTGGCAGGAAGAGAAAGCTCTTGTTCATGTAGTGCCAAAGCCCGGTTTAGATTATTAGAATGAGAGTTTTAAGCATAATCTCAGTTTGTATAGACAGTATGTACTTTATAGGCTTATAGGTTGCTCTATACTAGATCAGTATCCATTTTATCAAGAAACACCTCAGGCAGTTAATTATGCAAAACAGCCTGTATGTAATTACACAGTATTATTATGCATTTAGAACTTTTATTGATTTGCTAGTTGCTCGCTTACAGTATTTAGAGCTATAAACAAGAAATGCTCACCCTAAATTGAACTAGATCCAAGGAAATGAGCTAAGGATAAATTACACTAGTATGCATTACTGCATCAAATCTAATCCTTAAGCGCAGAAACTGTCAACAATGATCATTTGCAACACATTGTGATATCACAGGACCGCTTCCTTCCCATTAATAAAGTTTATCAACCAGGAAGTGCAGGGAATCACCTTGCAAGAGTGAGGAGCAATTGTGATGACTTTACATAAATAAAAAATGTCGGGAAAAAAGGTTAAAATATTCTCCCTAACTTTACAGGGCATAGAATTATTACATTTGAGTCAATAGTTGGAAAAAATTGCAGTTTTTAAAAATAATGCAGTTATGGTGAAGTTGAGAGTCCTGGGATATTTGCCTTGGAACTGAAAATGAATGATTGTGCATTCTTCCACTTTGGTGTCATTGAGCGCTGTGGTGTGCCTTAGTAGGTCACATGCAGATTGATGATACCAGTTGGGAAGCTGGAACTTGGCTGCAGATTCTTGATCTCCAGGTAACGTGGGCTGCTGCTTGCAGCACCTTGATGTCTACGTACACTGCTTCCACAGCTCCAACTGTCAGCAGTGCTGACATCAGCCCTGGAGAGAGCTGTTTGCTTGCTTCAGCACATTTGATAGTGATGGAATGATGGAGACTGCTAGAAAAATTTAAGAGGCAGAAGAAACATAAATTTTAGAGAAGTTGCTCAACATTTGTAAAACAATGGAGACAGTCATGTCCATCTTTTCGGCCCTAAGTACTCCTCAGTAGGCCATGCGTGGATGTTTGTTAATAAAGGCCTAATGCATAACATGGGTGTGTGTGGTGGTGGAGGGGTCAGGATTAGCAATGCTTACTTTGCAATTAATGATCTCATCCATTAGGTTAACCAGGCAGACCTTAAGATATTTCTTATTAAAAGAAGGAATCCTTTCTGTTCCTTCCTCCAACTAAACCAGTGCACCTTAATGCAATGATGATATGTTAGACCCAGCAGTTGTCAAAGCATCGTATTACTGTGATGCCATAATGACACCCTGTCTCTGTAAAGTAGTCATGTTTTCTAAAATCACACGTTGCACCGTTGATTTCTGACATGACACTTCATTCAGTCGCTTTCCCTTTCTTCGGCATCACCATTCTCTGACAATAGCAGCTGGTGCCCATTTTCCTACTAAGTGATTCACATTTTGCCACTTTACTAGAGTGCAATTAGCTGAAGCAGAAAAAAAATGCTCATTGTAAAGTATTTCAGCTGAAATTGTAACTCAGCTCTGTAACAAGAGCTTGGGAGAGAGTCTCGAGGTGACCTGAGTGTCACTGCAAGAGGCAACATTTTGGTTTCCTTCCACACAAATACTTTTTCTCCTCCATTCAAAGGAACAAAATATAGGAAATCACAGGTGCACGCATCACCATTCTCTGTCTATTGATTTTGGTACAGAAAGTGAAACGTTACTAAAAGTGAAATATCACACTTCTTTGTGGTTAAAGTGTGGCCCTGGAAGAATGGCAAGCTGGGTTCTATTCCTGGCTCTGACAAAGACTTCATGTGTGATCTTGGGCAAGGCTTTCTTGCCTACTACACAGTGGGGATACCCCGGCCTCACAGAGGTTTTGTGAGTCGACCACAGTTGATGTTTGTGAAGCATGTTGGAAGATAGTGGATGGGTGGTGTTCTTAAAGTGCCAGTGTATAAGTGTGTATAATAATTCCTATCTCACTGGCTCATTTAAAGAAGTTACCATTAACACACTGTAGCATCTGCAGCATCAAAGAAATTCTCCTTTACAATGGAAAATAACTGTGACATCTCATACCATTATGTGGCAGCTTGGTAAATGTCTGTTTATTTATTGGTGACCAGTGTAATTACTGGGACAAAGGGTCGCTCTGCTCTAAGTTACAGCATCACTGCAGCACTGTAGAAGTCAGTGGGGCTGCGCTGGTGTAACATGGAACAAAATTTGGCCTGTTTTCCAATCCCAGGATGCCATTGTTTGTTTGTTTGTTTTTATTCTTCTTAAATATGTCAAATAAGGGAAGAAAGGAGAAAACAATATTCTAACCAAATAGCCTAATCCTGCCGTCTTGGTTGTGGAAAAGGTCCCATTGACTTGAATGGTGGGAGAGTTTCCTCCGCTAAGACTAATTGGGCCCAAATTATTTTATACATCCTACTAGGACATTGATACTGATTTAACCAGTGTCAGCATTGTCAATATCATTAGTAGTGTAGCAGATAGAAGCAATATAAATGTAATGCCACTAACATCTTCATTAATGATATTTAAAAAATTCTTGGCCTTGTAGAAAAATGTGGCATGGAAAATATCTACCACTGTTTTATTTAAAAAGCTATTTTAAGTGGTTTTGAGTGCATTTGCTAACATTCTTCTCTATAACCTTCTGCCAAAAGCACTGGGCCAAATAGCTAAACTTTGCTCAGATGAAAGATTTTTGCATCTTTGCATTATAGCAAACATGAAGGGATGTAACTTAAGATATATTATGAAAGGTTTGAAGTGGCCTGTTTTCCTAAGAATCTGTTCTCCCTTGGATGCAGGCATGGGACGATTGTTAGAGCAAACTGGAGTTGCTGTCTTTGTGGGCACTGAATGGACTGTGAATCCAAAGTCAGCAATGTCTCCAGTTTTGTTCATGAGTAGCTGAGAGAGGTTTTAGAAAGCACATGTGGGTATACTCCACCTCCAGTGCAGCTATCATTCATTTGACTTAAAATAATAATAAAGAAAAAACAACCCCACCAAGACTTTAAAATAAATATTGTACACTTTCATATGAAACATGTTATTTCTATTCATACACCTTAACTAAATTTAGGTTTTTATTAATCCAATGTGACCTAAAAAAATTCTGCATTAACAGCACAATGTGGAATTGGGCTTATTCTCTTTGAATGCAGATAAAGCCATCATCTTGAAAATAGCTCTTTCTGACAAAAAGGTGTTCTTTTGAAATAAAGTCTTATTCACTACATTCCTCTTAGAGTTAATGTGAATTTTAGTGCCTCTAATTTTAGATTGAAGTGAAGTCTAGAATAAAACCCACGAGCTGACAATTGAATTTATAGATAGTTGTGAATATTTCAGGCTTGAATAATAGAGCTGCAGACTTTCAGAGACAGAGAGGAAGAGAGAATTAAGCTCCAACTGTAGTTTTAGAATAAAATGCAATGGTGTCTAGGAAGTCTTCAGTGTAATGAGCTAAGTAGTAATTAGGAGGCAACGCTCTTACTGAGATCTGGTTCAGGCATTATTCCAAATGTTTAATGAGATGACTTGATGATGGCCCAACCTGTCAAAGGTGTAGATCAGCGGTTTTCAAACTTTTTTTCTGGCGACCCAGTTGAAGAAAATTGTTGACACCCGCGACCCAACAGAGCTGGGGATGAAGGGTTTGGAGTGTGGGAGGGGCTCAGGGCTGGGGCAGAGGGTTGGGGTGAGGGCTGCAGGGTGGGGCTGGGGATGAGGGGTTTGGAGTACAGGAAGGGATTCTGGGTTTGGGGGGGGCTCAGGACTGGGGCAGGAGATTGGGGTGCGGGGTTGGGGCACAGGCTTACCTCAGGCAGCTCCCAGTCAGCGGCGCAGAGGGGGTGCTAAGGCAGGCTTCCTGCCTGTCCTGGCACACCAGACTGTGCTGCGCCCAGGAAGCGGCGAGCAGCAAGTCTGGCTCCTAGGTAGAGGCATGCAAGCGGCTCTGCACGGCTCTCACCTGCAGGGACCACCCCCTCCAGCTCCCATTGGCCGGGAGCTAGTGCTCTGGGCAGCGGCAGCATGCAGAGCACTGTGGCCCCCCCGCCTAGGAGCTGGACCTGCTGCTGGCCACTTCTGGGGCGCAGCGTGGTGTCAGAACAGGTAGGGACTAGCCTGCCTTAGCTGGGCAGCACCAACAATGGGACTTTTAACAGCCCAGTTGGAAGTGCTGACCGCGACTCAGTGCTTTACGTTCCGCGACTCAGTACTGGGTCACAACCCGCAGTTTGAAAACCACTGGTATAGATGGCTCTTGAACCTCTTCCATTTGAAAGGGGTGCAGTAACAGATAAATTAAATCAGCATGAAACACGTGCCTATTGTCACTCACTGCCAATGTCACCAATATACATATATCCTTTGTTTGGTTTGCTTCTTCAGGGAGTTGAGCAACTTTTCATCCACTGAAAGCTACTATTTTCCCATCTCCTTGCAGTGGTTAGTTTGAACTGTACTTCTGTACTCCTGTGCACCAATCCAGTTTGCACTATTGAATCTGCAGCCAAGAGCAGATAAACCTTGATTAGTACTAGAAACTGCCAGTTCAAAAACATCAGCAGACTAGCTGTTAGCCTGTACAGCATTGGAGATCTGATCTTGAGCTTGTAAAGAGGAGAGATAATATTTTGGTTCTGACAGTATAGTACAGGATAGTAGGAGAAACCCATTTTTGCACCAGATAAGACAACATGCGTTTGGACAACTAATTAATTGTTGACTTAATATTAAGTAATCAAATAACGATTCTGGGAATGGGAAGGTGACACAGAGTTTGTGCTCTTATAAATTATTCCCTAAACTAGAGCAAATTCACCAGTAGGAATCTTGCAGAGAGGAGAATGTGCCACGAGCGGAGACTAGAGGATATATAGTTGTGCTCCTATGGTTGTAACAGTAATGATTTTATGCACGGAATCGCAACAAAGAGAAGGCTAAAGAAAGGCCAGGTGCTTGTATTCAAGAAAAGGACCTCAGCATGCAGAAATAAAAAGCCCTCTAGCTGGTAGATTGTGAAAGAGTTAATTGATATTTTTTATCATAGCTGTATAAAATGCAGTGTCACAGAACGAAAGAGTGAGCAAGAGAGAGAGCGAGAGAGAGAGGGAGACCATGTTTTAGTACCCTAATAACTTCTAACTCTAGTCTAAGATCATAATGTATGGGAGAGCGGTCCAGTAATTATAAGGTAATAAGTGGAGTGGTGGTGTAAGTGCTCTAAATTAAAAGGAATCTGCAGAGCTGCTGTAAGTCAGTGCCGACCCGCTTTCTTTCAAACGTTGACTTGAGAAAAGTGCTTAGCCCAGAGTGCAAGTAGAGAGACGAGAGAGCTATCTATTAATTACAACACTCATTAACAGTGATGGGTACAAGGCAGCAGATGCAGAAGGAACAGCACGCACTAGTGCAGGCTGGCAAGGGGATTTCCCCCGGTCCCCGCCCCCCCCCACCCCCCTCACACGCTAGTTCTTGAGAAAAGGACAACACAAGCAGGTGGTCCAAAGCAATAAGGTATTTTCAAGGATTTAACCTTCCCATTTCCTTGGTGTATGTGCTGACACCGAATGGTTTTTCTCCCTCCCCATCCCAAATAAATATAGTGCTTAGGTGTAGTGAATGAAGTGTCCACTCATCAGTCTGTTGTTTGGTTTCATATTCACATGCAATTTGTTTTTTATATTCTTTTTGGTAAAATTCACCTCAATGATGAAGGCCCTATTACCACCTAAATCCCACTTTAAATATAGGGTAAATCTTACTCTAAGTGGACGTTTCTAGTGAGGGGCCAAATTCTGATCTTGATATCTGTGGTGTAAGAATAAACTGAAATCTAGTTGCTGGATTTCTTTCTGATTTACATTGGTGAATTTGGCACCAGAGCTTAAAGCTGCATCTGAATTTTATTATGGCACATAAATATGAGCAAGAGAAGAGATATAACATCTCAAAACTGATGTGAAATTATTTTAAGTCTGCCAAATTACCTGCTGCAAACGTAACTACACTTGATTTTAATGTAGTTGTTTCCAAAACAATAGTATAACCACATGTGGGTGGGCTTATATAGTGGTTGCATTCATCTGAGAAAAGTCATCTGAGACTGCTCGTCTGTGAATTGGGAGTGACAAAGTCTTTGCCCAGCACGCCATTTGCCACTGTGGCTTAGTAATCACAATAACAGACAGGGAAGGTAACATCTGATCATAACCTTTCTAAATATTATTCTACCCTCCAACTCCCTGCCTCCTGCCAAAAAAAAGGACAGTTAGCTTTACATACGGGAAAGAAAAGGAAAGAGGGTGTGTTCTTTTTTTCTTGACAGAGAGCTAATTTGTCAGATCAAATGTCTTGTTGCTCTGCTTCACATGCTCAACTCTGAAGGCAAGAATTAAGAAATAGGGCAATCAAGGATCTCACCCTTTGAAAGATAAAACTTTTATCCATTTCCTCCTTTTTTTTAACCCAGAAAGTAAAACGTAAAATGTCAGCTCCTCTAGAACTGTAGATATATGGGGTGCTGGCATAGTTATTACTGGTTAGTCTGAGGATAATGGCTAAAAAGTAATTGCAGCCAGAGATGATGAATCATTCCACTTAGATTTTGTGAAACTAGTGTCCAACCTTAATTATTGTTAGAATCCTGAGATGATGTTACTTCATTACTAAATAGCTATACCTAATAAAGAAATGTTAATAATAAAAGTAATTGGGAGACTTATTCTTCAATTCCATGGTCAGATCAATAGATGATGTAGTTATGCTTTATTGAAACGTGCTGACAAACAGTAATTACTGAGCACAACATTTATCACTTCAAACTCAGAAATGTTTGATTCTGTCGATAGTGGAATTTATGCAAGGAAAAATGCAGTGAGGGAGGGGCAAATGAAATAAATTCTAGTAATCAAATGGGTTTGTGAATTCCTGACTCACTGGATGACAAGTTCAAAATTTAGAGAGTTGGTTTGAAATTGACACATAGTCTAGCAGAAAGAAGGGGGAGAAAAAAGGATTTGGTCTCTTTAAAGTTTTTGTTTACTGCCTGTCTGAAGCTTTGATAAAGCTCTGTCATGCCCTTATGCTGATTACCTTCATGTAGAACAAGAGGTATTGACTAATGAATGAATGATGTGCGGTCCCTAGCCCTTGCAGAGCAATCTTAAAGAGCGCTGTCTTTAATACACAGATTCTTCTCTCTCCCTCTCTCCCTCCCTCCCTCTCCCACAATGCAGGCTTCTCTGCAGAATGTCAAGCAAAGATCGACACATTGATTCCAGCTGTTCGTCATATATCAAGACGGAACCATCAAGCCCCGCCTCTTTGACGGACAGCATCAACCACCATAGCCCTGGTGGCTCTTCAGACGCCAGCGGGAGCTACAGTTCAACCATGAATGGACATCAGAATGGGCTGGACTCACCACCCCTCTACCCTTCCGCTGCAGGCCTTGGGGGCAATGGGCCTGTCAGGAAACGATATGATGACTGCTCTAGCACCATTGCTGAAGATTCACAGACCAAGTGTGAATATATGCTGAACTCGATGCCCAAAAGACTGTGTTTGGTGTGTGGTGACATTGCGTCAGGATACCACTATGGGGTGGCTTCATGTGAGGCCTGCAAAGCTTTCTTCAAGAGGACAATTCAAGGTGAGTGCTGATCACCACTTCTCTCTTGTCCAAAGTAAAACTTTACAGCCCTGTGTAACTCCTGTTCCTTCTCCCTCCCGTAAATTGTTTCTTTATATTTACAGTATCTGGTCCAACAGATTTTACTCAGGCAAAACTCCTTCATTCTTCAGTGAGAGTTTTGTCTTAGTAAGGACTGTAATTCTGGGCCTACAATCATTTCTCTTTTTACTGTCAAAGGTAGGCAAAGCTATCTGGCACCCTAGGCATCTTCAGATTTTTTTTTTCCATAAGAGATCCCCATGGACACTGATAAATAATTGCTGTTAAGAAAACTGGTTGTTTTCTGAAGGTTGCTATGGCTACCTCTTGAGTGGGCCTCCTTCAACATACCCTTGTTGTGCATAAGCACCGTGTGGCACATCTTGCTCTGAGCTGTAGCACTGAGGCACTTAAATTGTTAGAAAAATCCAGTTTATTTTTTTTAAACTCTAATCCGTTTAAAGACAAAACCAAATGTAATGCTATAGTGTATTGTGTGCTTCAGTGGATTAGTTACTGGCCTTTCACCTCTAAGATACTACTCCAGCCTTAACCAGATTCACCAAATATCTGTCAGATTACATCCTAAGTGAAGTAAGTTAGCAGGCTTTGGTCTCTGACTAATAGCCCACATAACAAACCTGCTCCTGATGCTCATTACAAAGCCTCTACATATTTTGGCATAAGTAAGTATGAATGGGACAATTTGCATGTTCATTGTTCTAACTGTGGAACCAATGGAGTCCAAATAACCTTCTGTCCTCCTTTAGATAGCATTGTCTCAAGCAGAATTGCCGGCAAGAATGCAAAGCCATGCCTGGACTGTAGTTATTATACAGGAACTTAGTGTCACATTGAATTAAGGTCAGGCTTGGGTGCCTAAAATTAGGCACCTAAATCCCATATTTAGACACCTAAATAAAAGGTGCTTGATTGTCAGATGTGCTGAATACCTGGAACGCTCTGTGAAGGCAATAGGAGTTGGTGGTGGGAGGCGGAGGCTCAGTACCTTTGAAAATAAGGCCACTTTTACTGAAGAGCTTAAATTTGGATTTAGTTACCCAACTCTGGGCACCCACATTTGAAAATTTTCACTGAAGTGTCTCAAATATGTAACTAATTATTTAATGTAAAATTGAGGGACAGATCATAGATGTTGTTTTGATTTAACCATTCCCAGAGGGTGATTCTTGCACCCTCTAGGAGCCTTGAGAATCCCCCTTTTGTTTCTGTTTAATTCCCGTCTTGCCCTCCCTTCCCCCCCCACCCCCCGGGCAAGACTTTGCATTGTTGCAAACATACAATCCCTCACACTGAGGAGTGCCAGATGCTGCTGCTTTTGAAGCCTTCTGGAGGTCAGGTGTCTTTTGCAGAGCAATGCAAGACACTGCATTCCCCAATGAGGCTGAGAGGTGGCTTCCACTTGCCTCTCAAGTGCCTGCTTGTGAGCAAAGAACCCTGATGTGGATCAGCAATACTGGGCTCTCAGGCAAAACTCCTGTTGAAATCAATGAGACATTTTCACACTAGAATCAACTGGAAGTTTTTCTTGGATGAGGAGTACTGGATTGGACCCATAACAGGACATTGTATTCCTGTTACCTAGCTAGATACCAGACAATGATTAAGAGTATGTTACTGGAAGTTTAACATCCCTAGAGTAAATACCTACATTATTGCATACTTGTTCAACCTTCAGTAAATATATCCCTTAAGCATGTGATTAAAGTTCAATGAAAGTCAATGGAACTTAAGCATATGCTTAAAGTTAACACGTAATCATTATCAGTGGTAATCATAGTGCGTAAGTGCTTTACTGCATTGGGGCCTATGTTAGTATAAGTGTGTTAGTATAAGTATAAGGGCACAGTGTGCCCTTATTGCCAAGAAGGCCAATGACATTTTGGGATGTATAAGTAGGGGCATAGCCAGCAGATCGAGGGACGTGATCGTTCCCCTCTATTCGACATTGGTGAGGCCTCCTCTGTACAGTTTTGGGCCCCGCACTACAAGAAGGATGTGGATAAATTGGAAAGAGTCCAGCGAAGGGCAACAAAAATGATTAGGGGTCTGGAACACATGACTTATGAGGAGAGGCTGAGGGAACTGGGATTGTTTAGTCTGCAGAAGAGAAGAATGAGGGGGGATTTGATAGCTGCTTTCAACTACGTGAGAGGTGGTTCCAAAGAGGATGGTTCTAGACTATTCTCAGTGGTAGAAGAGGACAGGACAAGGAGTAATGGTCTCAAGTTGCAGTGGGGGAGGTTTAGGTTGGATATTAGGAAAAACTTTTTCATTAGGAGGGTGGTGAAACACTGGAATACGTTACCTAGGGAGGTGGTAGAATCTCCTTCCTTAGAAGTTTTTAAGGTCAGGCTTGACAAAGCCCTAGCTGGGATGATTTAATTGGGGATTGGTCCTGCTTTGAGCAGGGGGTTGGACTAGATGACCTCCTGAGGTCCCTTCCAACCCTGATATTCTATGATTCTATGATAAGACAGTCATTGGATGTTAATGAAATAGTCACTGTTCGGTCCAAATTCCAAAGAGAAACACTGGATTGCAGTTGTTATGGGTCTGATTTTCAGAAAGTTGAGGCCCAGGCAGGCTCCAGGCACCAGCGAAGGAAGCAGGTGCCTGGGGCGGCCAATAGAAAGGGGTGGCACTGTGTCCGTGATTGGGGCGGCACGTCCGCATCTTCAGCGGCAATTCGGCTGCAGGCCCTTCACTCCCTCTCTCCCTCTTCGGCGGCAATTCGGCGGCGGGTCCTGCTTCTTATCTTTTTCTTTGCCACTTGGAGTGGCAAAAAAGCTGGAGCCAGCCCTGGGCCCAGGTTCCCAAAACTTTGCAGACACTTTGGGCAGTTATCATACATGTGGTTAGATCCATTTGTTCATTAAATAACCAGCTTGAGTGCACAGGTACGGCAATTGCACATGTAGAAAGTGCATGCTGACCTCAGGCCTCGGCTTCGTAATTATCAAACCTTTTGAGTTAAATAATTTCCTTTGCCCTTCAAGAACGTTATCAGCAAAGCTCAACAGTTTATACAATGGAGGAGTAGATATTATGTAGCTGTTAAACTTCAATGAACATGGCTTTAATAAAGAACTGTTATTCCATTACCATGCAATAACTATCCTACAAGACAGATATACAATTATTTTAGATTTACCTTCATTAATAAAAAATGCCACTAAAATCTTTAACTCAGTAAAGTCTTTGCTTCAGTTTTACACCACACCATAGACAGCAAGTTTCTGGGTCCTGAAGCCTAAGTCAGATGTTATTCTCCAAATTAGCTCTCTGGTCTTGTCCACCTAGCTCGAGTTATAACTGGCAGCTGTGCAAAAGCTTTCAGTAGGGATACAGCACTAGCTGCATCAGCATGTATCACTGCACAGTAATATAAAGACAAAAAATGCAATGTTGTAAATAACGGCATTGAATGGCACAGTAATAAAGGAATTCAAAGTAGAGCTAGAAAGGTGCCACCTTCATATGACAAGGCGGCGCCTTCATTTAAGTTATTGACTCAAGGTCCAAGCCAACAAAGTGATGAGTGCTTCCAAATCCTGTTCAAGATAATGGAAGTTGAGCACTTCAGTGGGTCAACCCCCTAGGACACTATAGGTGAACTAAAGTAACTAAGGCAAAGGTACTCTTTATCATTCTAGGGGCAAATTCTACCTTTGAACGTGCATGAATGGCTCCCTTGATTTCTTTGGCAGTCGTTCGATAGAAAGGGCAGAATTTGTCCCTAATATTCCTAAAGGCAATTTCTCACTATATAATTTCACTTTGTGGTTCATATCACACTTCGTCTCCTTCTCCATCTGTTTAAAAAAAATTAGTTGATAATTGAATAAGCATAAATAAGAAAATAGACATGCACAAAGAGGAACATAAATATAGAATAGAAAACAGGCGTGCTTGAAGAACCAACTACGAGGACTGAGTATATAAAAATTGCTTATCTCAAATAAAAGAATTGCTCCTTTCAAACGTTAATATTTCAATTCTGTTGGGAAATTAATCTAGATTTCAGGGAAAAAAGACCATGTTTCACTTATCAAACCTTTCCAAGTTATCATTCATAAACTATTAAATTAGCTCAGGCTGCAAAGCACAATGCCACTCCCCACTGACATCACTGACAACACTCCCATTGACTACAATGGAAGCAAGGCTGAACTTGATAAAATTAGGTTGAAGAAGGTGAGTATTATGCTCACTTATAGCCTGATCCACTTCCCACTTTCCATTGCCTTCAGTGGAGCTGCACCAGCCCCGAGTAGGTGAATTTCACTTTAATATGACTTGTTAAAGGACAGTTTCACTAGTAACAAAAGTGACAGCTCCTTGCTTTCAGACAATAACGGTTTGCTCAAATTTTTATTTTTCAGTTTGAAACATTCCATACTTGTTCTCAGTCTGAGGTAATTTTGTTCTTAAATGTGAGGAAACTGCAATTAGTCCTTTTTTTTTTTTTTTTTTTGCTTTATAAGATGGTGGGGGAAAAAAATCTATCCTGAGTCCCTTTTTGAGTTTTTCAGGCAGATAATCCAAAACCAGCTGAATTTTGAAAAAATGCATGGAAATAATTCTTGATGAGAGGTAGCAACTGTTTCTGGAAAATATTTTAAACTAAATAATTATGTGATTGATTGAAAAACCACAGTTGAATGTACACAATGGCCATCTGCTTATAGCCTGAGTAGAATTAAATGAAGTTCTGCACACACATACACCCCACATCTGACATCACATAGAGGAAGGGAGAACTGGATGTTCTCTCTGCTCAGCCGAGCACTTACAGGGTTGCTGCTCTTAGGTTGCTTCTTGGATAACTTACACGAGGGGTGACTGCAAATGTCTCAGAAATACATACAAGCAGCCAAATCCACTGCCAAATTGGCTTAATATCAGGAACACTAGAAAATAGCAAGTGCTAGACTAGTCACAGGTCCATTGATTTTTACGGTCTCGCTGCAGTTTTTGATGCATTCTGTGGTATCTTGAAAACACACCTTTCATTAAAATAAATAAAGGGGAACATTTTCAGCCTTCAGGTAGGTGCACAGGCCTCGTGCTGGGCCTCTGACAGTGTTGCACGTCCTGTATATTTTGTAATGAACATTTAGCACCAAAGATATCAAAAACCCATTTAACAAGACAAAAATTTAAATAGAAGTTATTACATATGCCAATGTTGCCAAATTATTCTTGGTGTAGGAACATTAAATTTAAATTTCCTGACTCATATTTTGTTGTACTACTTCAGATTACACATTGTTGCATTTAATAATATATAGTTGCTCTGCCATCTCTTTGGGTGAAACTTTTATTAAGTTACAGGCACAAAGGTCTCGTTGGTTTCCATGGGAACCGGATGGGGTCCATGAGCTTTGAAAGGTTCAAATGTTTTCTTTTTTTCCCTAAATTGATTAACCTCCCCACCCCCATCTCTCAGGTGATTGTCATCTTCAACCTAGCATGAAAATACAACAAGAAAAAACAAACCTGCTGAGGCAGCAGCCTGGTGGGAAGATTTGTGGTGTAAAATTAATCATTGACCAAAGGAAAAATGCTACAAAAGTATAAATATTTTGGAGTCACAATTGTCATGTTTCCAGATTCTAGGGTAGTTTTTAAATTTATTTTTCATTAAAGGTGTTGGATGGACAGCACTGGAGACTGCAGTCTTCTATTAATGCATAGATAGTTAAACCATAGCTATTGAGTCCCTACTGTCTTTTACTCACTATCTCATTTATGAGCCTCATCCCTGTTCAATTCTTGTCCATCTAAGGCAGCTAAGAAGCATTCCAACCTGGTCATCATCATTGCCTTGTGGACACCTTTTCATTAGGAACTGTACTGAGACCGCTGTCTCATTTCACGTTGATTATCAAAAAACTTGCAGCTCCACAATTCTGCAGTAGTATAGTTCCTAAAGTACATGTCAAACCTTGTTCAAACTATAATACAGACACCTTGGGTTGACCTCTTTCGTTATTCAAAGTTTTTTACTTGGTTAACAATCAGGTTTTTCAAACCTCTTTTGAGTGCCATGTTTACACATTGCTGAGCCAATTTGACCTGCAAATCTATGAACGCTTTATAGTAAACTTTTTTTTTTAATCAGCAAGGTAATCAGGAAAGATACAGCTACTTATGTAAATTCAGATATGGTGACATTTAAAATGGGCGACATAAAGTTTGGTTCTGGGTTGCACGTGACCAAAGTGGCTTCCAAAGGTTAATTTACACACTGCTCAGCTGACTCCATCTGTAATGTCCACATAACGTTTTCTTGAGGAAATGAAAACAAATTAAATAAGACTTCATTGTTTTCCAGTATCTTAATCAGGATTATGATTTTTATAAAATGGTAGAGGTGAGAGCTAGGAATCTTGGTGAGAGCTAGGAATCACTGAGCCATGGATCTTGGCTTTAGTGCAAAAATGGCAGCCTGCCAGTGAACCTTACACTGTTACCTGAATCCAGCATTACCTGATTAATTCATTCACCTTCCTTATATAAGTAAAAGTCTTTGCATCAGCATTTCTTTCAAAGAATATTTAAGCAAGCAGTGAAATTATTGAGAAAGTATTTTTAATTCTCTTCCTATACATCCCTTCATCATGTAACTGCACAACTGTGGCAGCAAAACAAGATGAGACAGTAAAATATAAACATGCTAAAATCTGGGAACCAGAGAGAAATTTAAAAATGTAGTGCTGGTTCTATCATTTTTACTAGTCCTGCTTTCTTTACAGTATTGTAAATTATATGCTGCATTTAGCTTAGCTGAAAATGGGAACGAGCACTGTTTCTGCCTGCTGTTTAAAACCCATCCGAAAAACTGAAAAAGGAAGAGACAGATTAATGCCATTATAATTAGGGCTAGTTCTCCATTTGTGTTATGAACTTGAATTTCTGAAAGTGTTTGACTCACCTGTAAAATCCAGTACAGATTGAAACTAGGCACACAAGGTCTTAGCCACACATGATTTATTTTTTTAAAAATATACATTTTCTAAAGTTAATTTTTATTGCTGGTGAAAGTTGCCAGATTGGCAGCCCTGGAGACTGAAGTTCTCTGTGTATCCATGAAACAGCAACAAGGCAGGAGAAGTGCAAGCTTCTCCACACTACCCTATCAATGAATTTTAACACTGATCTGGATGGAACATCACTAGCTTTGAGAGAAAACTGTCATACGCAGAGGCCCAGCCCTAGACCTATGCACCTACCTGAAGGCTGAAAATCGGGCTCTTCATTTATTTAGTTTAATGAAAACTTCAAGTTTTCAGCCTCCATGCTCCTTAGACATCTATGCTATGACTGCCAAGGAGGTCATGATTCAGTAAGATTCAGAACACATCTTGAGATGGCCTGAGTGCACTCATTTCCCACGGAAGACAGGTAAGTTGACTCCAGTGGGAGTCAATGACACTTGGTACATCTAGGAGGTATCAGTCCCATATTGCCAGTTGTGGTGGTCTTTGTGATGTTGGATACTTGTTTACTGTAAAATGAGGCAGCTGAACCCATCATTTAATGTAATATGACACTGAACAATATCTTTACATTTTCTTCTCAAATCTGCGTGTATGTTGTTTACTACTGGTGCTACAAAAAGTTTGAAAAGAATATTTTTCAAGTTTTGAACATTTTGTTAGTTCTTCTACAACACAATACTGACTCCTTTTTAAATGGAAATTTAGTGAGGGTCACATATTGTGGGCTGGATCCCTTGGCTAAATGTTTTGAGGTTGAGTATAGATGTTTCAGAATCAGCCACTTTTTTTCTTTTTCCTTTTTAACAGGCAAGGAAACTCTACTATTATGTTTAACTGGTTTTAGAGACTTTAAAACTGAAGACCTTTAGAGCCAAAATTAGAAAACAATATCTAATTGTGCATACGCAATTTTGTTATTGTGGTCAACTGGGTGCAAAAATGTGGACACATCATTTGTTGGCTTAAGCAGCTACAGATGAGACATGACAGAATTTAGACCTCTAATTAGAAGTGCACAATTAGAGGCCTTGTTGAGGCTCCTTAAGAATTTGTCAATTGGAGTTAAACTTAAAATTCATACTTAGGTTCAATCTTTCAAAACCGTACTCCTGTGAGTATTTTTTTATTCATGCAAGTAGTCCCTTTCACTTCCAGCTCTATGTGCATGAGCAAGGTCCAAGTTTTGAAGAATTCAGACCTTAACCTCTGTACAAATGTTATGTGGTTCCTTGGTTCAGTTTTGTTAAGGTGTCAAAAATTCTGATGTATTTTCTAACCCAGTTGAGGCCTTCTTCCCCTGCCCTGTTCCTAAGTCAACCTAGTACTTTTACAGTGCCCTCCTTCCCTCAGATTCTCTGAAAGTATTCTGTTTTCTGTTAAGATCCTTATACCATGCTCATCACCATGGTGTCTGAGCACCATAGTCTAATCCACTCTCTCTCATAGTCGGGATCCTGTAACATGCATTCCCCTCACAGCCTTTCTGTGCTTCTTTTTCGTCATTGATTCCCAAGCAGCTCCCCTATCTTTGCTGTGATCATGGCTAGCTTCTCTCTTCAGGGGCTTTCCTGGATCACAGAGTCCACAGAAAAGCGTGGGCAAGTTTTGAAGATGGCAGCCAGCCTAGGAGAGACTGTCTTGAAGAAGGAATCCAATTATATTTTTTATTGGGTATCAGCCAATGTAGGGGGTCCTATTAAGGATGAAGAAAGCACCCAAATCTTTAAAAAGAGTTTATGTTGCAGAATTCTCCAGGAACAAATAGTGCATACAGTAGGAATGCTTTTTGAATATAAGTAGAAAGGACATGTCAGAAGGGTACATTAGATGGTTGTAATCAGTTTGAGACCGAGCCATTCCTTGGATTAGATCCCCTCATTTTATTCTGTTCAGTTTTCACTCCTCATTATTGACTCTACTTTCCCACCCAACAGAATTGT
Organism: Eretmochelys imbricata; assembly: GCF_965152235.1. Taxonomy (NCBI): domain Eukaryota; kingdom Metazoa; phylum Chordata; order Testudines; family Cheloniidae; genus Eretmochelys; species Eretmochelys imbricata. Next base: position 163,658,442 of record NC_135574.1, read on the forward strand.
AACCTCATATGTCTTTAGAATTGCCTCTGCTTTCTTGCCTGTAGGTGGACTATTCTTCCTTCCAAACAGATTTTCTTCTTCTCTCTCAACCTGGATCTTCTTTTATGTCTGTCATTAGATTTCCTGAACCCATTTATTCTTTCCTTTCCAGTCTGCAGCAGTACTCTAATGCCTTGAGTATTACACCTTCAAATGCCTTGAGTATTGCTTCAGGTGTGACTGAGGGGAATAAAGCTCTGTGAATGATTTTTTTTTTCATCTTGTTGCATAGGGAATTATGGGTTCGATTCTGTGAAGGACTTAAGCACATACCTAACTTTAATTAATGGTCAATGGCACAATGGTATGCTTAAAATTAAACATGTGGGTAAGTGCTTTCCTCAACTGGCGCTTATATACATAATTCCAAATGCATGGAGATCTGAGCAGGCCTCAAAGCATTTATTGGAGCAACTGTCTTCAGGCTGTATGTACTGCACTGTTTGCTGCCTCTGAGATTTATGAACCATGGCATCTGTAGAAATGAAAAACAGAATTTGTGCAGTTGTGAGTTTAAAGGGGAAAGTACTTTTGGTTATACAAATGTTTTCCCCAACACCAGACAAGTTTTATGATCTTTAAATTTTAACCAATTAATATTATTTTGCCAAAAAGCACATCATATTTTCTCTCAGTTTCTTTGAACATACTTTTATTACTTTGAAAAATACATTTTCAGAAAAAAGAACAAAATAAGTGATCAGCTGGATACAGTGATATTTGGGAAGGATGTACCTAATTTCAGGTGTAAAGGATGACATGGAATATGGCTACTAGTTCAGTTCCTTTGTCCCACCATTTTGTGGCTGTTGAAGAAATACAGCAAAATGGTGGCCAACTGTTACTACATATCGAAGAAGACATATGTACACTACATCTCTGGCTGAGTGATCTGTCTTTCCATGAATAAATCAGTGGGGTTTGCCTATGCTTTGGATTAATTTTTGTCTTTATATATATCTTCCCTGCCTCCTTGCCCACCAGTCTGAAATATGCTTTGCATATCTTTCTTAGTGCTCATCTCCATTCTTTCATCCTTTTTTTCTTCGAGAGCTAGGGTGGTCCAGTGGTTACAGCACTAAAGTGGGAGCCAGAAGGACCTGGGTTTAAGTCTCCCTCTGCCACTGACTGACTGTCTGCCTTTGGACCAGCCACCTCACTTCTCTGTCCCTCAGTTCTGGCATCTGTAAAATGGGGATTAATGCACTTTGAGATATACTGATGAAGAATGCTATGTAAAGGTTAAGTATTATCTTTCTATCAAGTATTCTAGTAATGATCTCCTGTATTTCCAGAAAAGCGCCTGTTTCATAAACCTCCTCCTTTGCCCCATCCCACAGTTTTGGGTCTGTTTCCAAAGCCATTTTCCCACTACTGATATTCATGAGGTTACTTTTCATCTTTGAGGATCACATGTGCTAGGGGGCCATTGCATATGACCCTGCATTTTTAATGGACCTGTCTTTGTCAGCACTCTACCTTCTTTTCTGCTGTGGCCCTCTATGCCCTGAACTTTGATAAAGGTCCAAACATGTTAATCCATGTCTCCCCCACCCACCAACCAGTTGCCAAAATGGTCCCCAGGGCCTCAGCAGTGCCCAAACACTCCCAGTGACTGAGAAACCACCCTTTCCCCCCCCCACAAAATGTGTTTTAGTAATTATCAAACTCATCTTGGAGCCCCATACGTCACACAGGAGACCTTAAAAACCTTAGGTTATTTTGGGCCATTTTTATCTTCGTAACATGAAAATGTGATGCCCTTATCCATGTATAATTTGAGCCACATGAAGAGATTTTATGATTTGGGGCATTTAAAAGCAGACAGACTACAGATTATGTATTGTATGTTTTAACACTCTAATTGCTAACTCAAGCACAGATGCTATTATTTCAAAGTAGTTCTCTCTCTCTTTTTTTTTTAAAAAGGGTAAATCTCATTTTTAATGCCCTTTGTGTCATTTATATTTTCATGCCTTTTGGCCCAGCTAATAAAATTAAAATCATTAGCAAAATAAGCAGATGCTTTAAAATAAAATATTCTGTGTCGATATGGAAAGAAAAGGAACTCAGCACTGACATAAATCCCAATGCATTATAACAATGCGGGGCAACGTGTGTGGGGAGTGAGAATTTGACATATATTTTTATTTTGAAACGTCATACTAATTTACATTATTCAGCCCTTTAACTGCCAAACTGTGAAAGTCCATTAAGCTACTGAAAGGAATATACAAATTATCCACTGGCACTTCAGGCAGGAGTTTTACATATACCCTGTTATTCTATCAGCCAGCTAGCTGCAAGATTCTATTAAGGAGTAAGTGAGAAAATTATATTGCCTGCAAACTAATTGTACAAAAGACTTTAAAATAAGTAATCAGAGCCCAGTCCTTTCTGAAAACCAGCCAGGAGATATTATAAATTGCTCTATCATTCTTGTCAGCCCAGTGTAAAAACCCTGAGCTGCCATGTTGATTTTGTTCCTTGTATAAAACAGCTACCTCTCCAACTATTGACAGAACTGGGCAAACTCAAGTTATGCCATTAGTAGCTGCCCAATTCACCCTCTAGCATTGTTTAGCAACTCTAGATAAGAAAATGGTAAAGTATCTTTCTAACATCATCTTCTCACTGAAATTTCAAGGCAGATCTGGAAACCCTTAACATATGTATGCAACCTGCTCAATGTGTGTCTAGCTTAACCATCTACTGGTAGATGCCTGAGTGCTTGCTGAATACATTTTTGACTCTTTTGCAGTTTTTACAACATTGAGGAAAAACAAGTGAATACAAGAGACCTCATGACCTACAGGGTGCCATAAATTTGAACTGGTACCAAAATAGATGTAATAACATTAGTGAGTGCTTAGGATAGCACATTTTTAGCAATAATATACTTTCACTTATAGAACAACAACAAAATTCAAGGAGGATTTTCAAGGGCAGTTCACTAGTAGAAATAGGTTAGATCTATGCATGTAGGCATTCAGTAGACTACTGCAGCCATCTGTTGAACAGAGACTTTTTGATTCCAGTGAATAGATTTCACACACTGGCCACACTTTAAAATATTGCTTACTGTTGCTAAAATTGTGGGCCACACAATTCTTGTGGAGCCATGCGAGGTTCTGATCTTAGTTACACCAAAATAAATCCAGAGTAGTGTTTCTCTGTTGACTTCATTGGAGGTACTCCAGATTTGCAACAGTGAAATTAAGATCAGAATCAGTCCTATGATCTAGAACAGTGTTTCCCAAACTTGTTCCGCCGCTTGTGCAGGGAAAGTCCCTGGCGGGCCGGGCCGGTCTGTTTACCTGCCGTGGCCACAGGTTCGGCCGATCGCGGCTCCCAGTGGACGCGGTTCGCTGCTCCAGGCCAATGGGAGCTGCTGGAAGCGGCACAGACCGAGGGACGTACTGGCCGCCGCTTCCAGCAGCTCCCACTGGCCTGGAGCAGCAAACCGCGCCCACTGGGAGCCGCAATCGGCCAAACCTACAGATGCGGCAGGTAAACAGACTGGCCCGGCCCGGCCCGCCCCGCCAGGGGCTTTCCCTGCACAAGCGGTGCAACAAGTTTGGGAACCACTGATCTAGAAAATGAGTTATTAAAGCAAAATGGCCTAAATGGATATGGAAACCAAATTACTGGGATCTAATGATTGAAATAATGGCAAAATATAACCCTATTTAACCACCATCTAGAAAACCAAAATTTCTAGACAATCAGTTGCCTATCTTGTTACCTGACAGCCATTTGCACTGAGTTTTACCTCTCCTCTTCCACCCAGTCTTGTCTCCAACTGTGTTGGATATGTCTGAAACCTTCAGGGTAATAGGTTTGAACTTCATGCTGCAGAAAACTACTCCATTTTTTACCATGTCCTAGTTTTGAACCCAACCTTTTTGTGTCCGCATCTACGTCTACACCTTCATGCAAGGAGCCAGCAAGGGGTGAATCTGGAAAATTAGGTGCCTGACAAAGAGAGGCCTGGTTTAGTGGTGTGAACACAGAACCCTGATCCAGAATTTCTGAATCCTTATCCTGCATTTGTTCCTAGCTTCTTCTGTGACTTGGGTAAATCATCTCGCCTCTCAGCCCCTGTTCCCCTTTACTGGGGTGTGGTGAATTTAATCAAAGTTTATAAAGTCCTTTGAATGCATATATTGGTAGGTGGGCATGTTATCTCACTGAGGGAGTATAATGCAGCATGAGAAAGGAAGGTGTGGATTTTGGGATAGTCTTGCTATCACCCTTTCCTCACCTCCCCCCACATATCTCAAAAATATTCTTTGCCACCTCCATTATATAATATCAAGAGAGGTCATCTGGAGAGCATCTCTTTCCTAATTTACTGTACAGGCAGACTCTCTAACCGCATTTATTAGGGAGCTTTCTGCTTAGAAGCTGTGGAAGGGACCAGAGGGTATATTCAAGTTGTAAGCTGTGCCAATAGATCCTGTAGTGGTCAGACATGTCCTGATTCCCTGCCTTTTTGCAAGCATTGCTAATTCAACTATGCAATAATGTTCTAAATGACCGAAGCCTGCACAGCCCTGAAAAGGTTGTGCAAAGTATGTCAGTTTTATTGGCATAAATGCATTAAGTTACAATGCTAATTTAGTGAGAGATTTCTGATGGGTTTATCTTGCATATGTTGCACCGTGCAGACCTCTCTATCATAAATACTTAACCAATTTTCAATAGATATAAGTGGTTTAAGTAATACTTCCTGTTGAATTAGCAGTTGCTGAGCATTTGAGTCTTTGTGCTATCCTGCAATCCACTAATGTGATATTTAATGAGGAGACATCAGTCTGGAGAAAGGTAGTCAATATAAATCAGTGTTTACAAAGTGTGATTAACTCTGAAATATTTCATCAATGCTGTGGTCCCAGGCAGACTCTATGCTAATTACTAGAATCTGCGCATGTTTCAGGGGATTTTGACGGACCCTGAGTGCAACAAACATGGAGCAGCAAAATTGCAATTATGCTCGGACTGTCTCTGATGACAATTTATTCATGTGGTGTGATGACCCCTCGCTTCCCAAGAGGGCAATAAACAGAATGCATTTTCATTAAGATACTAATGCACTTAATCACAGGGGAAAGGGTTAGAAAGTAACGAAATACCTTTAAAGCAAGATGTGACAGGGCTGATGGGGGAAGATGCTTTATTTAAAAGTCAGTTTCTTTGCAAAACTACCGACTACCACAGACTCTGTCCTATTGAATTGGGTTGTGAACAATAGGATGCACGGTTAGAGAGACATACAGCAGAAGCCTTTTATGAAAAGAAAAACAGCATTGGGATAAAATAAGACAAAACTTTCCCTCATTTGGACACAGATACTTAGAAAGATGGGGAAATTTTGGTGTAATTTTTAACAGTATTTATTTCATGTGTATCTGTTTGTTTTTATTTATTTGTTGAGCACAAACAATATGCTCAGTGTTGTATAGATCAAAGATGAAACACTACCCTTCCCCCAAAGAGCTAGAAACCCCAAAAGGGGGTGGGGGAGGGAGGAGGCGGTGACATGGATAGCAGAACTGGCCTAGAATAACAGGAAGTGTATGCTGTGGTCTTCAAAAGGTGTGATTGTGCCCTTTTAGGGACATTATGCCCCCAGTTCTGAGCTGCCAAACTGCTGTCTACTGCAGGCTTTGCCCTAAAGTCACAGTGAATGCTTTTAATTCCAACAGTCACCTCCTAACAGCCAAAATAAAGCACTAGAGGCCACCTCTTCCTCATATGTCTACAGAAGAGAGGCAGATAAGAAAGCTACAGCTGTTATGTCTCATTCTGAACTTCTCCAAACCCAACAGAGTTCACATTCTGAAGATCACCTATGGCCCAGACATGGAGGAGGCATTCGGGATGGGGGTTCTTGGATCAGGGACATGGTCCATGTGATTTAGTGCGGATGCTTCCTGACCCAGCTTCCACAGATTACTGTTGCCCCTGGCAGGAATAATCTACATGAAGGAATCTGATTGGGCCTATGGCTGTATCAGGATACAGGTCTATATTAATGAAGCTTTTGCCGTTTTTGTGTATAGCCATCTGAGTAAAAAAAGTCAAATAGGGCCTGAATTTGGCTTTTTTTTTTAAATATATATAATTTAATCTCAAAGCCATTTCCTCTGGCCAGCCAGTAACAATTGCTGTTAATTGCATGCTTGTATTCTCCTAAATGAAATACACTAAGAATGTTATGATTTCTGTTCATATAGTGATGGTATTTGTCAGTTAACATTTCTCAGTGGCTTCTTTTTTCTGAAATCTGTACCACAGGTAACATAGAATACAGCTGCCCAGCAACAAATGAATGTGAAATCACAAAGCGCAGACGCAAGTCCTGCCAAGCCTGCCGCTTCATGAAGTGTCTAAAAGTTGGCATGCTGAAAGAAGGTAAGGCTGATCTAGTCAGTACGTACCTTGTCGCCAAATACATGTAACAATTGCAGGTCAGTCAGGAAAGACGAGAGATGGTAAGTATTTTGACCCCCTATTGCAGAAAGAAACCTCAATATATACATGCCCTTCCTGACAGTCTGTTTTTAACTGCTTGACTGCTTGCTGAAGATTCCAGGTATATCCAGGTAAAACACATCTTCTCTGGTGTGGAATATATCAGGTACACCCTAACATTCCATCTGTTTCAATGGGCTGCTAGTAGCATAATCATCACAAAAAACCCTATCTGTTTCCATAAGATTGTTACCTTGTGAAGTTTCAAGCCTGTGTTCCCTCTCTTACTCTACACTGTTACTGGTACAACTACATTCTATTATTTTCTGTTTCCACATTGTAATGATTATTGATATCACTAGGAAAAGTGAAGGGATTGCTTCTCCTCTAACGGTATGCTGGTGTAAACCCAGAGTAACTCCACTGAAGCTACACTGGTGCAAAATTTGGGGTAAAGGAGACGAGAGTCAGACCCTGAATGTTAAACGCACACACAAGCTCTCACCCCTTGTCTTTAAAGTTTTTTTTTTTTTTTTGGATGCATTAGCTACATCTCTTTTTCCAAATCAAGGCACTGAATCACTGGTAAATGTAGGAAAACATCTCCAAGAAACCATCCTGACAGGCCCAGGGCTTAATATACCCCAGTAACATCAATATAAAACTAACATAGCCCAGGGAGACTTGGGCCCTAAGCAACAGAAAAAATACATTCTTTACATGCCAGAAATCCTACCATCCTATCTATTGTCAATGTTTGAGGATGTCATTTTTTATGCATAGATTTTATTCACTGAATTTTGATTGCATTATAGCCATCGAGAGAGTAACAGAAAGTAAAACAATTTCATTGACTTCTGCGCTAAATAACAATTTAAAATAAATACAGTGAAATCTGTTCTAACAGTTGCATTCAATGGGTAATCCCCAGCATTAAGCAGCCACTTTAAAATATCTCCATACAATTTCCAATGCAATTTTGTTTGAACATAACTTTAAAATAGTCAGCTTTAATTGGTGACCGATTTTTACAAATTCCGTAGATAGTCTTTTAAAACAGGATTCAGTGTATAGTCATTCTGGTAATGTCTAAGAAGAATATAGAGCAATAGAGAGATGATGGAAAAATTGGCCTCCCACACACCTCCAGACATATTCTTATTGGATTATACTTACTAAGAATAAACCTTGTTCTGTGCAACTGCTTTGGCAGACGCTATGATCCTGTGAGCCAAATCCTGCTGTCCTTAGCTTCACTCAAACAAAACTCCTGTCAAATTCAATGGGGATTTTGCCTCAGTAAAGACTGCAGGATTTGGCCCTCCATTCTGGTGCGGCTAGGGTTTCCTTGTGTGTAGAAAACCTGATTTGTTTCAGCCACTAATAGCCATTGCGCAAAGGCCAAAATGGAAACTTTAGACAATCTGGACAATGAAAGGAACACCTGGTAATGACAGCTTTTGAAATAGACTGTGCTGCTTAACACCTTTGTCAATAGGGAAAAAAAGGCCTTGTATTACTAATAATTTAAAATACAGGCATATTGAGGAACTTGTTCTTAATAGGAGGGCATGGAAAGACACTACTAAGTATTCAGATGGGTAAACTGATTTATGATTTGATTTTTAAATGTGAGGTGCACAATTACATATGCATAAATATTTGTAATTGCATTCATAGTTTGTGTGTGCAACTATTGTGCCTGCATGTGCAAATCAGGAAATTGCTTCTGAAAATGGCTAATTACGTTCAGTTTCCCAGTCTGCATGTGCAATCACAGTAATCGTGCACACAGTTGAAGTACAGATTTGTTCACCTGTTTTTCTTGCACAGTAGTTGTGTTTCTACCATGCTTAAAAATCAGTCCCTTAAATTACACTACCAATATTTCAAAATAAAAATTGCCTTGATCAGAGTAATGAATGCCATGTGATGATGTCAAAGGGATATTATTGGCCAGTTTCTGCTTTCAGTTCTGTTCACTTGTATTAGCAGTAAGTGTAACCAATACCAGTATCATGGAAACAGAATCAGGCTCATTTGTTTTAACCAAACTGCAGCTCAGGTTGTCAACACTTTATTGTGCCTAATTTTTTAGTAAAAGAGTGTTGTTTTTTTTAAATCCTCTGTTTCATAGAAACGCTACCTGAATCTCCACTGCCTTTTCCCGCCTTGTGGTCAACTATATTTATTCAAAATAGGTGTAAAGTTTACTATTCCAATTTGGTGTAAGTTACTATGCAGGTACAGACAGGGCAGTAGAGAATCAAGAGAAATATTACTGTCGACCGGCCAAAATTTGACTTACCTCCCAAAGTGCATTTTTTAAAGTATTCCCCTGATTATAAAGCAACAATCAGCTCCTCCCAAGTGAAGTCTACTACACTGTCAAATTTCCAGGCTCCTTTGCTGGACCACCCACTGATGAGAAGCCCAGTGTCCTTCCATTCCCTTTTGCTGCCTGCCGATGAGCACGCAGTTCTTTCTTGTGGAAGGGTTGGTCAGCAGACACACAGGGAATTTTGTTTGTTTTTAATTATTGAATGTAATGCTCCTGAGAAGAGCTAGATTGACAGTATAAGAGACTGAACTCTTCTTTCCACAAAATAGGTATAAAGCACAGGCAGTGTGGTTGCACCGTCCGGTCCCTGCACTTGTGGCTCAGCCATGCCCGAGAGGGATGACTTCTAGGGAGCAGAAGGAAAGTTCAGTTTCTTTGCCCCACTTGGTGGCCGTCTTTGGCATTTGGAACCAGACTGATACGTAGCATGCTGTTGGAGCTTTGTTTTTAAGAGAGAGATTGTTTTTAACTACTTAGAAAACATTTGAGGATGAGCTTTTGCTTCGTATGGATTAAATTGTGGATTTGTTAGTCTGGACAGCGTCCTTTATGTAAAAATTTTAAAGATAGATAATAATATTTTGTTTCCTTTAGGTTAGATGTATGCAGCTGATTCCTACTATCTTCCCAGCACCCAGAGAAAATTAGATACAGGGACAAATGTATCCTTGGTATAACTCCATTGGTTAGAATGGAGTTACAGCAGGAATGAATTTGGCCCCCTATGTCTTAAACATGTCTTTATGTATAGACAAGAATTTCAGTCCCATGCAGCATGTCAGAGATCATGCTGCAGTAAATCTATTCAAATGTAAACCTGTTCAATTCAATTACCAGTCTATAATAAAATTTTCTGCTACAGCCTCCACGTTGGTCACAGCAGTCTCTACCTGCTGATGGCACAGCATGCCTGGAAATTGACAGCCTAAATCTATTTACTAAAAAATTTAGTTGCAGACCCAGAAATAAAATCAAGTTTCAACAGCTTTGATAGGAACATCATATTCTTTACAGGAACTTCTGCACAACTGCCAATGTGTGTGATAGAAATCTGCACCAGAGTGTTGGCAAGCTTTTCTTTCTAGAACTTTTCTTGAAATAACTCTCCCTGTACATAATCAGAAATTACATATATATCAGTCCCTTCATTTCTTTTCACAGCTTGGGAAGCTTATTTAATTTTATGATGTTGTCACTTTGTGTCATCAGCTTTGATGACAGCTGGCTAGAGGCGTCAACTTGTCCTTTGTCTTTGAGAAGCAGGTTTACCCACTCCCCAGACTTGTCTGGTAAACACACTTCAGTCGTGATTTCAGCTTATGTTCATAACTTTTACATATAATGTTGCTACGTGCATTTCACCATGATATTATTGACCAGCAAGTTATTAGTTTTCAAATGATACCTTACAAGGCATATTTTGTACAAAGATTATTACAATAGTGCATAGGGTATGAATACAGGAGCACATTCCGTTGCGGATGGGCAATGCTCTTTGAACAGGAGGGCCCATATACTCTTCATCCACTACATGTACCTGTGCATAAGTAGCCATAATCTGAACCTAAAAATTTAGGCCCAACATTTATCTACCCAGATTCAAGGGGCCACGTGGTTTAGTTGAGAAATTTCTCCTCAGTGTGAACAGCATATAATCAAGATCGCAGTCCCTCTTGGGAGCTTAATTTTTTTCCATATATGTTCCACTAACATTAGAGTCCTAGATTTATAGACTTTAGGGACCATCATGATAATCTCCTCTGACCTCCTACTAGGGTTGCCAACCCTCCAGATTATGTCATGTGATTAAATCTCCAGGAATACATCCAACCAAAATTGGCAACCCTACCTCCTGCACATTGCTGGCTACAGAACCTTGTCCACCCAATCCTGTAATAGACCTATAACCTCTAGCTGAGTTACTGAAGTCCTCAAATCTTGATTTAAATACTTCAAGTTACAGAGAATCCACTATTTACTCTAGTTTAAACCTGCAAGTGACCCCTGCTCCATGCTGCAGGGGAAGAGGAATACTCCCCAGGGTTTCTGCCAATATGACCTAGGGGAAAATTCCTTCTTGACTGCAAATATGATGGTCAGTTCGACCCTGAACATTTCAGCAAGAGCCAACAGCTAGACACCTGGGAAGGTATTCTTTACAGTAACTCAGAGCCCTCCACATCTAGTGTTCCATCCCCATTCGTTGGGGATGTTTGCTACTAGCAATCGCAGATCAGCTACATGCCATTCTAGGCAGTCTTATCATACCATCCCCTCCATAAACTTATCAAGCTCAGTCTTGAAGCCAGTTAGTTTTTTGCCCCCACTGCTCCTCTTGGAAGGCTGTTCCAGAACTTCTCTCTTCTGATGGTTAGAAATCTTTGTCTAATTTCAAACCTAAACTTGTTGATGGCCAGTTTATATCCATTTGTTCTTGTGTCAACATTGGCGCTTAACTTAAATAACTCCTCTCCCTCCCTGGTATTTAATCCCTCTAATTTATTTATAGTGAGCAATAATATCTCCCCTCAGCCTTTTTTTGGTTAGGCTAAATGAGACAAGCTCTTTGAGTCTCCTTTCAGAAGGTAGGTTTTCCATTCTTCACATCATCCTAGTAGCCCTTCTCTGCCCCTGTTCCAGTTTGAATTCATCTTTCTTAAACATGGGAGACCAGAACTGCACACAATATTCCAAAAGAGATGTCACCAGTGCCTTATAGGATGGTACTAACACTTCCCTGTCTCTACTGGAAATACCTCGCCTGATGCATCCTAGGATTGCATTAGCCTTTTTCATCACCTCACCACATTAACAGCTCATAGTCATCATGTGATCAACCAATACACCCAAGTCTTTCTCCTCCTATGTCTCTTCCAACTGATATGTCTGCAGCTTATAGCAAAAATTCTTGTTGTTAGTCCCTAAGTGCGTGACTTTGCACTATTAAATTTCATCCAGTTTCTCATTACTCAAGTTTTCAAGGTTGTCCAGGTCTTCTTGTATGATATTCAGATCCTCCTCTGTATTGGCAATGTCTCCCAACTTTATTTGTGCATACTCACTTTTTGTGCCAAGGTCATTAATAAAAATGTTAAAAAAGATTGGTCTGAAGACTGATCCCTGAGGAATTCCACTAGTAACCTCCCTCCAGCCTGACAGTTCACCTTTCAGTATGACCTGTTGTAGTCTCCCCTTTAACCAGTTCTTTATCCATCTTTCAAGTCTCATATTAATCCCCATCTTCTCCAATTTAACTAATCATTTCTTCTGTGGAACTGTATCAAAATACCTTGCTGAAATCCAGGTACATTAGATCTCCTGCATTTGCTTTGTCTAAAAAAAAACAGTTATCTTCTCAATGAAAGAGAAGATCAGGCATGATCTACCTTTTGTAAAACCACATTGTGTTTTATCCCAATTATCCCATTGAAGGGTTAACTAAATGATAAGGAACTTTAATCTACATGACAGATATCTGGTTTTAGTATTTACCTTTACCTTTCCAGGTAATGGTTTTTAATAGCACAAAAGAGACTAACTTTACACAGAGGGCCAGTAACTGCGGTCCATATAGTGTTTTAATTTTGAATTTCTGGGTCTTGAAAAGTTAATTATTCAAAGACCACTGTGAAATACAGTTTTTTTTGTTTTTCCTGATGTAAATGAAAAAGTTTGTTGAAGTGAGTGTGTGTTGCAGTGGTGGTTAGATTGGTCAGATTCATAACAGATGAAAGGGCATAATGACTCTCAAATAACCTGGGAATATTTAAGAGGACACCATAACTTAAAAATCATAGTCCTGTTTAAAATTTATTGCCTATCATTGTAAGCAATACCTAAGATTACTAGAACAGAAAAATAAAAATTATTTTGTCAATTTTTTTAGAAATTTTGTTATTGTATACATTTTACAGCACTTTGTGTTTGGCCTGTTTCCCTGTTTTATAGTCAGTCAGTTAGGCCCAATATTGCGAACACTTCCACATGTGCTTAACTATAAGCAGGTGAGTAGTCCTGTTGATGCAATGGGACTATTCACATGAATAAAGTTAAGCATCTGCTCGTTTGCAAGATCTGGTCCTTAGTCAGTTTTTGTTGTTGTTTGTGGTGCATCTTTCACACAGCAATAGGTAGGGAGAGAATTATTTAAAAAATAGAAATGTGTGATTGTAAAACCACATGAATTGATAGGGGTATTCACGGGCAGGTGTCAGACCTGAAACAGCTTTTAACTTATTTTTTGAAAATGACTGCCAGGTTTGGAATGATCTCTTTCAGACCTGTACTAGCTTTACAGTATACATTCCTTTGAACTTCATCCAAGAGAGTGGGGCTTTATAACTCTATGTATACAAGTTGCCACAAATGGCTAGAAGTCTCTCTTGTAGCCCTTGTATGAAGTTGGCTAACTGTAAAGCTATGCTGCCCTCTGCTTACAGGCCATGCTCTGGTTTGCAATGTAACTCTATACAGCTCCGCAAAAAGGAACCTTCCATAGGGCTTGTCAACATGGGGAAATTACTGCATAGCTATTCTGGCATAATTCTGCAATAACTATTCCTCATAGCTCCCCATGTGGAAACCGTATTCTGGAATAATAGTGACTCACAGGCTGGAGTATTCTGAAATATAGGGTCCACATAAGGGAGTTATTCTGAAATAGCTAAATTATACTGGAATAGCTATTCCAGAATAGCTATGCTAATCAGTTTTTTCCATGTAGACAAGGCCTCAGTCTCAGTTATGGCTCTACCTGCATAGGAACAAGGTTTAAAACTCTCATTAAGGAGTCAGGTGGATGGGTAAAGTGGAGCCTTATGTAGTTGTTGAGTATGTGAACAATAGTAAAGCCTTCTCTTGTTAGTGTTATGCTCTGCAGTACTTGTACAAACTCAGCACATGACAGGTAAAGACCAAAACACTTCCTATATGTTCGTGATCTTTGGAGCGGTAATGTTTTGTTTAATTGTTTCTGAGTTTTTTTATGTCTGTTTTTAGTGGCTGATCAGTGTCATTTGTTACCTGGGACTCTGATGTATATTCCCTAATTGGCTGACAGACCGTTGATTTATCATTTTATTTTTTTACCATGTAGGGACACAGAAGAAGTAGGTTTGATGCAAAATTGTTTTCGAGTTTTCCTTGTGAATGGCTGGTCGCTGCTAGTCAGTATCAACCGCTCTGTGACCAGTTAGAATGGAGAAGATGGCAGCATTTTAGCTTTTTCACTCTATTAAAACATGGAGGGACAGATCCTCACCTGGTGTAAATGAAAGTCAGTAGACCCACAATCAATTTACACCACTTGAAGATCTGATCCATTATTTTTAGCCTAATAATAAAGTCTGTTTACCAAGTGAAGGGTTATTGTTAAAATCTATTTCTTCAGCACTTCTCCCTGAAGAATTGAGAGGACTATTTAAATGCTAGAGAGCTAAAGCCTTTAGGAACTCATTTGCAACCATTGCTATAGTAATTTGAGATGTTTATCATGAAGGATTTGTGGGTCCTCAATCTATGTGTAAACAGCCCATTATCCACCTGGTGACATGAGCAACCTACAGTTCAGGAACCACCACTGTGCAGTCCTAGCCTCCTGTTTCTGAGTGTGCAGGTACTAGCATGGTCATCAGCCAGCCAACCTTCAAAAATAAATAGTAACTCTCTCTCCCAGCTGTGGACTGGCAATGCAGAAACCATACTCAGAAAAAAAAATCTCTCTCCAAGATAGTGTTAGACTGCTGTGCTCACACATTTCCCAGAGTGGCTCTAAGATCCAGTGTCACTTACAGTTTCTCACTTCTTAGTTTGTAGTAGCCTATCCAAAAGTGAGTACTCCCTTAAAAATTTACATTACCCTGTCTGTAGGCAGTGACATGGCAGCAGCCAGGAATCCATCTGCTGCATGGATCAAGGACTTCAGAAATTATTTGTATAGGGTTGCTTCCTTTGCTCCTGGCTTAGATATATTCTTGGAAGTTTGTGCATTTCCCTCAGATGTCCAGTTGAAATCACAGAGTTGTAGCAAGCTAGAAAATTGTAGTTGTTATGTAAACTCTTTTCTAGCATATGTTAGCATTCACAGCTGCTAAAGTATGAGGCCATAAATATTTTTGGGTCACGAGCCTTCGGGAATTTCATTCTTTCAAAAAGCACAAAACAAGAAAACAAAAACAAGCTTTTTAGGGAAAGATCTAACATTCTGACCATAAATTGTTGAACTCAATACAGGTATTACTGGGTGAATTTTTCTGGCTTGTGTTATGCAGGAGGTCAGATTAGATGATCATAATAGTCCCTTCTGTCCTTAAAAATATTTGAAAATGAGACTAGACAGTATGTATTTAGGCTCATGCAAATAGGTGCATAGCATCAGCTAGAAATAGATTAAGGCATGCCCTCAATAGCTAATAAATAAAACTAAGTAACCACCTTTATAACTAAAAATGTGTTATCACCAGAAAAAGCCTGCTTACTAAAATTCTTCCTCACAACATTTCCTTTGAACAGACCTGTGCATAAGATATTGCCAAGCTAAATTTCTTTCACAAGTCTAATACCATTAGTCTGCCAAGTAGAAAATAGATATTATTGTGAGGGAAGTTTTAGTTTCTACTGCCTTCAAAAATTAGAACAAAGGGAAGAGGAAAGCTTTAATGATATTCAAGGAAATACGTCTGTACTGGATGACAGTTAATAAAACTGCATTGACCTCAGAGATATTTCTTGTGCTCTCTCTTGCAATATTATACTTAAGGAGTTTCTTCTTTAATGCAGGGTATTAAAGGAAGCTCCTGTGTTGTAATATCAAGATATGACACTGTGCATCTTCTGTTTGAGTCTCTTCTTGATATTAAAACTTTTCCATGTTTTTAATGTGTTGTAAAGGGTTTGATGTCCAGTGCAGATATTGCATTGGAGACTGCTTGTTTACCTGGGCTTCGGTTTTAATGCAGTGATACTCAGACTGAGACTCACAAGTGGCAAGTGTCTCCTGCAGCTCTTTGCAGCACATGATATTAAAACATTGTGTGGTTAATAATTAAATCAATCTAAGTTGTTAACCAATCAGGATGTTTTTACTATGTTATTAACCAATTGTAGTTGATAAAATAATAATACTTGGTAAGTCATTTTGCTGTGAGAATTACATATAATATAGTAAATGAAACAATGAATTCACACTACTGTGATTCTTTTAGGTAATGTTGGTTGCTAATTTGGCTCCTGAACCCTCTCTGGCCACTCAGTAACAGATTTAAAGGCGACTATTTTGTAACAGAAAAGCTTCAAAAACAGACTCCAACGAGAAACTGCTGAGCTTGAATTAATATGCAAACTAGATACCATTAACTTGGGTTTGAATAGAGACTGGGAGTGGCTGGGTCATTACACATATTGAATCCATTTCCCCATCTTAAGTATCCTCACACCTTCTTGTCAACTATCTAAATGGGCCATCTTGATTATCACTACAAAAGTTTTTTTCTCCTGCTGATAATAACTTATCTTAATTAATTAGCCTCTTACTCCACCTTTTCATGTTCTCTGTATGTATGTATATATACATCTTCTTACAATATGTTCCATTCTATGCATTTGATGAAGTGGGCTGTAGCCCATGAAAGCTTATGCTCAAATAAAAATGTTAGTCTCTAAGGTGCCACTCCTTTTTTTGAGATCTATCAATGGTTTCATGTATATACCAGGATCTGTTCAATCTCATTGGAAAAAATGGAAACCAAGTGCTAAATATTGTTGGAATTTTAAGCAGACCTCTTGCTTTCTAGCCAAAATGTGATGTCCAAATAAAGACACTCAAACTGAGAAGCTAATTTGTCTGTCCTAAAATGTGTCCCATGACCATCGCCCTACCTGTAAGTGATGGGTAAGGACAAACTGTTCTAGTGCAGGTTTGTATTGCTGTTCAACTCACACAGCAAGCAGATGCTATTCATCCATGAAAGAAGAGACAAGTCCTTGCAAATATTATAACTGAGGACATTCCTTTCGGGTTTTGAAATGATGTAAATTTACATGCAAATTAGGTCCAGTGCTCAGGCTTCCGCAAAGTTGTTATTGTTGTCCTTGGAGTTGCAGAGTTTGGGCAGCCCTGATTTAGATCCCAATTCTTCAAAGTGCTGTGCATCTTCCATGAGGAGTTTCTCAGTCCTATTAGCTTCAGTGGGAGTGGAACTGAGGTGGCTTAGCACATCACAGGGTTGATTCCTTAGAACCCATTTTGACTCCTATTGAACTCAGTGTCAGTTTTTCCATTGACATTCATTGAGTGGGCCAGAAGTTTTAAATGACCATATGACATTTCATGTGCATATTGCTTTCCCATCAATGTGAGGGAGAATTCAATATGCATATGGAGAGCAATGCTGTTTATGGCCCTGAGTTTGGAAATCAGTTGCATTTACTGGAGTTATTTAAGTTTCAGAGTTTGTTGATTATGCGTTTTTAAGTGTTAGCTTCTGGAGTTTTGGGGCCAGAGCTACTGCTGGCACAAGCAGGCACAGCTCCACTGGAATTATATACAATGGGTCCAAGCCACTGGAATCAATGGCAGAATTCCCAATGAAGCTAATGGTTGCAGATTCGGGCCCACTGTCACCAGCAGTGAAGGTGGCACATAATTGATTCCGTGTGTTGTTTTCTTCTTAATAAGATAAAATGTGAGAAATTTTGTATGGAATTAATAACTTCCAGTGAAGGCAAACACAAATCATAATTAACGCTCCCACGCACTGTAGTTCTCCTTGTGGTAACTGCTTACACTGCAGTCCCACTACTTCCCTGGAATTAGAAGGAACAATATCTGTAGATTCTCAGGCCTGCTCAAATTGGAATACCATTAAAAGTTAATCACTTTTTTTAGAATGAAAAAAATTTAGCCCAATCATAGGCTTTTACCTGAACAGTCCCATTTGTCATTTTTTTCCTTCTGAACCTTAAATGAGAAACCAGCATTTGTCTAATTTACTGAAAATTATTATTCTCTTTTTTTAAATATTCAATGGATTTAGCCTAAGGAGAAAAAACTGAGAACATTTGCTTATGCACTGGAAATACTGAGACAGCAGTGTGAGTGATATGGGGAGGTTGAGACAAGCCTGAAGGATGTAGGACTGTGTTTGTTATGGCATCTTTTCCCATGAGCCCTCAGACAAATGGCTGCCCTTTGTTTTTGCTCCCTTCCACCCATCACACATATATCAATATGGCACTACCATTTGTTGCAAAATGTTTGAATTTTACATAAAAGGGTCCTGCTCTACATTTGAATAAGAGTCATTTTGTAAAATGTTTCACCAGTTTTATTTTTGTTCCTTATTCTTTTCCATTTATGTTATGCAGATATCTGTACAATTCCTGCTCAAGGGGAGTAGGATTAGCATCCTGTGTATAGTATACTGAATAGTTTTGGCACTGAAGCATGTGCAGCCTCTAAGCATAAAATGCTACTCTTGAGCCACATCGTTTCTCAGATTTTACCCAACCCTTACTCTGGAAAGACTCTCATCAACTCAATAAGAGTTTTGCCCGGATAAAAGCTGAATAAGGACTACAGAATTTGGCCCAGAATTATAAGGGGTGAAGCGCTGCTATAGGAAATGAAATAAGTGCCAATGAGTACTTCCCGCATGGTACATGTACAGGCAAAACTTCGTTGTTTGGAGTGGGATTGGCACCAGTTTTGTTGGAATTTCAGGAACTCCGCCTGACCTCTTCAGTCTATCAAAGCAGCCAGGGTATCAAGAAACACTAAAATTACAAGCTGTAAATATCACATGTGATCTCATATGGTGCTATCCCTCAAGTATTCCATGGTTATAAATCTCTGCCTTTCTTCAGAAAGAGTTCCAAAAAACGTTTCACTGGGCTATTGATATAACTAAGCCGCACCCCCTCCTAGCTAGCCAATTGACCTTTGTTTAGCTGCGAGGGTTTCTGCCAGGGTGAAGCATCTGTCAGTCCCACTCTCTGGGTCACTGTCTCAGGCCAGATAATAATTTCATTTGCAGTTTGTATCATGACTTTCATGGTTGAGAGTCAACAGACTTAAGTCTGAGCTACATTCACAAAATGTATTCTATGCCCGTGCACTTTTAGTTTGTTAGTTTTCACAGTGGTGGCTAATTAGTACCAGAAAGAATGTTTATGTGCCAGGTATACAAAAACAGAGCACAGCTAATAAATGATGGCAAAGTAAAAGCTGTGGTAATGCAATTTGAAATCTGTTGCTTTGCTAATGCAGAATATGTCTTTTAATCACTACAAATGGAAGGGCCTGGTTATATTTTTGAGTCCAGAAAATCTATCACAAGGTCCACCAAGCTTTTAATCCTAAAAAAAGCTAAAATTACTGATGCTTTAACCTATATTCACATGCAAACTGACCATTGAGGGCATGATGGTTCTTATTCTTAGCATAATATTTAGCATTTTCCCACTTTGTTCTTCCAAAAATCTTTCCTGCTCCAACGTGCTGTAATGGAGTTAAACGGCTAGACTCTATTTTTAGTCCTTTGAAGTCTCTATTTATAGTTCTCAGATGTTGCCAGATATATGCCAACTCTCATTTTAATACACCCTGGCATACTTTAATGCAACAGGTCTAAGGTCAGTAGTTCTGCTCTTTGCACCCGAAGTTAGAGTTGGAGAATGCCACCACAATCCACAGAGTTAATACATTTATTTAAAAGAAACCTACATGCTAAAATTCTTGGTGCACTTCCACCCCACTAAAAACATACAAACAGAGAGTAAAGTGTTAGTGGTGGCTCCTGTCTGTCTTCTACTCCGGGGTGGCCAGCCTGTGGCTCCGGAGCGACATGCGGCTCTTCAGAAGTTAATATGCGGCTCCTTGTATTGGCACCGACTCCGGGGCTGGAGCTAAAGGCGCCAACTTTCCAAAGTGCTGGGAGGGGGTGCTCACTGCTCAACCCCTGGCTCTGCCACAGGCCGTGTCCCCACTCCACCCCTTCCCGTCCTCTCCGTGCCCTCGGTCCTCCCCTTCCCCCCCAGAGCCTTCTGCACGCCACAAAACAGCTGATCTGGAGGTGCGGGGAGGGAGATGGAGGGCTGTTCAGGTGAGCGGGAGGTGCCGGGGGTGAGGGAGCAGATGTGGGGCTGCTGACATATTACTGTGGCTCTTTGGCAATGTACATTGGTAAATTCTGACTCCTTCTCAGGCTCAGGTTGGCCACTCCTGTTCTACTCTTTTTCCTCCTCTCCAGACCTAGGCAAGAGCCAGTCTGTAATTCTGTAAAAGGGCGGTGCTCCAGCAAACATCTCTATAAAGTTTAGTTTGAGTAAAAACTATAATTCTTGAGAATTCTTCCAGAACTTCCCCATAGGTTCCCACGGGGACTTGCGATACTAATAATTAATAGGAAACTCTACTGTAGTTCTTTAGCACATCCGCACTCCCCTTTCTCCTCTTATTCTCTTATTCCTTGTCATCTGTATGGATGGCCGACCATGGGGCTGTTATCCAAAGAAGGCTTTAGCAAAGGGGTGGGTCTTTGCATTTTGATCAGGCAAGAGATCAATCTGACCTCCTCTGGCAGGGAGCTCTGCTGCCAGAGCCCCGCCTTTCCTGGTATTCTACAAAATCCATATAGGGATTACCACTTGGTCTGGTAAATCTCATTTGCATATGTCATAAACTCTGTGTCATGCCTGGGTCACAGGCACCGAAGAGGTCATAGTGTGACTCTGACCCCAACAAAGTACCAGAGTGCATGAAGTCTGAAGATGGGAGCACGTTTATCATACGCTACCAGAATTGTTGACCTGCTGGATGAAGATGGAATATTAGCAGTGGTAGGAAGCAGTACTAGGAGGCAAAAAAAACCAACAACCAAAACATAGCTTCGCTACAGTGTGGAAATACTTATCCAAAGCATTTTAAAATGTTACTCTTGGTTCCGGGTTTCAGCCGATTCTTATTTATTATTCTGATCCATCTCTGTCCCTCCCTTTATTGAAGCACTCACACTTTTAGCTGCAAGAAATGTTAAGACTAAATATTGAACAAAGAAAGTGAATGTGTTTCTAGAACATATAAATACAAATGTGTTTTTAAAAAAATCAGTGTAGATGCATTGGCTTTTGCCAACTCTTATTGAAAGATGTATCTGGAAAGTTTCCCAGATTATACACCAACCCTCTAATTTACAACTCAGATGGAGGATAAGGTAGGCTAGGGAAGATGTGACTATGACTACATTTATTCACAGGAGGGACCATACTCCCTTTCTCCTGAATTGCACCCAGAAGCATCCCCGCTAAAAACAAACACCTGGCTGTGTAAGAAACAAATACAAGCACCTGTAAGCCTGATATACACAGCTGTAGGCATTGCTGATGCCGCTCCCTCTGCAAAGTGTACCTCATGTCAATTGTTTGATCTCAGGTGGGATGCATGGGATCCATAGGACAGAATGCAAATCCGCAGCACATTTAAAATAACTTGAGTTTCTTTTCACTTCTTCCTTTATCTTCTCTCCCTTTTATGCTTTTTGTTTTGTTCTTTCCCCCCTTCCTGCTATAGCTGTGGCATTGAACACTGATGAGAAAATACTTAGTGCAAACACCAGTCCTGTAGGCAGTCTTTCTTTTTCTTGGCACAGTGGGAGAAAGAGGCATTAATTTCTTAGGCACCTGACATGCACTCTATGTGAGCAGTACTGCGCTATTCAGGCTGGATGACTCTATTTCCTCGTGGGCATCCTGGTTTTTGCTGAGGATACCCAGGTAGTTGAGATAGTTCAGTAACAGCTCGTCTCTAATTAAAATACTTGTTATGAAGGGTTCTTAAACACAGCTGCTTAATGAAGTTAGAAAAAGCATTTGGATGCAGAGTGTGAAGGCTTCAAATGTTGGCGTTTCTCTCTAGGGAGAATTGTTCAGTCAGAAGGCATTTTGAATTGCTAGCAATCCATTCCATTTTGGTCCCATTTGTTTCCTTTAATTTCCTGCCTTTTTAATGCTGGTCAGCTGAAATAAGCCCTCTTTCCCTCTTCCTCTCCCTCCCCCTTTCCTTCACGGAATGGACTGTGACACGTGCCTGCAAAGTGGCTTCTTGGGAATTTGCAAGTCTTTGAATGCATTATCTGATTAAAGGGATGCATGTGTCTTTAATTCTCATCTGCAGTTCCACCTTTGACCCCATCTGTTAAAGTGGAGAGGAGTTGAGAGTCAGCAAAGTCCCATATTCAACCTAGATAAACTGAAGTGTGTAGATTCAGATGCTTTAACCCTTTTGGTGGCTCCAAAACCTACATGCCTAATTAAATCAGAGGTTCGATAGCAAAATGTGGCAAGCCTAGTCTCTGAAAGAAGAGAATTGTTTGGTTCTTTTGAAATGATTAGCATGAACCAGTCTAATCCTGATTTCATCTTTATATTAGGAAATCAAAGCAGCAAGGAGTATTTAGCATCAATAGCTATAAATGGTTGTAATTATTTCTTAAAGGATAGCTTAAAGAACGGGAGTGGGAGTCCAGAACGCTGGGTTCTATTTCACAGGCTTCTGGAGCATGATAAACTAAATTGTGTGTTTATAAACCCTTGTGTAATTCTGGGTTGGATTTTCAAAAGCCACTGACTTTCAGTGAGTCTTGTGCTCTTATGTCATTTAGGTTTAGAAAATCCTGTCTTCCAAGCCTAATTTGTGCATGTAGTTACCACTATTGCATTTATATAGCTGATCACTTGTGAGCACAAACTGCCCTATGTGCACATTAAATTGCAGTAAAAATTTGCACAAATTAGATGAACATTTGTATGCTAATGTATATGCATATGGTGTAGGAACACAGGTCTGAGGCCTAATTTATTATTTGTGAAGCAATTTAAGAACATTGCCCAGATGGTGCCATAGAAGTGCAAAGTATTATTAAAGTGGTGTTGTTATGCTAGTGAATATTGCAGAAGGGAATATGACTGTAGCTTTTTTTGCTAATAGTATGTATTTACAATAGGAAGATGTTGTTGAAGCACTTAATGTTTCTGGAAAATGCTTAACATAACTGACTAGAATACCCCTTTGTGTTCGGCACTTTGGGGCATTTTTAGATCTCATCCAATCATTTAACTTTCACTTTTTTAACATTTAGCAAATCATTGGAAGTACTGTCACTATCCCATACCAGTTACCATTTTTCAAATGACGAGAGCCAAATTGTACCCCCCCTTACATCCGTTCAACTCCATTGCCACTCACGAGTGCAGAATTTGTCCCCTAATTTCGCTTTTATTTTTAAAACTAGTGTATGCATATGCAAAGAGATACATGCAACATTGAACTGTAACTAGAAAAAATACATATAGATAAATAGCACATGGATAGACTGTTGGTATATCTGTTGTAAGTAATATTGTAAATAGGATCTGGCTGTGCTGGAATCTAGGCAATATGAGTTCAATACTAAAGTGTTCAGGTTGCACCTGAGTTAGCCGGAGCCTGCCAGTCTCTGCAAGCCCACTGAGAGCATCTGTCTCGCCACCACCTTTCTCATGCTGTGTCCTCCGCAGGCTCTCTCATTCTTCTGACTATGAGCATAAATCATCCACCTGTCAGGAGCTCTTGCTGCCTGGATTATGCAATGTAGCTTTCATTTGAAGATGGTGTGAGCAAAAGATTGCCGCAAATGGTTTGCATTCATTTTAATGCCACTCCAGCATTTCCTTAGCTTTAATGAGGGATCGGGGTGGTGACGACTCTCTGAGACAATGGAAGTCCTAGAGATCCCAGGCTTGCTTTGTATATTGTATGGCCTAGTTTAGATTTCTTTTTTTCCCCCTTCTTTGCAAAGAAATGAATGGCTTGAAAATTCAGGCAAAGAACTGGTGGTGCACAATGCCAGCTGTCCACAGTGCTGTTTATTGGCCTTATACTACTTCCCCCCCAGCTGAGCAATGAAGAATTTAAAAATCAGTCATGTTTAATGTTGATTGTCCATTTATGCTGTGTCTAACGCTGTGTAATATCAAGCTTTTTGTCTTCACTTATGTTTAGTTTAAAATCACAACCTTTGCAATTTGCTTAGTCACAGATATATTTGGTTACTGCTATACTGCTGACAAGCATAGAATAACATGCTGTACCTTCCTAAGTTAAAGTGTGTGTTTGTGTGTGTATAAAAAAAACTGAGAACCACAACACTTTACCTTGTAATGAAAGCTCCCTTAAGAGTGGTTTTTCTTTGCCCTTTGGTTTATAGGCTTCTTGGGGGCATTGACCTTGTCTTCTTATTAGTCTGCAAAGCAACAGACGTTATATAAATAAATAATAGCAATACATAGACATTATATTAAATCACAATTACAAATGATTAGTAGACTCCAGAGGAAATCCCAGTGTTTACTTTCTGCTGTATACTGAGCATCCCGAGTTTTTATGAACATGGCAGGGCATTAACACTAGAACTGGCAATTGAATGAGGTATATTAAATACAATATGGATTGATAATACTTTTTCACTTGCTGAATAAAGCACCTTAAATGAGTTTCTCAAAGTGCTTTATAAACTATAATGATTGATTTATGTAAGTCTGAGAGCCCTCCTGTGAAGGAGGTAAGGAGTAGCATTCCCATTTTACAGCTGGGTAACTGGAGACAAAGAACAACTGGGGGCAGGTCTGCACCATCACTTAAGTTGATCTAATTTATGTTATTGAGGGGTATGAAAAGGGCGCCCTGAGCAATGTGACCTAAGCACTGTTAACACCAGCTCTAGGTCAGCGGGAGACGCTCTCCCGCCAACATAGCTTCCGCCTCTCGCGGAGGTGGAGTAATCATGCCGATGGGCGAGTGCTTTCCCGTCGGCATGGAGCATTTTCACCAGATGCACTACAGTGGCACAGCTGTAGATATACAGCTGCACCACACTTCTAGCGTAGCCCTGCCCTAAGGGACTTACCAAAAATCACATGTGGAGGCCGTGGCAGAGCTGGAAACAGAACTCAGGCAATGATTGATTCAACCCCTTCTGTGTGCTGGTATATGATTCAAAAACCCTTTCCCACCTAGTCTATTCCACATAAGGGCAAGAGGTAAAAAAAAATGTTCCCTCACCATCCACTGCCAGCCCTTTAAGCTCCTTGGTTGTGGCACTGGATGCAAAAATACAAGAAGTATGCAGGGATTCACTTGGCTTGGTATCCAAATGATCAGAGACAGGGGTGCTGGAACAATTTGTATGGGGGTGCTGAAAGCCATTGAACCAAACTGTAAACCTGTATATAATAACAGGTTTCAGAGTAGCAGCCATGTTAGTCTGTATCCGCAAAAAGAAAAGGAGTACTTGTGGCACCTTAGAGACTAACAGATTCATCTGATGAAGTGAGCTGTAGCTCATGAAAGCTTATGCTCAAATAAATTTGTTAGTCTCTAAGGTGCCACAAGTACTCGTTTTCTTTTTCCTGTATATAATGGAAACCACTTCAAACCAGGGGGTGCAGCAATCTAGCAAATTTAAAGCAAAAACTAAGCAACAGACATTGTTTATAAAAATTATATACATCTTTTTACTCTTTCTGTCTTTTGACAGCTAGATGTTACCTTTTGTTTACCCACTGTCCCAGTGCTTAGCCCATCCCGCTTAAAAGCCAGTGTGTCACTCAACATGGGAGTTCTAAATTCCAGCCACTGCCACCCTGCTCTAACCAGGAGTCCCCAAGAGATAATGTGTTTAAAGTCTTTTGTTACTTACAGTTTTTTACATTTGCCTCTCCATAATAGTCCTTCCTGTCTACATGTATCCCTAGCTCTGGTATTCAGAAACATATAATGATGAGAGGATTCCTAAAGAGGAAGTCAAATTAATGTCATTTGCCACAGGAAAGACAAAGTAGTTTATTTCAGTGTACATACACAACTCCTGTTGATTTTAATGTGGGTTACCTGCACAGATCCAATAGGAAAATGATCTGCAATATCCCTTTAAATCTTGCCCACTCTGTTTTTTCCCATTCATGCAGAAAGTACCCCATTCTGGACATCTCACCAATGCAAGAGAGTCCCAGAAAATTCAGGAAAAGCTTTCACAGATGATCAGTGACATTGGTGGCAGCCTGACTGTGGACATATTGCTCTGCAGCCTGTCCACCGGTCACAAATAATTACTGTGCTTCTCACTTGAAAGCACTGCATGCATACATGTGCTTCCTCCCTCATTTTCAAAGGGACAGAATTTTATACAACCCGGTCAAGCTTAACTAGACCACACAGAGAAAAGGAGATTTTTAATAGGCTATTTGGAAAAGAGTGAAGACCCTAACTCGTGAAATTTGTAGACTTTGAGATCCTTATTTTGAGCCTTATTTGCTTCTGGTTAACAGGCTAACCTCCCATGCCATTCACTCCCTCTCTCAGTTTTAATTTGACGGAAAGCCTGCAACACCACAGGTTTATGTAAAGTCTCCAGTGGACTCAATACCAAATAAAAGATTTGGGGTTTTTTTGCTTTGACTTTACAGATAAGTTTAAATTCTTACATATGAAGGAAATGGGAATATTTGAAGATGAAAATGCAACACAACACTGACAAAATCAGATGAGAAATCTCACTCTTTTATCTATGAACAAATTAGATTTATCATCAGAAAAGCATTCTCTTTTCATTTTCTGAAAGGTGGTTTTTGACAGACCCTTTGCAGTGGACGTCATGCTCACAAAACATGCTGTCACAGGGCTATTTGAATATGGTGACAGGCTCATTATCATGTTGAAGACAACTGACAACACTGCAGACTAGAAATGGACAGGCTTGCCAATCAGCTGTTGAAAGGATTGCAGTTGAAATAGGGTGTTTTTGTTCCAAGAACAGTAGTACAAATTGACTACATTAATTCTTTTTATTATAGTCGAGTACGCTGTAGTTAAGGGTCCGTCACTGTTTCCATTATAAATCCCTGTTTTCAAGGGTTTATTAGTTGGCCATAAAAAGAATTAAAAAAAAAATTGCTCCTGCTGACATTTGGCACTAAAAAAAACCCAACCTTGCACTGGGAGAACAAAATTTGCGTGTAGTGGAGGAGGGTACATTTTCATAACTTTTGTGGGGGGAGAAATGGCCTGATTTTTAATTGAAAATTATATAAAGCAAAATGTATTATTATTTTTACAGAACCATACATGTCCAAATAGTTTTAT
This sequence comes from Eretmochelys imbricata, assembly GCF_965152235.1. Classification (NCBI taxonomy): domain Eukaryota; kingdom Metazoa; phylum Chordata; order Testudines; family Cheloniidae; genus Eretmochelys; species Eretmochelys imbricata. The sequence goes on from NC_135574.1 coordinate 163,685,471, forward strand.
AGATAGGTTCCTGCCTGGAGAGCTTGTCCTTTAAGGACCCAGTCCTGCAAACACTTTTTTCAAGACACGATGCTTGCTACTATGAGTAGTTCCATTGGTTGCCCTGGTTTCAATGGGATTAGTACATTAGCAAGCACCATGCCCAGTAATAAGTGTTAGTAGGTTCAGGCCTTTAATATTTTAATATTTAAAGTTTAATATTTAAAGTTTAATATTTTTGGACATTCTTTTCTTTTTTTATAACTCAAAATTTCCTATATTTTGAAGTTATTAATCCAGAATGGTAACTGAGGGCCTTAGATTTACCTTAGGGTATTTGATAGATAGTTCTGAGTTTCGTATATGGATCAACAATCTAATGTGGATGCATATTTAAAGTGAGATACTGAAAAAAGAGGTTACCATGAATATATGTCTTATGTATGTTATGTATTTTTCTTTATTGCACACACTTCAGGTCCTGAATGTAGTTCCATGATATTCAGCGGGGGGGTCTTGATTTTAAAATTACACTCAGTCTGGCTTCCCATTTTATGCACAGAACTTTGCAGGTTAAAATAATTTTGGTTGTAACTTGGTAGGTACAATTAATTTCTGGCACAGTTGATGACAACCTGGTTTCCAAGGTTTGGTAGTTAGATGACTGTCAGTTGCGCACACACATACATATGACTGTGGATGCAAAAGTGAAAGACACTTTTGAAAATCAGGCGCCCAATCCCATTTGCAAAGTCAGAGTCATACTTCATATGAAGAATGCCAGTTCACAGTAAAAGGTAACAGTGTCTTTCAGAGCCATTACAATCTATCAGGTCAATGCACATTTTCAAACTCCTTAAAAATTTATAGTAGTTCCCTGATCAGGTCAGTCGTCTGTGTTCCAAGAGGGGATTTATATGGATTCATTAGTTAATATTATTGATAGCACATTTAAGATTTAAAAAGTGCTGTTCAAGTTGGAATTATTAAGAAGGATTGTCTTACCTTTTTCTCCCTTTGGATAGAAAGGAAATGGAACCACAAAAGCTACAGGTGAAGTCTGTGGGAGTTTTTGCCATTGACTTCAGTGAAGCCAGTATTTCACCCCTCTAAAGGAGAGTGTAAGTCTAATGCTTAGAGCACGGGGACTGGAAGTCAAGACTGATTTCTATTCCCAGCCACTGACTGGGGCAAGTCACTTCACCTTTGTGTGCTGCAATAGAATGGGTAAACTAATACCCCTCTAGCTATATGGGTGTATGACATTATTATAAAACACACAAAAACAAGTTAATCTGGAGTTAGCCTATTTCATCCTATTATACCCAGCAGTGAGCTGGAGCCAGTTCGCACCGGTTCGCTAGAACCGGTTGTTAAATTTAGAAGCCCTTTTAGAACCGGTTTTTCCACGAGGGACAACTGGTTCTAAAAGGGCTTCTAAATTTAACCAGCCAAAAGTGGCGCCTTAGGCGCCAACTCCATGGGTGCTCCAGCTCTGGAGCACCCAAGGGGAAAATTTGGTGGGTGCAGAGCACCCATCGGAAGCTCCCCACCCCACCCCTGGCCCCAGCTCACCTCCCTTCCGCCTCCTCCCCTGAACGTGTCGCCCTGCTCTGCTTCTCCGCCCTGCCCCCCCCCTCCCCCCCGGCTTCCCGCAAATCAGCTGTTCGCACGGGAAGCTGGGGCGGGCTGAGAAGCAAGCGGCGGCTTCCCACTCAGGCCCTGGGAGGCGGAGGTGAGCTGGGGTGGGCGGGGGGGTGCGAGGAGGGCTGCCCACGCCACAGCAGGTAACATGGGGCGGGGAGGCTCGCAGAGGAACCGCTCCCCGCCCCAGCTCACCTCCACCTCCCTGGGCCTGAGTGGGAAGCCGCCGCCTGCTTCTCAGCCCTCCCGGGCTTCCCGCCGAACAGTTGATTCGTGGGAAGCTGGGGGGGGGGCACAGAAAAGCAGAGCGGGGCGGTGCGTTCAGGGGAGGAGGCGGAGCGGAGGTGAGGTGAGCTGGGGCTGTGCGCAGGGTGGGGAGCTGCCGGTGGGTGCTCTGCCCAGCCTAAGGCGCCACTTTTGATGTGATCAGTGGGGGGAGCGGCCGCTCCCCTGCCCCCCCAGCTACACTCTCCTGCCCCTAGGAGCCAGAGGTTCCCCAGGTAAGCACCGCCGGGACTCCCCACCTCGCCCCGGGCAGGTCCCTCTGGCTTTTAGGGGTGGGGTGGGCACCTACTACTGTGGCCCACAAGACCCTCCTGCCCGGTTCTGGGGGTAGGCAGAGGACAGGGGAGGGAGGTGGATGGGGCAGGGGTCCTGTGGGGAGGGCATCAAGGAACGCAGGGGGTTGGATGGGGCAGGAGTCCCGGGAGGCAGGGGTGGGCAACGACAATCTTGTGGGGTGAGGAGGGAACCAGTTGTTAAGATTTTGGCAGCTCATCACTGATTATACCACTTAGCATGTTAAAAAAGAAAAGACCCACAAAGCTTTACACCCCCTGAAAAGCACTCAGATATTATAACATACGTTCTGTTTTAATATTTAAATCTCCTTTTATTTTGTATGGTGAGGGGGCATGTCTCCATACCAATTCAGATTTGTTATTGGATAAAAGCAAAATATCATCATTGAATATTATTTTGAAGAGTAAATAATTAATATTTTCCTATTGAACCACAAGTTACTTCATAGCAAACAGTCCATATCTAGTCTAACAGAGGAGTAAATACCATTGTTTTTGAACCATTGATCCTTGTCATTGTAATTGTATGAACTGCTTTCATTGATCCATTGATACAAGTGTTTACTTTTGAAAAGAAAACAAAATAATCATTTTGCCAACCTTGGTGGGAAATGAAAGCAACCTTGGTGGGAATAAACTACTCATGAGTAGTTATCTAATTTTTACTCTCAGCAGTTGAAGTCACTACAGTTAAACAGCTCTGTGAAGAGTTGGAGATGGTAAGAGGATCATTCAGTCAAGAAAGGATTAAAAATAATGCTGCACAGAGAAGGCGTGTATATGTAAAGCAGAGACACTGGTTAAATCAAGAAATTTGCTCCATTTAAGCACAGCAGGATAGCAAAAATACAATTTAATTTTATATTTTACCAAGTACAAGAAGTAAACTTTCTGATAACTAGGTTATAAAGCCTGGAGGATATCACACTATTATCAAAATGCAGTGCCAGCATGGTATTATTTTTTTTGCAGGGATGACCTAGTAAAGTATGCTACCACCAGGATAAAAGTTGCCACCTGTCCTTTATTATAAAGGACTGTCCCTTACTTAGTCTTATAATAGTGTTATAATTAAATGACACCATTATCCCATTTATGTTGAACAAATATGCTGCCAGAATCCTATAGTCTTATCGAGGTACTCAGGAAAGTGACTTAATTTGTTCCATCTACAGCCAAAAAATAATAATATGAATCTGGTCTCTCATCCTAATCTCTAACCCTGCGTGGTGTTGTAGAATATTAATTTTTTTATGGCACACATTGTAAAACTCAATAATTCACAAGATGGAGCAGAGTGAAAGTGGAAAAGCAAAGTGGAACATAGCCCCTGAAGTCTGAATCTGAAAGTGTAGGGACAAAACAAAATACTAATACTTCCATAGTTCCTCGAGCTAAGGATCTCAACAAGCTTTGCAAACATCAGTGGATTAAAGTCACAATATTCCTTGAGTGGTGTTATGCCATTTTATAGGTGGGGAAACTGAGATATAAAGAGGTTCATTGACCAAATGTGTCACAGAAAGTCTTTGCGAGAGCTGAGAATAATACCTAGATCTCTTGTGCCCCTGTTCTCTACTACAGGAGAGCAGAAGATGACGACAAACAGGTTTTGGGAAAAGAGAAAAAAGGAGGGGTGGGGTTTTTTGTTTGTTTTTGTTTTGTTTTTTTAAAAAGCTTTATAATGGGGAAAGAAGAAATATGAACGAGAACTAGAGAGAGAAAGGATAAGCTTGGGGAGCAGGCGAATGAAAGAAGGACAATGGGAAGTTCAGAAGAACATCCAAAACTTATGTATCTGAACCGCTTGAGTCTTCAAATAGGACACAAAAACCTCTCTTGGGGCTGGAAAATACCAAGAACAACTTTTCTCAGTATACTCATCACTTCCAGTCCTGATCCCTGTTACAATCTGGATGCAAAGGTGATCAAACATTACTAGAAAATGTTAGCCAAATATTTCAGAAACTCAAAGTTCTATATAAGTCCAATTCTGTTAAAAAAAAAAAAAAAGTGTTCCACATGATTTAAGTGCAGTCTATTTTAGATAGCATGAAGAGGCATGTGAGATGGATGGGTAGGACTGGTTCACTAAGCAAATCTGGAGCTTTTGCATCATTTCGTTCTCCATGTTGCCCATCTCTAACAATAACAAAGTATCGGTGCCAGCATGATTGGCTACGTTTTCTGGTTTGTAACACTTCTTTTCTTTCCATTGTAGTAACATGTTTTCCGACAGCAGGATCAGATTACAAATTTTACTAAAGCAGTGATTCTCAAACTGTGGTCCATGGACCACTGGCTGTCCACGAGCTCCATTCAGGTGGTCCATGGATAGTTCCCTCTAAGCTGCGTGCCTGGGCAGTCGGACATGAGAGAATGAAGGGCCACCCACCTAATTAGTGGAGAAGAGGGGGAATTTGGGAATTTGTGCAGGCCTGCGGCGGCCAGAGAAAGAGGCGACTTTCCCCAGCTCCAGGGTTGCGGCTGCCGGGGAGAGACGGCCCTCCTTCCCAGCCCCAGCTTGGGGGCTTCTGCAGCAGGGGAGAGCCCCCCTCCTTCCCAGCCCCAGCTCGGGGGCTGCCGTGGCAGGGAAGAGAGGGCACATCCATCACATTATATCAGTAAGACTACTGATATAAAAATGTGAATTGTGTGCTTTTATTTATAGAACAAAAAATGTTAATTATTACCAAAAAAATTGTAAAGCACATTTATCCAAAATACTTTACAATAATTAGCTAATGGTAGAAACATTTGGAAAGATCGTTAAGTGGTCTGCCGAGACCTTCAGCAATTTTCAAGTGGTCCGTGAAAAAAAAAAGTTTGAGAACTACTGTACTAAAGCATTCTGGTTAAAGGCTGAATGGATTGCCTCTATTTGCCTTCTCCAGCCTTTGGGCTTTCCTGCACCTTTGAGTGTTTGTGGAGAGGAGGGAAGAAGAATTGAAGTGAAAATGGAGGTGGTGGGTCTAACTGCCTGGTTTCTCAGTCAGCTAGCATTTTTTTAATGTCTGTGTAGTGTATTAAGAACTCAAGCTTTATGTAGGCATTACGGTATATTAAAGCCTTTCCTTCCTTCGGGGGATTGGCCAGTCAAGAAATTAGGAGTAATATGAGATTTAAAACTGGTATTATCAGGAGCCCACAGCTCTCCTCTATTATTTTCCAAAAGGTGTACATTTAATTATTATTATTATGGGTAAATGGAATGCTTACGAATATGGAGACACTGGCTGTAAAACTGCAACCTTTTTCACATGAGTATTCCCTTCAGAGGTGCTCAGAGGCTATGATGTTGGAAGTCATGTAAGCACACAGATTAATAGAGGCTGCAGCAGAGGTTCTAACAGCATGGTTGAACCAATTTCTAAAACAGCCCTGCCAGTGCACCTCAGGCCTGACCTACAGCCCTCTCTTATTCATTCCCGGGTCTCTTATGAACAGGGGCTGCCAATTATGCCAATGTGTGGTGGTTGTGTTTGATGAAGACAAACAAAAGAGGGGGTGTTTTTATATTGCTTATTGCCAGGGGGACGCATGGCACTTTATGAACACAAAGTAAAATGTAGTCAATCCTTCAAGGAAAGTGCTATCAAATTTGGACTGCTGAGACCAGTAAATATATCTCTGCCTGTTACCCAAGGAATGCTTTGAACTCAAGTCTCCAGAGATGAAAGCCTAAGGCACTATCCTACTGCAGTACCTATTTAATAAAAAGTATGTGTTTAATAAAAAGCTTTAGATAGATGCAGGTGAACATTATTTGGTTAATATTGATTGTTTTCCTCCTTTGAAATAGGAATTGTAAGAACTTTGATAAATGAATTGAAAAATTATCTAGATTCACTGTAGCTTCTAAGGATATCTGTGTAACCATTGCTGAAATGCTGTTTTGGAGTTTCTTATAGCAATAGCCTCAGATCATAGCAAATGTCCTTATGCCTCCCTCAGAAGAGTAGGGTGGAAGTTCACGACTGTCACAAATGCTGTTCAGTATTGTGCAAGTAGCGTATCCTATATCAATGTACACCAGTTTCTGCCCTCAAAGGGCAGCTCTGAAAGCAAAACCCTTGACTGTAAATTTAATCTTAAGAATAATTAAAATATTATATAGATGAAAGTTTGCTTAATAATTTCCAGAGCTTTTCATCTTTTTTCAGTTGAAACATAAAACCAAGACAGTAAAAATTTTTACTGATTAATAATCTCATGGTCAACTTCCCTGTTGTCCTGGCCACATTCCACTATGAGCAAATATCTAAAATTTCCACTTTTTCTTGGGGAGATTTTCCATTCACATTCTAGCTTTAGTTGTATCCTTGTTTATTCCCTGTCCTAACCTCCAGGGCAACACTGCTCTGCATGGTTAAAGAACTGCTGCATTTCTCCCTGAAGTGAAGATATTTCAGTGATGGGTGATCCATATCTAGGTTAGTCTGTAAAGTACTTTGGGACCTTTCTGGAGGAAAGGTGCTATGTGAATGCGAGGCATAACCACTAATAGGCATGGTCTCATCTTCTGTCAGAAACCTGAATTTTATTGCATTACTATATATCCCCCTTGCTTTTTGTTATACTTCACAACACCCGTATTAGTCTTGTCCATCAACAGAACACTTTTATTTTTAATTTCCTCCGAGAGTTCAGGTGCATATTTCAGTAAAAGGCGGCACATTACACATAGAATGACTATCCAGTTTCACTGAAAAATCAGTTACAGTCAAAATGATTGATAAGCATGAACATTTTTCGTCATTGAAAAGTTCTTCTGATCAGCTTGTGTGAACTGAGGCGCTACTATGAAGCCTAATCTGCAGTCCAAAAAGACGTGGTGATTTTCTCTATCTTTAGACTCAGATCAGTGCTCCCCCCTTTCTTTTTTCCTCTTCTTGATTATCCTTCCAAAAGGTTGTATTAGGATAGACTCTCAGAGGGTCCTGAAGCTGTTCAGAAAGGGGGCTCCTGTTACTTTTGAAATTAGCCATCTTTTTGCAGGAAACTGGGAGTCATATGCTCTAGAATTAAAATATCTCATACCAGCTAAAACTGTCCCTTATCCTTCATGGGTTTAAAAAACAACAACCTGTGAGCCTGCCAAGTTCTCCTTCCTGCCCCTCCCCCCATTAATGTGGTCATGCCCTCTTCAGTCAGGTCCCACAAACGACCGCTGTGGCGGAATTGGGTTTATCATTTTACTGAAATGCTATGGGTGTGTATACCTCAGGGTGGTCTGAGGTAAGCCCCTTCAATTCCTCTCTCCTTTCCCCCTGCCGTCCACCTTTCACAGTTTTAGGGCACACAAAGAGTTAAAGATTCAAGGAAAGAACTCCTACCTGGCTGGTGATGAGTCTCAACTGAAGCTTATTATCAAGGTCATGGACTGAAGCAAGTTTGGGTTCTGAGTAAAGTGCATTCACCTTTCAGTGTTTGGCCGGGAGGCAAAGGTTTTTGTCTGTACTGAGAGAAGAATAAAGAGAACCAGAGAATTCTTTGTCTGAAGAATAACCAGTTAGTTAGTTATATGTTATTAGTTTGAATGTGTTTGTTACTGAACTTGGAGTTTTATCCATTTCTCCAAGTATGATCAAGTGGGCTATAGATGGTAGTGTCACCCCTAGTCTTTGTTAAGAGCCAAACAATTTCAGTTAAATAAATTTGTCTTGTCCTCATTTTGTAGAACAAAGTTGAGGATTTAGTTATAACTGATTAAATACAGTGGGTACAACTGCATCACAAGTGCACAAAATTGCTCCTGTATGTAAAGGGGGGTGAATGGGAATTAGCCACACAATACTTATGAGCGTGGACAATATGTTTGTTAGGGGCTGCACTGGATATACAGGAAAGGCTGTTTTAGTCTGACGTCTTTCATATATTTACTTGTGCACAAAAATATCTTCTTTTTTTTTTTTTTTTTTTTTTTGCCAAGAGGTGAAGGTGAGGGGGACTCATTTCAATTTCTGCACAGGGTGGAAGGAATGGCTACAGTGACAAAAATCTACTGTCTTGTGCAGACACAACTGATAGTAGCATGATGGGGGCCCTAAAGATATGTGCTGCCTTGTTCAGGACCTCTCTTGAAGAGTTAGGATTATACTTCATGAGATTTGCTATTGAATTCTCAGGAATGCTTCTATTATAAAGTACCTGAAACCACAACCTGTGAGAAAGACAGAGCGATTAGAAACTTGGGAAATGCACTTAGAGGAATTGGGGATAGGATTGTTTCACCAGTGCAAACGTCACAAAGTATAGTCTCTGAGGGCCTTTTGTAAAAGAGTGTCATCAGTGTCATCATGTACCCAATCCTGTATTGATGTGTGTATTAGTTATTTCGTGCTTATAATGAGTTTGGTGATGTAGAATGCACAGTATTAAAGTCTTTCCCTTCCCTGGTTTGGTTGCTGTCAAAAAGGTACAGACATAGAAGCAGGGGCATTGGAACAGGGTGGGCTGGGGGGCAGTGCCCTCCGGGGGGCCATGCCCCCCCACTTTTTACCAGCCGTAAGGGTGAGCAATGGGAGGAGGGGGCTGAGAGGAGCGAGCGGAGGGTGATGTCTTTGCGGGAAGAGGCTGTACGGGAGTAAGGCCTGGGTAAGGTGACCAGATGTTCTGATTTTATAGGGACAGTCCCAATATTTGGGGCTTTGTCTTATATAGGCGTCTATTACACCCTACCCTCTGTCCCAATTTTTCACAGTTGCTGTCTGGTCACCTAGGCCTGGGGGAAGGGGCAGTGCAAGGGCAGGGACTTGGGGGAATGTGCAGCATGAGGGCGGGGGCTCGGGGAGATGGGGCGGTGCGGGGACGGGGCCTCAGGGAAGAGGCAGGGTGAGAACCAGGGCCACGGTTCAGGCTCCAGTGGCCCCTCACACACACTTTTAGGGACTTCTGCCGCTCCTGTACAAAAGACAGGGTGAACTGGGAAATCCAAAAAAGGTGGGATGGAGGAACAGAATCTAGTTATAAATCACAAAACTAACTTTGTAGGCCTTATGGGAGAAGTGGATCATGAATGAGAAGAGGTGGCTTAACAAACTGTTTTAGGGAGGGCATTCCATGGAAAGAGAGGTGTTAAAAAGCACACATCAATGAAGCAAGTAAACGTCATACTTACATTTCAGATTTGCAGTTATTTATAAATAATAAAAGATTTGGTGAAGAAAAGCCAAATGTACTTGACTTTGGCAGTCATGTATCATCAAGTAACCAGTTGTACAATATTGAGGGGCTTCAGTTTAGAAAGCTGTTTTGTAAGATTAAGAAAGCCACAAAAGTTTTTTAAAGGATCTTCCCTCCCTGACAGGAAAGAAAGTTGAAGGTTTAAAAAAATAAGATTCTATGTTTCATTGTTCACAAGTCTGGCAATTGCATCTGTACTATTGTTCAACGTATATTAATAAAACAATAGCAAGGGTTCATTTCAGACTATGCCTAATTTTAGTCCCACATTAAATGCAAGATCAGTTTTACCATACAGCCCTTATTATACGATGGGTTAATAGCAAGAGCACTACAATGTGTCATCTTTTTATTATTATTAATTATTATTAATTATTATTATTATTATTTATTATTATACTCTGACTTGGCCATCAAACTTTAATGCCTATTGTCTCTTGTACAATAATAACCATATGCATGAATTATTTTGTGGTACAGTAAATTTGTGCATTAATTTTGGTATCCTCTTTCTAACTGTTGATTTTAGTATTAAAATCACTAAAGTAAAATATTCATGCCATTAACCATCAGTCTTGATATTCCCTGGAAATTCAACCACAAGTTTGAACTTCTAGGAGGTTTAAAGTCTTGGTTATTGTTCAAATGAAATAAACTTAAAAAGCACAATAGATCTGATCCAAAACTCACTGAAGCTGATGGGAAGACTCCCCTGGTCTTCAGTGGGCATTGGATCAGGCCCAATAAGAGCAGAAGTGTATTTATGGTTTCTTTTTAATTTATTTTAATGAACCAAAATACATTTTAATGGTACTTTTTTGTTTAAATGTTACATTGTAACATTTTCGTCCCAAACACCGACATAGTTGTTGGTTTGATCATAAACTGTTGAAGTTAATGGGTGTTTTCCTTTTGACCTCAGTGGAGAAAGTGTTAGTTCTTGTGCAACTGTAAGAGAACCAGAAAGTGAAATCAGCATGTGTATTTTCATCATGCAACTAGAATGAAATGCAAAGAGTGAATAAACAGAATGATTGCCAAAAAATAAATTGGATTTGTAATATTTTTTCAGGATAAATAAGTGTAAGATGCTAGTTACTCAGCTAAGGAGATTTATATACTTATTTTTTAAGTTATATGGGGTGAAATCCTGGCCCCATTGAAGTCAACGGCAAAACTTCACCCTGGTTGTTTAACCCAGACATTGTCTCTTTAAATGAAAGGGTACCTCCTTGTCCTTTTCTTCCTCCCTTTTAATGTTAGAGCATCATCTTTCCCAGAAGAAGTTAAGAAACTGGTGTTGATTCCTCTTCTGAAATATTTCCCCTGTGTTATGTGAGAGACTGGGTATGCTACTGTATATGAATCGGCATTCTTACAAGACATATTTTTCATAGCACAAACACTTTGCTGTATGTTAACCATTCAATTGAGACCCAAATGGCTTGCACAAGCAAAGCACTTATAAACTGTTGCTAAAAACAATTTAACTCCAAGACCATTGGGCTCTTTACAGTCTAATTTTGGCCATATTATAAGGGCTACTTAAATACAGAGATAACATTAATCTTTCAGTAGCAACAAGTGCTGGCTGCGGTTAAGACCAGGAGCTTAGCATTCCTGTAATCAAAATGTTGTTGCTGGACATGAGTAATACAGTATGCGATCATCTCTGAACATTAAATCTAACCTGGATTTTGTTCAGCTCTGCTACTTGATACCATGTTGCCTCACAGGGTACTGTTTTTCCCCTTTGGTTCCTAAAGATATGGAACAGCAATTAGTGAGTGCCTCATTTAATTGACTGGGCTTGTATGATGCCAGCGAGTGCCTTCATGAAGCTTGCGTGAGCAAGTGTTTCTATTTCTGTGGACATTAGGCATTCAGATAGGGATTTTTTTTAATGTTATAACTGCCTGGGCTTTGTGTTATAAATCATGAAACATTTTGTTTATGCATTATAAATAGTGATAGCTATTTATAAATCAAAGCCACTATGTTCTCACTGTATTCCTAGGAGGCCTTAAGTTGTGTTAACATTACCCACACACGTTACTTCCATTTTGTTGCCTGGGAAGCTAAATGGAAATATATGAGTTTTAACTAGCCTCATTAATGAGACAGTGGGACACTGTTAGGGTGCAGAATCTGAAGGAGTCATTGAAATGACATAACAAACAGGGAGAAGAAACAGACTGGGCACATTTTATGTTATGAAAAAAATGTTATTCATTAGGAGCAAAACAACAGTTTTATTTGGGTGGGGAGAAGCAAACCCAGGGGTGGCAGAAGGTTTCTGAAGGGTAGAGAGCAGCTGGTCTCTGTCCAGGAGAATCTTAAAGGGGCAATTTATTCTCATCTTGAAAGAAGAGGAAAGATTTTTAAGTTAATAATGTTTCTGACACCTTACTCTCCCCTCCAATCATGCTTTCAGCCAAAGGTGAAAGCCTGCCCTACATCCCTTGTGACTAGCATAGAATCTACATCAGAAACAAGGAGGCCGGGGAGGGGGGCGGTAGGGAGTAAGAAAAGGGAGTGAGATCAGCTCTGTGCTTTGTGGCAGCCTATAAAACCAGAAGAGGTGTTACAAAAACAGGAGCCAGACAGCACTCATAAAAAGCTAGTAATCTGTTCCAAACATGGGCCAGTTGGCAATCCCAAGCGATGGTTGTTTGTCATCACAATAGGATGTCTTGCTGCAAATTAGCAAATGATTTCTAATACATTTTTATGTGCACACAGAAGCAAAGTACTCATTATTATTATTATTTATGATGTATTCACATAGTGCTGACAGTACCTAGTGCTGTGCAAGACAGAATAACAGCAGTCCCTGCCCCAGTGATCTTGCAATGTAAAAGAAAAAGATGATGATAATCCAAAGGAACAGGAGAATGAACTGGTATCACTGACACCCTTTAAGTTGTGCTCAGGAGGCTTTATGATAGCAAAAATGCCTTAATATTTACATACATTAACATTTAACTCCTTCATCTGTGTAGCCCAGTATAAACTATAACACCACATCAACACTGGTGATATTTTCCCATAATTAATCAGTTAACAGCAAGAAAGACAATGTAGTAGGCAACAAAGCTGCTATTGCATTGTTCTGTTATGGTGTTAGAGATACAAATGTCAAGTATATTGTATAGGTGTCTATATCTTTTGGCATGATACACTGTATAGAGACATAAAATGGGTTTCTACTATAGCAAAGCTCAGCTGCAGCCATCAGCAACTGCAGACACCTCTGATGCACTCCTGACATAATAAGCCTGATGACCCTAGGGCCTTGCAGCACTTCTGTTAGGGTGAAGTGCCATTTTGCTGGCTACATAAACTGTATACATGACCCCTTCTGACATGTCAGACAGCTGGAGAGACCCTGCCTTTAATAGGCAAGGTTAGAAGGGCAGTGTGTGGCTTATGGGCTGAGTTTTCCTTTTTATAAATGGGTAACAATAGGGTGCTGACAGGCCTTGAAGCCTGGACAGGCTATAAGGGTCATCATGATAAGGATGGATTAGTGTATATAATTTGCCAAATATGGGGGCAGCCTCTAGCTGGGTTTTTCTGCACGTGGTGGATTATCTATCAAGAAGGTGCATTTGCTGCACTGGTAAAATGCATTGCTGCTTGGCATACTTATTGAGTAAACTCGATAACTGCAGGAAAATCAAGGTTGCAGTGTACATTATGCCAAACCTGTAACAGCTGACTATAGACTAAACATAGACAGCAAAGAATAAGCAGAGAGAACTTTTTCAAGTTGTCTAAAGACTTCTAGAGTAAAGGTTGAATGTCCTGCATTTTAAATCCAAGAATTCTAAACTGCGTATATGTTTTTTCAGTTTCATATCTGTCCCCACCACCACCACCACCACCACCAAGATTCTCGCTTGAGAGATTTTATACACCTCTTTGTCATTTGTAAGTAAATCTGTTTTTAACTTAATTCCCTAGCTACTATAGTTCTCCAGTCTGAAGATCAGTGGTCAACAGAAAGCCTAAAGAGCCTTCTGGATGAGATCTTTGACTGCTTTGAGGTAGATAGCTAAACTGCCCACCCTGAAAGGTTAGGAGAATGATAGATGCTATACATTCTTAGCTGTAGTAGTGGAGAACTTGTTAACCCCAGAGTTACTGGAGTTAGATATGCTCTGAAACCTATTAATATCACATTGTTCCGGATGTTATTTCCCCCACACACACTTTTTTTTCAAAACCAATAAATATTTTTGGGTTTCTATTTAATTCTTGTAAATATTCTCCAAACCAAATATTCATTGAAGAACAGGAATACGGTGTTAATTTACTTTTTAAGCAATTTGGGACAGAGTTCACATCTTCAATCTTCTCTGAGCAGTATCATGCCCATTTACGGCACTGCATACAAATGTTTAAAAATAATACCATGTTTTCCCTTTTGTTTGTTGTGAGGATTTTGTTTCTTAGTGTGACAATTTCTTTAAACTAAGATACTTCATTCCTTTTATTGTTTCTGCTTCAGTACCTAAGTAAGCTCACCCATTAAACAAAAATGACATTATTAATAACTTTTTGTGAGTCATTTAAGGGTTCAGTTAAGAGACATAATTGACTTTTTAGTCCATTTTTAGAACAAACTCTTTCAATGCTCTTTTTCTCAACAAGACCACTTCCCACTGCACTGGAACTGACAAGACTGTATGCATTACTTTATTTTGATACTGACATTTAAACAATAAAATAAAGCCATTTAAAACAAATAGTGGTGCTTTAAGTGTCTGAGCTGTCAAGATACCAAATTATATAACTTGGAAAAAATCAGAATTCATTGTTAATGGTATGCACTTAACACAAAGGGTCTCTGGAGTACTAACCAGATGTATATTCAGCTACCATGCTGGAGCTAACAGGCTGTATTCCTTTAGATAGAATTGACTATATTCACTTAAATGGACTTGACTCTGGTACAATCACTGTATTCAAATGTCAAAAAAAAAAGAGAAAGAAGATGTCACGTAGGGTCACAAATTATGTTGGATTTTGACAGATTGTAGCCTTGCTTTACAAGAGCAGTAACATCTCATTTGTCACCGTTTGAGCTGTAAGTGCGGGAATGAGAGCGGAAGGCCCTCCATCTCCACCGCAATTTAATCGCTCTGAGGCCGACAGTGGTGGCTAAAGCCACCTGCCCAGGCACCGTACTGCTGATCTGTTTTAATTTAATCGTCCGTCAGCTGGGATGAAAGCATAAATCGTCTCCCTTTGATCTGCAAACGGTGTGTTTTTGTAAAGCAGGGTACAGAATCAGGGAGACAGTTTTCACATTTAGTACAGCAGAGACAACATGGGCTTGAAAAGCCTTGTAAGTGATATTTTATTGTAGTAGTAAATCTAGTAGTTGCTTTTTCTGTAAATTGATGTGAAACAGTGTAGGTTAGAAAAAAAACTGTCCATAAGTAAAGGAAGATATTGACTAATAACTTATTAATTATTCAAGTTGTAAAAACAAACCTAAATCTGAATAACTACACCTTGTAGCCCTTAGCTCCATGTTAACACAATGGGAATACAATAGAGCTTTGCTGTAAGACTGGATAAATTTGTTCATAGGCACATATCTGGCACCATATTTAGTTGCGCTGTCTGACGTCTCAGTGGCTGGGGAAGCAGAATTCTTTTCCTAGGATTATTCTAAAGAGCTCTTCATCCACTGTGGATATGGTAACCCTCACTGATGTTATTGGGAGTTTCATGCAAGGCCATAAACTGTAGAATATTATTTGTATATTAAATATGGCTGGCAAGCCAAATTATGCTCTCAGCAGAAATCCAGAGTTCCTTCTCAGAAGTCAATAGAATGACTCCAGGTGCACTTGTGAGGCAAAATTTAGCCTAACTGACAAATTTATATCAAATTCTTCCTATCACCTTATTTTTACACAGAAGTAGTTAGTGAGCAACAACAGCAATAATAATAGTTAATGAATTTTTTTGGGGAATTTATTTATTTTTATTTATGCAACTTTATCTTCATGACTAGCCATGTAGAACTGATTTTTAAAAATTATAATTTTTGTTATTGAAAGTTATGTGTTAGTAAATGAATGAACAGGATAAAGCACAAATGCAGAACTCATACTGAATCAGAACAGGTTACAAAGAGAGAGTTATTTGCTCAGGTCTGAAAGAAAACTTCGTAATTAGAATGAGTAGACATTACAATTTACTGAGATTGTCCAGGACAACATCCCAGCCAGTTGTATGGAAATAGGGTTTGTGTCTTGGATTCAAATATAGTTGGTCAAGATGGCATTCCCTGTGCCTTCTCCAGTTCTGTTTGTACAGCTGACTGCTCTTCCCCCTCCAGCTCCCACGCGCTCATCTCTAACCTTTCTTCTTTAGTTTCCTTCTTAGCTACCTATCTGAATCATATGCTGTGTTAGGCCCCACCGGGTTCAGTTGTCCTTGAGCAGGGAAGTGTGGTAAAGAAGGAGAATCTAGAAGGGCTGGATGTAGAAGGAATAAGTACAACCTTCATCGCATGACATGTTCTACTATCTCCTCATGACATGCACTTTTCAAGCTAAGCCCCTCAGACTTCCTCCTGAAGTGACATGTCCCAATACCCACATTGCTCCCTCACCCCTATCAACTCCCTCTTGGTCTTCCAATGACAAACCCCTCCAAATCTCACACCTCCAGTGAGAGGACTCATGGGCCAAAACCCATTTGTCTACCACTTATCCCTCCATTTCTCATGACAGCTTTAAGAATAGTTTCCAAAATACAGGCATTGTATTTGTAGCTGAGGTTGGGCATTGCCTTTTCCAATATTATATTGTCTCATCTGGGATTTCAGAATCTCACCAGAACTCACTAACTTTCCCAAAATGTAATGAAAACTCACAGGATCATACAAATTATTAAAGAAAATTGAAAACTACTAAGATTCTTTGCAGTGCACACAAAAAGCCCTACAGAATGCACAGTTCAGACCTTCCAATGTTTTTGGATCCTATTGTGCTTGAAAGATTAACTGTTTTGCACCCTAACTGCTAAAGTTTTACCTGTCTGTAATTACTATCGTGGACAGAAGGGCCAGAAAAGACCACCTGACCCATCTGATCTACCCCATTGCATTTTCCAGAACTAGTTTCTTCAGCACCTCATTAATGTCCTATATATGAGGCAATTCTGATCTCTTTACTCGTGCTGAATAGCACTTTACCCAATGAGTGGTCACATTGGCTTCAGTACCTTAACTTTCTCCTGTGTTGTCTATGCCTATATTGTTTTAAGTTATGATGTCCCCCAACTCCTGGGAAGGGGTGGGGGACAGAGATGGGCCGGATTGGGCTCTCCAACCCCACCCCAACAACCCCCTGGATGCAGTAATCCATCTTCACTTCAGGATAACAGACTTCTTCTGCTACAAACTAGTGTACGAGAGAGACAGGGTGGGTGAGGTAATGTCTTTTATTGGACCAACTTCTGTTGGTGAGAGAGACAAGCTTCTGAGCGTACACATCCGATGAAGTAAGCTGTAGCTCACAAAAGCTTATGCTCTAATAAAATTGTTAGTCTCTAAGGTGCCACAAGTACTCCTTTTCTTTTTACAGAAGAAGAGTCGTTGTACAGATCATAAACTAGTGTAGATAACTCACATGCTTAACTACTTTCACCTTAAATAGCATAATGAGAGTGAGGGGGAAGGTACAAATAGTATGTACAACAATGATGCATTTGTGTAAACTGCAGTAACAGGGCTGACCAAGCTCCTGGCAAGGGAGGAAACCATTCCAAAGCATCCATAAAGGATCCCATGAGTCAAAAGCCCATTGGTATGCACTGTATTTGTGGCATTTAGTTTATTTTTGCCAGAGTGCATTACCTTGCTTTCATTGATGCTATCCATTCTCATATGTCAAGGTTACTTTGGACTGCAGTCACCAGAAATTATTGTTCCCATTGCAAACAACAGTAACCAATTATTTGAGAATATGTCTATATTACCTTGTAATAATGAAGACTTAACATGTGGTACCTGTGCATGTATTTTGTGTTCTTTTGGTGTCTTTGTTTATACATAGTATAGCTTGGTTTATACATTCTTTCCCAGTGTTATATAGTTTGCTGTACATTTACATGGAGAAGAGATTGTTGTAGCTATGTACTGCACAGTACATGGGCACAGTTGTAGCATCAAGTGGCCAGCTTTCATGGAGAGCTATGTTGTTATTTCTGTAAAAGTACACCATGCCCTCTGGTATATTATGCCAAACTCACTAATACCATTTTGAATTATTTGTACAATTCTCTTTTTTATTTTGCCAGTCATAGAACACAGTATGTTACTTCTTCAGAAAAAAGGTCTCCATGACATGACTGGCAATATTATATATTTATCAGAAATATATAGATCATAGTACCTAGAAATGTGCAAATAATTCTTCACAAGAAATATTTTCAGAATGTCTGCAGTGAAGACAAAAGCAATAAAGCAAGGATATTATTTAAGTTGATAAAAGATGCAACACAGCTTCATTGGGTTTCCAGATTCAAATTAAAAGAATAAATATTTCATCAGTGATACTAATTAAAGATTGGTCAAAGATTTGTCTGTGTCTCATACTGCAAATACCAATCAGACCTGATTAGGAGATGTAACATTTATAGTACTGTCCACTGGTTGAAAAAAGATTAATACGAAGCCCACTTCACTCGGCAATGGCTATTTTATTGTGTCCTAATTTTTGTACAATGTTATCCAAGAATTCGAGCTGCTGGTTTCATTGAAAAAGTCAATGGAAACTCAATTTTAAAAACCCAGGTCTCTACAAAAGGAAACTTTAGCACAGGACAACTTTTAATACTAATTTTCTAATTAACATCCATGCAAAAGGCAAGCATATATTGAAGCATGGAAATATGTGGGAGTGGGGATAATAAGACAGGCAAACAATGAATGAACCCTAATGCTAATATGGTATCTCATCTGGGTGTATCGGTTTACAACTACACCTGATAAAAATAGGGCCTAGAAATATATTTTTATGGGAACATGCTACAATATAATAGAAACATGGAATGTGCCTTATTGGATCAGATCATTAATCTATCAGTCTATATCTTGTTTCCATCACAGACCAACACCCGATTCTTTTGAGGGGAAAAACCACGTATAAGGAACTTAATCAGTTGTGGAAATATGACTGTAATTGGGGAGGTGGTGAAAATTCTCTCCCATTATGTTCTTTAATTCAGTACAGTGTTAAAATAATAAGGCCTGAGCTTATAATTAGGGCCCTACCAAATTCATGGCCTTGAAAAACATGTCACTAACCGTGAAATCTGGTTTCCCCCTGTAAAATCCGGTCTTTTGTATGCTTTTACCCTATGCTATACAAATTTCATAGGGGATACCTGCATTTCTCAAACTGGGGGTCCTGACCTGAAAGGGAGTTGCAGAGGGGTCGCAAGGTTATTTTAGGGGGGTCATAGTATTGCCATGCTTACTTCTACACTGCCTTCAGAGCTGGGCAGCTGGAGAACGGTGGCTGTTGGCCGGGCACCCAGCTCTGAAGGCTGTGCCCCGCCAGCAGCAGCGCAGAAGTAAGGATGGCAATACCACACCAGGCCACCCTTACTTCTGTGCTGCTGCTGGTGGCGGCGCTGCCTTCAGAGCTGAGCTCCCGGCCAGCCGCCGCCGCTCTCTGGACTATCCAGCTCTGAAGGCAGCGCCGCCATCAGCAGCAGTGTAGAAGTAAGGGTAGCAGTACCACAACCCCCCTTACAATAACCTTGTGACCTCCCCCCCCCCCAGAAAAACACCTCCTTTTTGGGTCAGGACCCCTACAATTACAGCACTGTGAAATTTCAGATTTAAATATCTGACATCATGAAATTTACAATTTTTTAAATCGTATGACTGTGAAATTGACCAAAATGGACCTTGAATTTGGTAGGGCCCTACTTATAATTATTTCCCCTTTTATAATGCTACAAGATTTCACCTACTGAATCTTAATTCCATCCTAATCTCTTTTGGTCTAATGCTGCTAGGCTTCTAGTCTGGCTATTAGCATTGATTCTATTACTTTGGGAGAGGGAATCGGTGCCCCCTTCCCAGCTCAGTAGCATCACCTACCATTTTCTGTGTAGCATAAGGGGGAGGTGTCAGACATTTCCCCTATCTTCATTGTGTAAAAGGACTATCTACAGATCTGGGTATCCATACAAAGGGGCAGACCAGAGGAATATAAATCATCACTCTACCTATTAGACACTATCTTTAACAAAAAAAAAAAAAAAAGCCTAAATCTGCATTAACATTTGCCTGAGTCCAGGGTATGGGGATCTGCAGGATTTGGAGATCAAACCTGTCCTGCACAGCAAAGGGGAATCCTTCCTTGTTCCCAATGGAGCAATTTAGCCCTTAGCAGAGCCTTTTGGAGCCTCTCCTGTAGATTTTTGCACAGAATGGGGCAATTCCATTTCAGATGGTGTGACAACGTTCCTGGTCTACCTTGGTGGGTCTTGCGCTTATTGGCGGATTTGCTCACCTTGGAGCTTCACGGCAGCCCTCAGCTTGGCCATTTTTCTGAACCCACAGTCCAGGTCGACTCCTCCTGTGTCTGACCAGGAGTTGGGAGGATTTGGGGGGAACCTGGGCCCGCCCTCTACTCCGGGTTCCAGCCCAGGGCCCTGTGGAATGCAGCTGTCTAGAGTGCCTCCTGGAACAGCTGTGCGACAGCTACAACTCCCTGGGCTACTTCCCCATGGCCTCCTCCCAACACCTTCTTTATCCTCACCAGAGGACCTTCCTCCTGGTGTCTGATAATGCTTGTACACCTCATTCCTCCAACAGTACACATTCTCACTCTCAGCTTCTAGATCCTCTTGCTCCCAGCTGCTCATATGTGCACTATAAACTGGAGTGACCACCTTTTTAAACCCAGGTGCCCTGATTAGCCTGCCTTAATTGATTCTAGCAGCTTCTTGATTGGCTGCAGGTGTTCTAATCAGCGTTTCTGTCTTAATTGTCTCCAGAAGGTTCCTGATTGTTCTGGAATCTTCCCTGTTACCTTACCCAGGGAAAAGGGACCTACTTAGCCTGGGGCTAATATATCTGCCTTCTACTACTCTCCTATAGCCATCTGGCCCGAACCTGTCACAATGGGAAATTATTATTATTAGATAATGCACATACAGGGCCATATCTGACAGTCTTTACTCAGTCACAATCTCATCGTAGTCTGTGGGGATTTTGCCAGAATAAGGACTGCAGGTTGTGGCTCAAAATGTACTAAGGCAAAGTAGTGGCTAAGCGGATACTGCAAATGCTACTGCTGTATCTTCCAATATTCTCCAGTGCTTGAAAGCCATTTATGTTCCTTCTCTTGGATCTGCATTACTTCTTTACCATTTTAATTGAACTTTTTTGTTTTTAGAACAAGAATCTTAGGTGAATAGTTGAAGACAGGGAAATTGTGTGTGTTTGTAGCTGGGAGATAGAGAAGAATGTTATCTTTGATATTTTCTACTTTATCTGTATTACTGGCAAGAGGAACTCTTTTTATATTTTACTCTACTTTACTCTTGCTATTATATTAGTGAGGGATTTCTGCTTGAAAAATATCTGTCCAACAATCCCCAATAGATGTTTAAATCAATCATTCAATGTATCTAATTACTCCTCTCTGTATCTGAGATGAAGATTTTGAAACTGTGTAATACCTGCACTCCTCTGAACACTGGGACTCTTTATTCAGCGCACACTTACTTGAACCTCTTTCCATTAGCACAAATATTAAACAAGTAACAGTAAAAATAATTCCTTTAGTGAATTCCTATAGTTACACTGTCGCTGTCTCTCATTTTTTGTTACTTACCAGGTACATTAACATTCACATTTAAATTTCAAATGAGCTAAATATACCATTGCTTTCAAATAAGTCACTGATTTTGTTCCTCTCATGTTATATTAATATTATGGAGTCTTCTGCACCCTTGCTTTACTTTCTGACTGTCTGATAATTGGGTTGGGAGAGCATACCCTGGGTCATCTTGTTTAGCTTATCTGCGCAAGAGAGAGAACGGCCAATAATAAGGGAAAGCAGCAATAAAATAGCGAAAAAAAATTGAAAGGGAGATTTAATCTTTGACCAATTTGAAACATATCCCAGAGAATCCATGGAGAAAAAGATAAAGTGTGACTATGAGTAAGTTAACTAAACACATTACAGTGTGTGAGAGCAAATGGAGTTAGTCCATTGTACATGTTTAATTTCCTATTAGTCTCTGGCGTTTACTACTACGGTCTGAGTTGGGGCATCTGTAAATTCAGTTAAATACAGTGCATTGTCTAAACATATCACAGCTCCAATCAGTCACCCAGGCTGGTGATAAGAAGCCTCTTGTATTATTGAATCTACAATAGGGAGGCTCTGCAGGCACAAAGATAACAGCTAGGTATTTCACTTTAAGTATGAGAAAAAACAGTGACCCGCCTTCGCAGCTACAGCTCTGACATTTATTATTGCCTTCTGATTTGCTTTATACTATTGATGTGAATTTGCTTTCAGGTGCTTTATATCTCTTCTTATTTCTAATGTAAGACCTCTGTCTGGAAACAGTAAGGAAAACAAATAAACTGAAATCAACTTTCATGCTATTACATGGATAACAACTCAGGCCCTTTTTTTTTTTTTTACCATTTTAAGAACACATTACTGATTTCCCTTCATAAGTATGAGCCATAGGCTTGTGTTTTATTGTTTTGTTTCTTCTACGTTAATGTTGTTCTGATAAAATCTCTTCATCAGAGCCTTTGAACTCACAATCCATAGCTGAAATGTAAGCCTGGGTTTTCCAATATTTTTAATAGGTAAAATAACCAGGGTGTCATCTTTTCACTAGACCAATGGCATGGAAAAAACAAGTACATTAAAGACACGTTTATATACTGTTATCTATAGATACCTACGTAGACCAGGAAAATGGTATTTTGCCTAAATATACAGTACATGATATGCAAGTATACATATAAATGCTGTGTATTATAGGCGGAGCTGCTAGTACTGACTATTATTAAGATTGCCCAAAACTTCCCATTATAAGACCCTGTTTCTGTTGCTTATAACTTTGTGAAACGTTAACTGTTTGGGCACAAATTTTCTATGCTGGGTGTCTGTCTCAGGCCAGGTTTTTTTGGAAAGTGTCAGCCAAAATGTTTCAGCTATTTCTGAGAATGAGGCCAAAGAAAAATACAATGTTTTGTTCATGTTAAAAAATTCTGGTGACCTCTTCTTTGAAAAACTCTATCATCTCTGGGCTTTGGAGCAGGGACTTGAATTTTGGCAGGGCTGGGGCTTCTGTCAGGCCAAGTTATAAGCCTTTGAAAAATCACAATTTGCTCATGCTCAGTAGAGACTTCTTAGATTTCAACAGTTAAATTCCCCAAAGATTCTGACCACATTGGACATGCTCCACCCTGGGTCTAAGCAGGACTTTCCCTGCAATTGCAGCTCCAGGTTCAGCTCCAGGTTCAGGCACCTGATTGAAAGCAGGGAGCCTGTCTCTCCTGTACTCTCAGTGACCATCCTGCTAAGACTAGGCAATGTGGAGGACAAAGCTTCGTGATTCAAATACAAAGAAAAAAAGAGCTGGACCGGTGGAGGTCTGATCAGCAGAGTGGATTGAGGCAAGGAGCTAGAGAAGGAGACTAGGACTAGAGGATGGTGGGTAAAGGGACTGTGTTTGAGGTCTAGTGATAAGCAATGTAGAAACCCTACCTGGAAATTAATAATTCTGTCTTCAGAGCAGGGTTTGAATAAGCAGTCAGGAGAAAACAAGAGATTGAATGGTTATTTATTAAGTGAGCACTGTCCATCCTGTGCACTGAATGAGGCAGGGATCCTATTGAGAAAAACCCTCATGGTCCTGTAAGGGGGCCAAATTAAGGATGCACAGGCAACCTTAATTCTAACATTTCCTAACTTTTGAGTGCTTAACTTTGCAGCCTTAATAATGATATTCTTTCAACATAAATTTTGTGTGTAATATCTCTCTGTCTTTCTCTGTCTAATATGATATATACACTTTTATTTCCCCCAGCAAAAATATCTATAAATAGTGACACATAAACTTCTCCATGCAACAGGACATAATAATTAATAATTAATTAATTAATTGTCATTATTGCACATATTTATTGATCAAGTTCTAAAAATATATTTGATTGTTATTTTCATTACTTTATGGCTTTTTGTGCGTTATTTTATTTATTTGTTTGATAGATCATTGACAGGACATAAGTTAATTAATCTCCAGTGTCTTTTTAGGTGTAAGCCTAGCTTACACAGCTTGATATATTATGTGAAAGACAGCTGTGAGTTACTTTCCAGCTGTGTCCCCTGATTCAGCAAAGTACGTAAGCATTCAACTTTAAGTACATGCTTAAGCCCACCCCTATTCAAAAAAGCATTTAAGCATGCTCTTAAATGTGTTACTTAGTTGGGGCTTGTATGGTTTTGGAATGACACAGACTGGCTTCTCTGGGAACTGTGTCCAGTTGTCCATAGTAAGTGGAGGATGGCTGTAATGTAGAAACATGAGGAAA
Organism: Eretmochelys imbricata; assembly: GCF_965152235.1. Lineage (NCBI taxonomy): Eukaryota > Metazoa > Chordata > Testudines > Cheloniidae > Eretmochelys > Eretmochelys imbricata. The sequence goes on from NC_135574.1 coordinate 163,709,471, forward strand.
GCTGGATCAGAAAGGACCAATATAGAGGGGAAGAAATCTATTTCTAGGCCCTTTATAGTACAGTACCTAGAATGGGCATGGATGATAAACTACCCATCACCATAATAGGTTTTTTCTTCTCATTTTGAAATGAGGCGGTTTGTTATTTTCACATAGTTTTGGTCTGTACCATTGAGGCTTCGGAATGCTAGTGTTCATTCTAGTTTGCAGGATCACTGTACTGAAGCTTATTGTTTCTGAAGCAGTGGACATCAAAGATATGACTAACATGGCAGGCTAGTGCATCTGCTCATGGTGTTAAAGGTGCACTTAATAAAAGAGTGAGGCTCCAAGTTCCAAAGATAGAGATAGTCAGAAGAAAGCTAAAGGGGATTTCAGTTCAGAAGATTGTGAGGGATGGGGATGCTGGTTATAGATGAGAAAAACAAGGCCTAAGACTGAATGGGAGGAAAAAGCAGAAGATAGGCTACTACAGAAACAATACAGAAGTAGCCAGAGGCTGGGAAAGGGTTCAAAATATGGCAGAATTCAGAGACTGACTTTTCCCGCCTTTGAGACCACTGCTAGTTCAGTTAATAAGCCCATTCATTTGAGAGAACAAAAGATCAATTCACCTGTATACACACAGATAAAATTTGTTTCCAGCACACAACTCAAGTAACTTACTGGACTGTGTGCTCAGGCGTTTTGCTGGGATCAGGGTAGATCAGTAGGCTGATCCAGTAGGAAAAATCCTATGTTACTATGTATATTTTTATATTGCCCTTAATCTTCATGCTCAGTTCCCACTGATGTCAATGGGAGTTCTACCATATGTCAAAGGCAGTATATGGCCTTTAATTTGAAAGTTACACAAAGGAATTTGTTCACAAAATGCAAATTCAAATGACAGGCGGAGAAGCACTATGGGAAGAAGAGATGATGTTCTTCGAGGAGTGGGGGTTGCCTAAAAGTTAATGAAACCAGCATTGTTAAAATCTGGAGAGAATTGCACATCAGTGAACTGAGGAATCAACCCAGAGTCCCCACCTACCATCTGTAAATCAAAGTTGATTCCAACATCTTTATAGAAAAGGAACACCTTAATCTCCAACTTCTTGATGAGGATAAGAGGTGCTAAAATATATTGCCCATCACAATTCTCTCAGTTTATACAAAAGAGAGCTGCCAGGTTAATTCAGAACAGATCAGGGGAAACTGCAGTGAAGATTCTTCAGTATATCTATATATTAGCTTTGAAGTTACTGTCCTTGTTTGACTGCATGGTCAGCATAATTAGTATTAGTCCTTTAAGTCCGCTCTTTAAGTTGGAGAGGCTAGCTGTACTGTGAATTAATTTAGGGTCTTTTGCAAGCGGTAACCTGGATACAGATGTGGTTATGAGAAGTAAAATTAATTTGGTGGTTCTAACCTAGCCCCTCTTGTAAATCTGTCCATATCACAAACCAGCATCCAGAGTGGCACATTCCAATACCATTGGCATTCTCTGCTCCAGAGAGACCCAGGACTAAATTAACCAGCATGTTGCAGGTCAGGGCAGAGGTTTACTGGCAGAACTGTTTGTGAAGCTTGCATAGCATCTGTCTGAATTGGCCCATAGTTCTTTCATCAGCCAGTTCTTAAATTCGCCAAAACCCAATTCCTACTCTCTGGCCAAGCCTGAGTAAGAGGGCATTGCACTGGAATTTTTGTTCAATATCTTCATAAATGATCTGGAGGATGGTGTGGATTGCACCCTCAGCAAGTTTGCAGATGACACTAAACTGGGAGGAGAGGTAGATACGCTGGAGGGTAGGGATAGGATACAGAGGTACCTAGACAAATTTGAGGATTGGACCAAAAGAAATCTGATGAGGTTCAACAAGGACAAGTGCAGAGTCCTGCACTTAGGACGGAAGAATCCAATGCACAGCTACAGACTAGGGACCGAATGGCTCGGCAGCAGTTCTGCAGAAAAGGACCTAGGGGTTACAGTGGACGAGAAGCTGGATATGAGTCAACAGTGTGCCCTTGTTGCCAAGAAGGCCAATGGCATTTTGGGCTGTATAAGTAGGGGCATTGCCAGCAGATCGAGGGACGTGATCATTCCCCTCTATTCGACACTGGTGAGGCCTCATCTGGAGTACTGTGTCCAGTTTGGGGCCCCACACTACAAGAAGAATGTGGAAAAGTTGGAAAGCGTCCAGCGGAGGACAACAAAAATGATTAGGGGACTGGAACACATGACTTATGAGAAGAGGCTGAGGGAACTGGGGATGTTTAGTCTACGGAAAAGAAGAATGAGGGGGGATTTGATAGCTGCTTTCAACTACCTGAAAGGGGGTTCCAAAGAGGATGGCTCTAGACCGTTCTCAGTACTAGCAGATGACAGAACAAGGAGTAATGGTCTCAAGTTGCAGTGGGGGAGATTTAGGTTGGATATTAGGAAAAACTTTTTCACTAGGAGGGTGGTGAAACACTGGAATGCGCTACCTAGGGAGGTGGTGGAATCTCCTTCCTTAGAAGTTTTTAAGGTCAGGCTTGACAAAGCCCTGGCTGGGATGATTTAATTGGGGGTCGGTCCTGCTTTGAGCAGGGGGTTGGACTAGATGACCTCCTGAGGTCCCTTCCAGTCCTGATATTCTATGATTCTAATTATCCAAGGGGCAGGAACATGGGATGGAGAAATCCCCTTTCTGATGATATGGAGAGCACGTGGCTTCTGTCCCAGAACTACTCCCCCATGCGCCCTCCCACCCACAGATGGAGGTCTACATAGAAGCAGACCATCTAGCTTCACCCTTCTCTCATCCATGCTGCTCTAGAGAAATCCACCATGAAGCAATGCCTTGCTGCAAACGGAGGATATTCAGTAGAATCCCCTTGTGCAGCCTTTCTGTGGTCTTCTGTACCATTGTTCAATCTAATGGTACCAGTCCACTCTTTGGGCCTTGTGTTGCAACACCACAGAGACTGATGAGTGCTAGGATTGTCCCCTTAACATCAGCTAAACATGGAATAACTTATAATGCCAAAACAAAAACCTGAAAATCCTTGAATTAGAAAGAGTAGTCTAGCTATGGTGCCAAATGAGTCCAACAAATCCAGTCAATGCTAGAAGTCAAATGTACTTCTGCCCCTTTCTCAGCCTAAGACATGGCAATAACTTCCCATTGGTAGGTTAGTGCCATAATCAATCTTCCTGTGCTAAGTAGCCATTCTGAAAGGATAGGTGTGTGAAAATAAAATTGACAGCTTGTATACTGTAGGAGAGGAGGAAAAAAATAAGGAGAAATTCATAAAATTTTGAAATACATCAGGGCCAACGGAGCAAATTTGGTCACCTTATACAAGTTAATATAAAACATTGCTTATAATGTCTAGCCTTCTCAGATTACCATAGCAGACATTATTGCTTTTTAAAATATCAAATAATCAAGAAGTTGCTTTTCCGAGTAGAAGCCCTTCAACTAACTGGTGGTAGTTTTTGGCTGGTTAAATTGTTCTTTCACGGTTTAGGTTTTGTTAACAGACACAATTATTGGTACTATATGCTTTCCTAATCCCTCTTTAGTAGTGGTGCACCTCCAACCTTACCAGTTTAATTAACACTGAAATTCTCATGTTATTTTGGTGCCCTGATTACAGGCAAAGACTAAGTGGAAGTCAGTTTGGATCCCAAGAGACTTCAGAGTTAACAATGCATAGGGTTTCTCCCCCCACCTTTTCTCCTCCTTCATGAACTCCAGATAAGCAGCAGTCCCCAGCTAGATTTCATTACTATCACGCACTCTTCATGGTCATCTTTTAATATTTGAAAGGATCATTTGTTAACTGGAAATGGTCAATTTTTTTCTCCTTTGGCTTTTGAAATATAATTTTCAATTTTTAATTTGATTCATTTAGATGAAATCATTAATCAGGGTTGAAACTGAGTTAATTTTCTGGAAAATAAATGAGGTTGTTAGAGTGAATGTTATTAAGTGGGCTCTTTGCAAGAAAGGGATAATAGCTGAAAATATGGAAGACTTTGAGAACTATAGCAGTTGAGGGATAAAAACAGAAGTGTTTTCCCCCTTGCTAAGTGCAGTAATTTATTTTTAAAATACTTTAGGCATGGAGGAGTGTTTTAAAAGTAACATTAGAGAAGCACGGCAGAGCAAATATCCTAAATTTACAGCAGATTTAAAATACACAGATCTCTAAAATCCAAGTCTAGATAGTGAATGTTTTAGGACCTTGGATACTCTTTAACACTTTTGACAAACAAATTTAGGACATCTCTGCTAAACCTCAATACTCATTATTCTAATCAGTGCCATTCTTGGTTTAGAGCCTGAGAAATTGTATCAATAGTAATACAGTAGATAAATAGCTATCAAGCTACAAAGGTTCACTAGGCACTGAGCAGGACCCACTAAACCCATTTCACAATCTGACCCAGATTCAAATTCTGGCCTTTAGAGAAGAGCGTCTGTCTTGTTCACTCTCTGCAGTGCACAGTATGACACAAAGTGATTAGGATAGCCAGCAAAATATCTTACAAGTAGAAACGAAATAAGGGAGGATTGGGCTAGACATGCAGCATGCTAGATTTACCATTCAAGTATGATTCAGTTCACTACAGAAATTTTTGTTTGCAGTTGTTTCTTAATGCAGCCCGCTTTCTGCTAAAGTGCCCCCCCCCAATCTTTCATTAAAAGCAGTGTAATTTTCTTTTAATAGCTATAGCTGTCTGCTCTGTTTAGATAGGTAGGGATTTTTTTCCCCCGCAAGTGTTCCAGTCTTTGCTCAAGAGTTATTGTAGCACTAAGCACTTAGAAGCAGCTATAGGTCAAAGTTTTAGGTGAGGCACTATAATCCTCTTTAGCTGCTTCTTCACTGCACATGCGCTCATTCATTAAGGGCACTTTTGAACGTGTCCCTTAGACCTCTACTGTGACTGAACAGTAAAGCTTTTTGGTTTCTGATCCAGGAAAATGCTGAGTATTCTGAACTCTCATTGACAATGGGAATTGGGGGTACACAGCTCCCTAGAGGACAGGGTCCTTTGGTGGGTGAATTAAGAGAAGATTGTTGGAATAGGATGAAAGGTTAAACTTAAATGGAAATATAAATTTGATCTACTATTTTTTCTTTCCTTTCTTGGTGTGAACTTTTATGTTTAGAAAGAAAGGAATTAATAACTTGAATTGAGTGAATCATTCTTTTTCATTAATTTTTCCAGTTTCAAACTTGAGGTGTTTACCAGGTCAATTTCCCCTTTTTTGTCTTGCCAAAATATTTTTTAAAAAAAAAACATAGCTAGAGTTCATATACTCTCATGTCCGACAATATTTGGCATATAGATAGTTACCGGGGGCATTTTTTGTTTAGTTCTGGGTTTTTTTTCTAGCTCTAACATCGAATTTTAAAGAGTCATTACAGAAAGAGTTATTTCGAGGGAAAGTAAAAAATGTTCATTTATTTGTTTTACATTATTTCACTGTTATTACGTTAGTGATCACTGTGACATCACATATGTGAGGCATAATGAAAGAGAGCCTCCTGAATTCAGAATTCTCAATGAGCAACATGTTAGCCCAAAGTGGAAGCTGTGTGGTAAAAATGTTCTTGAACTATAGCATACTTCTTGTTTTGTTTCACAAAAGAAGCACCTCTTTTAAGAAATGCAAGGGTACCTGTTTCATGGTATACCAGAAACCCGCAAAATCTCTCCACATGATTACGATCAGCAACTTGTAGTGAATTAGTCAATTGCAATTAGTTAGTACTAATATTTTTTGTATCCAAGCTGCATTATAGGTGCTACATGCTAATAAGGATAGATTAATGGAAGGGCCAGTGAGGCTGGAGGCTTCAATCTCTCCTAATACAATTGATTATAATAGTATTATGTTACGTAGATGTTATGAAATGACATTTGAGGCTACTAAATCTCTATTGTCCCTATCCTGCACCATTGAAGTTGATGGGCTTTAAGCAATTGACTTTGGTAGAAGCAAGTTTAGGCCCTCTGGAGGCATGACATTAATCTTGAATCTAACCCAGCATACAGCTCTTTGTATGTGGTTTTTTTGGTCTGTTTTAGCATTCTTTCTTTATAATTTTTTGCAAGAAAAATACAAAAAACCAAGCAAAGAAAACAACATGCGGTACAGTGAGCAAGCCATTTCAATGATTATGAGCATTGTAATTGCCAACATCAGAATGAAGGGATGCACACACATACATAACAGTTACTTCATGCTTTCTGGCTATGCAGCTATTGTTTCTATTAGGATATATTTTGGGGCTTTGTTAAAAGAATTTAATCTCCATTCTAAATAATCTTAAAAAATAAAATAAAACCACATTTTAAAACTTCTCCATTGAGAAAATGTGTCAATTATTATTACAGTGTGACAGTGTTATTTTTTCTCTTTAGCACTGTTTATAAAAATGACCATTTTCTAGAACTGAGTTAAATGTTGACATAAAATCTTAATCTCATCTGAGGTCAGGTTAATTTCAGGGCTCTTTGACAATCTTACATATTGGCAAGATTCTTTAACATGTCTCAGCACTGAGGTGATGCTGTTCATAAAGACATCTTCTGCCCTTAGCCAGCCCATTCCCCAGAGTGCAGGTCACCATCCTCTTCCTGCTCTGCTTTTGTTGTCTTCCACAGTGCTCAACTGCTTCCCTGTTCCCCCCTGAAGCCAGATGACCCCTTTTGCGCTATGGTGTCTTCAGAGGGTGCCAGGTTTTTCTCCTATTTGCCCATCAGGACAGGGTCTTCAAAAGGAAATGGACTTTCTGGAGCAAGATTCTGCCTCGCTCTTCCCCCTCTCCAGCACTCTCCTCACCCACAGGGCAGCAGGAGCAGGAAGTGGTAGTCATAGTAAATTTAGGGTCATGAATGAGCTATAATCTTAACACAATAATGTAGTGGGGCTTATGCCCCTCTCAGCTAGTGTGCAGTTGCTAGGTAACACCTAGAGATTACTTTACTACAGCATTCATTGCCCATAATTGGCATCAGGAGCAGAAATGTTTCCCTGCTCCAGCTGTGCTGTGAAGTGGAATTTCAGGTCATATCCTGCCCCAGAAAGACATTTTAGCATTTGGGGAAGTGGCCACCCAGCACTTCCCAAAGACTTTGAAGTACAGAACTGGTTCAAGGTACCAGCCCCTTGAAAACAACGGTGATATGGCTGGGAAGTTTCTAGAGTCTTGGAGAATGGGTCTGTAAGGTAGAATCCTTGGGAAAGGGATCTTAGCATCTAAAGTTCCACCTGGAACTGTGGAACTCATCCCCCACTGATTCCAACTAGTCTGTTTTGCATTGTGTGTGTCCTTCTCATCCACGGTTCTGCCACAGTGTATCTCAAGCTTGACCTCCAAACATCTATGCCGTCTAGCCCTGGGCTTCCACTGAACAAGAAGTGCCAACTGCGTGATGCTTTTCTGATGTGAACAAATAGGTACAAGGAGAAGACTAGCAAATCACGGCTACTTGAGGTATTTAAACCAAAAGCTTCCAATGTTGGAATACAGGTGCCCTGAGCCACTGTGTAATCTGTCCTCCTTCTAGCCAACTCCTTTCATAGACCACCAGGTCATCTAGTCTGACTATAATGGCAGAGGAAACAGCAATATTTTAACAGTTAAGTGGAAAGGGGAGGAAAAACTATGACAAGTTACATTTATTTTTTGTTGCTGAAGGGACATTTAGTGTGGTTCTTAAAAAATCCTGTAGACTTTCTGAAGGATAGCTTAGCAGCTAACTACAGAAACAAGATAAAGCAGATTCCACTGGATACAGGTACAAAAACTCTTTAAAATGGTTCATCTTCCTATCTTCACACTTTGCAGCAAACTTGATACTATGAACTATGTGGTCATATAGTACTTAGGATGCCACTGGCTAGAACCTACCAGTTTAGATTTGGCCCAAATCATACTGTAGACAGATGCAAACATATTGCCACTGATTAAAAAAAAATTAAATTTAGTTACTATTTGGATGAGGAAGCTAAATCTGTGGTTCACGTATTTTTGGATTGACTGTGGTGTGATGGACCAGCCATCTGTCCTGCATGTGAGAGGTTCAGCTTGTGTCTAGATACTGATGGTAATAATGGCTAGCAGTGTTGGCTAAGCAGTGTAGGAAGATTTGAAAGTATTCAAATAATAATTGATCTTAAATTACTATTAGGAAAAAAAAAACTTCTAAAGCTTTTAAAGGGAAAACAGGACTAGTAAGTGTGATAGCCCTGCTTTAGGTTCCTTGTTTCAAGCTAAACTTCTCAGTTTAATTTTAATCCTTTTGAAAGGCGTTGCTCCTTCTTTAAAGATGGAACACCGCCCCCTCACAGCTCTGAAGCTGCGGAGCACCCCTTTTTGTTTTCACAAGCTGAAAATAAAGTGTTCTCATGAGCTCATTTACAGAGAGTGGAGTTGGCAACCTTATCAGGAGAAGAGAAAGGAGCTGTGAAGATGAAAAGCTATCACAGTGACAGAAGTCTTTATTAGGTTGGGCAGTAATGGAATGTGGTGTACACAGGATAAAGTGACGGCTATCTAGAGCATTTAGGGAAAACTAGAACAGTAATCATGTTTTATGTTGTTCCAAGTCTGGTGTCCTTGGTGATCCTGTTGACCCTTGGGATGTTTGGAGTAAAAGGGTGGACTTCTTGTAAATAGCATGTTATACCAGGGAAGAAACTACAGTTAATTTTAAATAACCCACCCGTGCTTGCTCTTTGAGACACAGTGGTCACCAAAACCATTGAAATAGAGACAGTAAAAATATGTAAGATTCACGATTAATTTTTTTAATCGTGATTAATTTTTTAGAGTTAATTGCGTGAGTTAACTGCAATTAATCAACAGCCCTAATAACATTTTAACTTTGCATTCAAACCAAGGGGCAAAAATCACCTCTGTGATCTGCACTGCAGATCTCTATTGTATCAGTGAAAGTTTTGTATATAGAGTATGCAAAGGAGATATGCAGGGCAAATAATTGATCATTTATGGCCCCCAATCCAAAGCCCATTGAAGTTAAGGGAAATCTTAAAAGTAACAAAAGCTACAAAATATGTCACCAGAATATAGACCCTCCATATAACTATACTGAGCCAAGTTGTCAGTTTCACACAGCAGATTTCAACTGTGCTCTGTGTGTATGTGGAATTCCCCATATAATGTAATTGCACAATAACCTTACATGGGACCCCATTGTGCAGTCGGTAGTCAGCAAAATTCCCATTGCCTTAATCCACTTAGCACACAAATGCACATCTGTTGTCTATGCAAACATCTGTTTTTTGGAGCAGCAACTATTGTTCACATGAACGTGTGCTTGTGTGGGCAACAGCCTGCTTTGCACGTCTGTGCACACATTTTGGAACAATAATTTAAACGTCTCTTAAATATTAAATCCATTATGGATTAAATTCGGGCAGACTCTTCAGAATTTTTCATGTATGCTGTACCTTTGCAGGAGTGCTTGTGTGAGTACATACTAATCAATTCAAGTAAGTGTGGGACAGATTCAGCAACTGAGTTCACAGTTTATAGGTCCTCAACAAGGAAATTTTCCAGGTGGGCCCTGGAATCAGAGCGTCACCACATTTTAGCCTGTGCACTCCCTGGTCTGGCTGCTCTGCGTCTTGAACAGATCATTCCTGCCATGGATAGGAAGGGAATGCGCTAAAACCCATTGACCAAATCCCATTGTCTTTAATAGGAACGCTGTTGGGCCTTTTTGCATAATGAATCAACTTTGTATTGATAATAAGCAAATAATACATTTCTATAGAACTGCTCCCTATCATTGAGGGGCCTTTATGGTTTTTATTTTCATTTAAGGTGGGAGGTTTGTTTGGGTTTTCGTTCATTCTGCTGCTTCATTAAGGTTTCTTCCTCTTACCAGTCCTGGATTAAAGCCATGGCAGTTTTGTTTAGGAAATAGTATACTCACAAAAATCCCTTTAGAATTAGTGGTACTTTAACTAAGTGGGAAAAATGGATAGCTAATTGTTATTCTGGTACTTATACATTTCATAGTCCTATGAAATTAAAATAAAGACCTGCAGTGCTTTTAGAGTCATCTCTGGCCCGCCAATAAAAACAAAAAGGCTTCACTTCAAATGTTGAATAGCCTTTTTTAAAAATGCCTTTAAACCATAGATCTATCTCTCAATTTAATTAAAACGGTAGAAGTTGTGCCTGAACCATACAGATCCAGTGAGAATGGTAATTGATTTGGCTCATTTCTCTTTTTTTTTAATCACAATTAACAATAAAACACTGCACATTTTTGTTAAAGAGCTGAGAAATAACAATGAAAAAGAAAGATAAATGGCTGTAATGCTGCTTACCTTGATGCGGTGGGTACTTTGAATATTATTCATGCTGGAAAAATTCTGCAGTCAGGACTTCAGTGGCATGAGTTCAGTGGAAGTTTTGTCTGAGAAAGGACCGCAGGCATTAGCCCATCAACCAAATTGTACAAAATGAGTTAATTTCAATAACAGACCTTTTGTTTGTATTTTGCAACAGGCGGCTGATCTTTTTGTATACCCACATGTAGCCTACCTCTCAGTAAAGAAAGATTATGATGGAAGGAATTTACTCAGAGATCACAGAATCATAGAATATCAGGGTTGGAAGAGACCTCAGGAGGTCATCTAGTCCAACCCCCTGCTCAAAGCAGGACCCACCCCAACTAAATCATCCCAGCCAGGGCTTTGTCAAGCTGAGCCTTAAAAATCTCTAAGGATGGAGATTCCACTGCCTCCCTAGGTAACCGATTCCAGTGCTTCACCACCCTCCTAGTGAAATAGTTTTTCCTAACATCTAACCTAGACCTCCCCCACTGCATCTTGAGACCATTTCTTCTTGTTCTGTCATCTGCCACCAGTGAGATAGACTTACCTAAACCCTACATGCCTGATTATTCACACATCATGGGGCTTGGTTCAGTTCCCTTGGTTAAGACCACAGGGGAAAGGCAGATTTCCGCTGATGAACATGCAAAATGGGATTTTGATGTAATACAGATGATAAAAACATTAAAGCACCCCCATTTGAGAATTGGGCTAGCCTGATAAAACTCTTGAATTTTATGGAATTTAAAAGAATAGAAAAAAACATTTTGAAGTTTCTGTCCCTTCTAGAGATGAGAGGGAGAAAAAGCAATGTGCCATGCGGACCTGGATGCTGTGCAATGGATGGTAAACTTATATATTGTAAATTTGAACTTAAATTTCATTCTTTTGGGACATGTGTTGATCACTGGAGGAGTCATTCAGGAATTTCTTCCTCCCACCCTACCTATGTACAGTATTGCACAATTGATTAAATGCATTATAGGAAGGACCAGCTTTACCCAGAAGCGCTAGAAGCACTTTCCCACAGGCAGGGTACTAATGGACCTGTGTTGCAATCTAATGCAGTAAGGCACATTTTCTGTTCCTATAATCCTATGTACATTTCTGATTTGATTTTGTTTTTATACTTTCAAAAGTCTAAACAACATTAACTAATCAGTGTGAACATTGTTCTGTTGGAATCTCAGATCACATTGTGATATGTGAGCCCTATAGGCATAATACAAATGACAGGGCCCAGTCCAGTACCCATTTGAAGTAAATTGAAAGACTTCCATTCATTTCACTACGAGTTGGATTGGGCCCACGGAACTCAAAACAAACCATAATTTTTTTTCTCTGCCAACAAAGGCAAAACTCTTTGGATTGCTATTTAAGGTCCTGTCTGGAGTAGTTAACCCCTTCACTTGCTTGGTAGCTGCTGCAAAGTATGCTTATGACAGAGACTTTATGTTCCATTTCCCCATAAAGCTCAGCACATCAAGCCTTCCCTTCTGACCATATGATGCCACACTAGGATTTTCCCTAGGTACATTATGGCTTGCCTTCCGTAAGCAGGATTAAAGACCTTCACTTGCAATTAAGTGTAGCATTCAGCATTTGGAATCCAAATCAGTTAAGTTCATTGCTACATTTGAGTTCTGACAAGGGTTGTGTACCTTCGCGGTAATGCTTTCCTTGTGGCACATGAAGTTTAGCGTATAAAGTGGATGTGGATTTCATTACAAGAGTGTAGTAGATGACCCAGAGTAGCAGCAAGTGAATGAAAAGTGAACATTTTAACAAGGGTGTACAATGAGCATCTTTTATAACATCTTAAATTTTGATGTCACTAGAAAAAATAAGAACCCTGAGTAAGGAAATATTATCCTCCAATTTAAGAAAATAAATAAATTAAAAAGCAGAGCATTTTTTTCAGTTTGCTGTTTAATATATAATCAGGGGTTTTTATCATCTTTTATAGAGATAGGTTGGGACCCAAACGCCTCTGAATTTGGGAAGATTTATATCCAAATTACAGTTTTCTCTCTAATGAGAAAACCAAAGTCCTGACTCTGAATACCCCCTGAACTCTACGGAAGTTCTGATCTGGAACTTCACAGCTGGTCCCATGTTCTGTAGTGGGTTGAACCAAACCCCCAGCCTGAATCCCGCTGAAATCTGAACCCCCCTGAACTTACGCTGGTAAGAATTGAAACAAGATACTAATCTGGGTCCAAACTTTGGAGCTTGTTTTCTTTGTTCATCTTTTTATATTTAAAAACACAGAAATCATTAAAACACAAAAGTACTGTGGAGTACATAGCTTGTATGGCCAGGTCCTAATGAGTACATCTACACTGCAGATGGGAATGAGTCTCGCAGCCCCAGTAGACAAACTCACACTAGCGGGTCCTGAGCTTGCATGCTAAAAACAGCAATGTGGATGTTCTGGCTTGAGCAGGAACTCGGACTCTGAAGCCCACCCAACCCTGTAGGCTTCAAAGCCCCAAGCTCCAGCCTGAGCCAAAATGTCCACACTGCTCTTTTTAGCATGCTAGCTGGAACGCCACAAGCACTTGTTTGAGCCCTGCTAGCACAAGTCTGTCCATCCAGCTGCAATGTAGACATACCCATTTGTGTCCAATCTTTAATTACTCGCCAAACCAGCTTCAGTAAATACCTATTGTCAAAATATTTTCTACAGTTCTGAGAGTAATAGACTGCACAAGAGTATGACACAATATAGGGAAGTTTGTTGTGTGGCCACACTTTTGTGGGCAGGGGAGAGAAGAAGGGCCTGAGCAGATGGAAATCAAGCACATGAATTGAGGAGAATAATAAAGGGACATTAATCCACAGTACCACACCATCTCTGACACAGTGGCATAAGCAATAGAAAATAACTTAACTCTGAGAGGTAGGGGAAAGGCAGTAAAAAATGAATTGTGTTATAGTTTCTAAAACCTGCCTCCATTAAAAAAACAAATGTGCCTAAACAATGGCAAGGTGTGTGATGCTCACATAAATCTCCCACTTCAGCAGATGGGAAACATGTAAAATCTTAGGAAACAGTATCAGAAAATACTATAAATGTTAAGACGGCTGAGATCATAGATTAATAAAGATCCAACATTCAGTCTCCAGGGTCTTCCTCATCGGATCCATCCTCACTGCCGTCTGCTTTGATTTTCTCCAATAAACATGTGGCTGACTCTTTATTCCCAGAAAACATATTGATGCTCCTTATAAGTGACACATAATTTTGCTGGATATAAGATAGTTGCAGGCTTGTTCTGCAACTGCCAATTCCTTCCTTTTCTCCAGGATGATCAGGCTAAGGCCCAGAGGGAGCAAAATCAGTTTGTATCCCTATGTTCCCCTTCATGACATAGTCAAGATCCTACCCCTGTCATGTGGCTGTAGTAATGTAATGATAAGCAGTCTGCTGCCTTCTCCAGACCTCTGTGCACATTTAAGAAGAAGTTCAGTGTTATAGAGCATCCTTCTGATCCTCCTTTAAATTCATACTAAGTAGTGTAATGAGCATTCTAATGAAGGTAAATGGATCCAAATCTTCCCACTGGGATCAGAGCTGTTTTCTGGCATGAGCAGAGCTTATGGCTGAGGGAGGGAGAGAGGGGGGCCTGATCCATTGGATGGGGGATGGGGCAGTTTAAAGGACAGTACCCAAATTTAATGTAACACTGTGAGGTTTGCTGCTATTCCAGAGCATTGATCAAAGAGGGAGGGGAAGGACAGTGTCAGGGGACGAGATTCCCCAGAATAACCTTACTGGGGAGGAGTGGGAGGGCTATAATACTGAAGCCAGCTGTGATCTAAGGATCCCATCACTCAGTGATCTCCCCTGGGGCCGATCCCTGCAGGCTTTTCTTAGTGTTTCTACTCTGGCAAACTTCCACTGTGTGTCAGAGACGGAGTTCAGTAAGAGTTTGCCTGAGTAAGGAGTGAGAAAAAACTGAGTAAGGACTTTAACATTTGGCTCTTGGCTTTCAGTAAGCATTAAACAGAGCTTTATAACTGATTAGGGCTTGATTGTGACATTTAGGCACTGGGCAGCATCTAGAATCAAAATCCTTTTCTAAATGCAGAGGGAAGGGAATACACTGCAACATCATTGCTTCCCTCTGTAACCATGGCCACCTCCCTTCAGCACTAGGGACTGCAACTGTTCCCAGTGCTTGCATGGGGACTAAATAGGGTTCAAAAGACTTCTTGCATTGAGCTCCATGCCAAAATCAGGAACCATCTGGCCTTTACAGTCTTTAGTCATTATCTCACAGTTCTTAATATACATTTGAGTGTTAATTTTTGGTTGGGGTGTTTTAGCTTCAAGCCATTCCTAGTGTTTTTCCACAGCTCTCTTTACCTTCATGATCAGATAGGTTAAATGGTCCATAGTTTATAGTTTGTCTAGTGGTGCATATAACTAACTTCCCATTTTTGCAATGGAACAAATCTAGTCGAGTCCTACAGGAGCAACACCACCACAACTCTGCTCTTCTAACAGGTGATTTGAAAGGTCAAAGAGTATTTATGGTCAGTATTTTTAAGGTTAAAATATACATTGCAGAATGAAAAGTATTTGTGTTTACTCTTGCATCTGTGCTATTTTCTTCCTTTGTTTGGGGTTTTTGCCCCAGGAAGGAGAGAGGATTAGTAATAAAAGATAAATTCCCATGTATCTTTCCCCCTAAATATAGATTACGTTCTTTTAATCTGGCTTTGAATGGAAGTAAAGAAGTCTTAAAGCTAAATGATGATTATGCTAAGAGCATTTCTGGCATGGTTGGCAATAGAACCATTCAGTTACATATTTTCCATGTGTTTTATTTACCCTTTTTGTGCATCTTCTAACTGGTAATTGTCACCTCCTGACCTAATTAATTTTACATCTTTAATATTGATGGCAAAAATGTAGAACTATCCTCGTGTTTATGGAGGTCAGATAATTTTAGGATTCTGACTGGGATGATGCAAAAAGTAGAAAATAATACATGGAATACACAAATAATTAAAAACTATGCTCTGGGGAATCTATATATTGCATAAAGACATTAGCAAAACTGGCACTGAGATGGATGATTCCTTTCGAAGGGAAAGGTAACAGTATTCAGATTAAAAAGAAAAGGAGTACTTGTGGCACCTTAGAGACTAACCAATTTATTTGAGCATGAGCTTTCGTGAGCTACAGCTCACTTCATCAGATGCATACCGTGGAAACTGCAGCAGACTTTATATATACACAGAGAATATGAAACAATACTTCCTCCCACCCCACTGTCCTGCTGGTAATAGCTTATCTAAAGTAATCGTCAGGTTAGGCCATTTCCAGCACAAATCCAGGTTTTCTCACCCTCCACCCCCCCACACAAATTCACTCTCCTGCTGGTGATAGCCCATCCAAAGTGACAACTCTTTACACAATGTGCATGATAATCAAGTTAGGCCATTTCCTGCACAAATCCAGGTTCTCTCACTCCCTCACCCCCCTCCAAAAACCCACCCCCATACACACACAGACTCACTCTCCTGCTGGTAATAGCTCGTCCAAACTGATCACTCTCCAAGTTTAAATCCAAGTTAAACCAGAACATCTGGGGGGGGGGGGGGGGTAGGAAAAAACAAGAGGAAATAGGCTACCTTGCATAATGACTTAGCCACTCCCAGTCTCTATTTAAGCCTAAATTAATAGTATCCAATTTGCAAATGAATTCCAATTCAGCAGTTTCTCGCTGGAGTCTGGATTTGAAGTTTTTTTGTTTTAAGATAGCGACCTTCATGTCTGTGATTGCGTGACCAGAGAGATTGAAGTGTTCTCCGACATTTGGGGACAATGTATACCTTCAGATCAGCGGCACTGCTATGGGTACCCGCATGGCCCCACAGTATGCCCACATTTTTATGGCTGATTTAGAACAACGCTTCCTCAGCTCTCGTCCCCTAAAGCCCCTACTCTACTTGCGCTATATTGATGACATCTTCATCATCTGGACCCATGGAAAAGAAGCCCTTGAGGAATTCCACCATGATTTCAACAATTTCCATCCCACCATCAACCTCAGCCTGGTCCAGTCCACACAAGAGATCCACTTCCTGGACACTACAGTGCTAATAAACAGTGGTCACATAAACACCATCCTATACCGGAAACCTACTGACCGCTATTCCTACCTGCATGCCTCCAGCTTTCACCCTGACCACACCACACGATCCATCGTCTACAGCCAAGCTCTGCGATACAACCGCATTTGCTCCAACCCCTCAGACAGAGACAAACACCTACAAGATCTCTGTCAAGCTTTCTTACAACTACAATACCCACGTGCGGAAGTAAAGAAACAGATTGATAGAGCCAGAAGAGTTCCCAGAAGTTACCTACTACAGGACAGGCCTAACAAAGAAAATAACAGAACACCACTAGCCGTCACCTTCAGCCCCCAACTAAAACCCCTCCAATGCATTATTAAGGATCTACAACCTATCCTAAAGGATGACCCAACACTCTCACAAATCTTGGGAGACAGGCCAGTCCTTGCCTACAGACAGCCCCGCAACCTGAAGCAAATACTCACCAACAACCACATACCACACAACAGAACCACTAACCCAGGAACTTATCCTTGCAACAAAGCCCGTTGCCAATTGTGCCCACATATCTATTCAGGGGACACCATCACAGGGCCTAATAACATCAGCCACACTATCAGAGGCTCGTTCACCTGCACATCCACCAATGTGATTTATGCCATCATGTGCCAGCAATGCCCCTCTGCCATGTACATTGGTCAAACTGGACAGTCTCTACGTAAAAGAATAAATGGACACAAATCAGATGTCAAGAATTATAACATTCATAAACCAGTCGGAGAACACTTCAATCTCTCTGGTCACGCAATCACAGACATGAAGGTCGCTATCTTAAAACAAAAAAACTTCAAATCCAGACTCCAGCGAGAAACTGCTGAATTGGAATTCATTTGCAAATTGGATACTATTAATTTAGGCTTAAATAGAGACTGGGAGTGGCTAAGTCATTATGCAAGGTAGCCTATTTCCTCTTGTTTTTTCCTACCCCCCCCCCCCAGATGTTCTGGTTTAACTTGGATTTAAACTTGGAGAGTGATCAGTTTGGACGAGCTATTACCAGCAGGAGAGTGAGTCTGTGTGTGTATGGGGGTGGGTTTTTGGAGGGGGGTGAGGGAGTGAGAGAACCTGGATTTGTGCAGGAAATGGCCTAACTTGATTATCATGCACATTGTGTAAAGAGTTGTCACTTTGGATGGGCTATCACCAGCAGGAGAGTGAATTTGTGTGGGGGGGTGGAGGGTGAGAAAACCTGGATTTGTGCTGGAAATGGCCTAACCTGACGATTACTTTAGATAAGCTATTACCAGCAGGACAGTGGGGTGGGAGGAGGTATTGTTTCATATTCTCTGTGTATATATAAAGTCTGCTGCAGTTTCCACGGTATGCATCTGATGAAGTGAGCTGTAGCTCACGAAAGCTCATGCTCAAATAAATTGGTTAGTCTCTAAGGTGCCACAAGTACTCCTTTTCTTTTTGCGAATACAGACTAACACGGCTGTTACTCTGAAACCAAGTATTCAGATTGCCTCAAAATCATCAGTGGTAAAATTAGACAAAGAAGGAGAAACTCTGCCTAAAGTATCCCCTGTGTAAACGTGCAAGAGAAGAAGGGGGAGGCATGTGAGATGAGAGGCTGAGAAACAGACACTGCTTGTTTCATGTAACAGGCATTGAGAAAGTACATGTAATGATTTGTTTGTAGTTCTTTTTACTTGAAACTTCGGATGCATTTTGAACATTGAATTAAAAATCAACTGTTGCTGACTTTTGTGATGGTGTGATCTGTAACCAGCAAAGCAGTAACTTCTTCCCCACAGCTTAATGAGACTGTAAACAGGCGTGACCTGAAAGCTGTCAGCCAATCAAATAACAGAATTCTGAAAAGGTTAAATAAGTGCAACACTTTATTATTATAGCATATGATATAGCAGATGAGCTATTACAACTCTGAAACCTTATTTCAGTCACTACAACTGTGACCAGGGTAAAAAAAAAAAAAAAAAAGGCAAGGCATGAATCTATTATACTTGTGTCATCTGCTCTTACCCTGGTATAAATCTGGGTAACTCCTCTGGCTTCAGTAGCGTTATTCCAGATTTGAACTGGAGTGAGAGAACAGATTTTTGGCCTCTTGATTTTACAGTGCTATGTTTGTGGCCCCAGTCCTGCAAAGACTTGTGTGTATGCTTAACCTTACACACAGTGAATAGTTCCATTGCAGTTACATTGGGCATAAAGTTAAGCACGTGCATAAACCTTTGCGGGGTAGGGCCTATGATAGACTGTGCCTTTCAAGAAATATGTTGATTTAATCAAAAACAGAGATGCCTATGGTTCAGTAAATGTGCATAGAATTCATTCAGGATACAGAGCTTAGTCATTTTGGTATCTTTATTTTTTAATCATTTTTTGCCTTCTTACCTAAAAGTTTTTATATGTTACCTATGAAATTACACTGAAATCTCATTGTATTCTTTTTCATTCTAACAGTTACCCTTACTGTTTAATCTAAAATGTTTTCCTTCCATGAACATCTTTGTATACAGAGCATCTTGAATAGTGAAGTGGAGCCTCTTTGGTGAAAAAGAATATTTCTTATGACAACATTTTTTTTGTTAATTTAGTCTGGCTAAAATTACATACATATTCATGCATCTTAATAAGAACAAAGCTTTACTCTTGGATATTTTCCATAAATTTGTCCTCATAAGCAATTTGATAGACATCTACTATAACTGTAATGGTTGAAGTTTACAGTAAATCAGTCTCCCTGGTTTAAAAAATCTGTAATTTATTAACCCATTCCTCAAAGGTCCAACACTTCATATAAGATTACAAGAAAATCTTGTCACTATTTTTTATTTTAGAGCAGGGAGCATTTTATAATCGGAGTATATTGTCTAATTGTTACAAAATTTATTATGTTTTACTAATGTAAAATCAATTTAGCTCATGATATTAATTGAGCGCAAGATTATGGATGGCCAAAAAGGGCTTCAAAACATGAGCCCATTATTATAACTATGTTTTTCAGCTAAGGTTTTCTATAGTAAGTCTGATCAACATTTAGCTCTGACACTGATGTACAATTGCCATACTGGCTATGTGGGTTAACCATTGTAGTGGTGTACACAAAGCTTAGATAACATAATTCAAGCTGTAGTATTGGTAATTTGATATCACTAATTAACTTCCCGTTAATCATTGAAGTATTAGTCTGAGAACAGATGCAGATGCTGCAAGTAGGATAAATGTCACCCCAGAGTACTGTGACAGACAGTATCACAGAGGGATGAGGGGGGCACCATACAAGTTGACTGGTAAATCTGCTACCCTGTGGTCAAAAATACATTGTTAAATATATTCACTTACAAATAAAGCTCAAGATGAACAGTAGACTACATTTTTGTTTCCATTCTCAGGACTTTTATCTGTATCATTTAGCACAGGTTTTATTAAGTACATTGAAAGGTTAACTCTTTGTCTTTTTTATTTTCTTATTTGCTATTTTGCATAGGTAAAATGTTTAAACTCAGTGTTGCCAGCTTCTGTGGTTTTATCATAAGCCTGGTGAAACTGAATGTTTTATTAAAGCCCTAGCTCCTGGAGTCAGGTGATTACATGAGAATCTCAGCTTGCATTTTTAAAAAAGTAACTTTCTAGCTTTCACGGTTGTAGAGAAAAGATTGAAGAGGTGAACTCCACAGGCTCAAAAACCAGAAGGTAAACAAAAAGAACACAACATTTATAATTTTTTAAATCTCATGATTGCTCGGGGACCTGACCTTTAAACTAATTAAAGAAATACCATTACCAGAAAAAAATGAACACTTTTTTTATTTTTAAAACCTCCTTCCCTAAACTACTCTTAGTGCCTTAGTACCGTAGGCCCTGGCCTTGCAAGTAGTTCCATGTATCTGCTTCCATGCTTCCACCTGCACATAGCACCACTGAAGTCAGTGGGTTCTGCATAGATATGAGGGTCTGTCCATGTGAATCCAAGTGTAATGACCGTGTGTAGGACTGGAACCTTCTACCATAAACTGATATAATTTTAAAATCTAATCTACTTTTCATTATTTCTATGGTATATTTCTCACTCAACTTGTATGACAGAACTAGACTAGTCAATGTCACTTTTGTTTCAGTTTCACTTTCTGGTTCTTATGACATGGTATCAGGTCATGATATAAGCATTTTAAAAACCTCTTCCAGGCACAGTCATTTTGAGTATGGATTTCCCCACAGGAGCTGCAAACCAGGCACTCTGTAATATACAGAACAGTTATGAAGGCCTCAATCCTGCAAAAACGTGGGCATTTGCTGAATTTTATGCACGAGTAGTGCCTAGCATTCAATTGAACTCTTCGTAAGTGTAAAAACAAGCAGTTTCACAAGCATTTGCAGAATTAGGGCCTGAGTTAAAGCACTCTTATCTTGGAAAAACCACTGCTGATATACCCCAACTTCAGGAGATGTGCTGATCCTTGAAGGCTACATATCTAAGTTTAAAACGGAACCCCCAAAATGATCTTGGTTTATATAATCCCTGAGTAAAGGCTTGAAATTGACATGGGGGAGGGATCCATTTTTTATGTTACTACATGGAGAAGAAGAAAGAGAGAGTGTGCTGCAGCATATTCCAGAAAAATATTTCCTGTCTAAATTCAATTCTGGGTCTGATCCTGCAGCCCGACTCATGTGAGAAGATGTGGTAGAATATTATTCCCAAGTAGTTTATCCAATTAATTATTTGTTGAATACATTATTTATCTACTCTTCTACCAGCTATATAGATTTTCATATGCTATTCATCAGACACATTATTCACCAACTTGTTTTTCAGCAAAAGAAGAATAATTTATTTGCAGATAATTTTTCCTACTATTCAATAAGCTGTAGACATTGGGTCTTTTTTCCTGACACCTCTGCAAATAAAACCGATCCTCCTTCCTGGAAAGACATACCTTTCTTCTTCCTTCTGACCGGTCAGCATCAGAATATTTCAAGCCACAAAATAGCCAGTATTAGTAGGCAATAGCAGCAAGTTGTCATTTCACAAGAGGTCATTTATTTTATAGTGGTATATTTTCATTTAATGTCCATCTGAACAGAAAATCTAAAAGAGATTTGCCTTTGTGTTGAATGGGGGTTTCTTTAATTCAGTGCAACCTGTGTCTTGAAATATAAGATATGTTGCTATGGTTCATTCTTCTGCCTTTACTCTGAGCTTTTTCTTTCATGCCACGAGCAACACTGCAAAGGAGGATGCTGTGATATGGCATGGCAGTACCCTCCAGTGTGAGCTTATCACCGTAAATTAGACAGATATTTTTCCTTCTAAATGCCAGGTAAAGATTCCCATTATAAAGTAAACAACTGCCCCAGAGAGAAGTAAGAAGGAGGGGGTAGCAACCTGGGATCTCAAAGTCCTTGCTGTCACAACGTGTGGCTATTTTTATCACGAACTGGTATAAGCCACCACTGGCCTTTTCTTTTGTAAGAGGAAGCATTTTAAGTTATAACGGGAAATGGTATATGGACAGGAAGAAGATTGTACAGAGAAGTGAGGGCATTTGCTGCAGGTACAAGTAACTAGTAGAGTGCGCGAATATTATCTTGGTGGATATTATAATTATTATTTCTATTTCAGTAGGATATAGAGGCTCCAATTGTGGCCCCATTTTTATAGGCATGTATGAGCACTTAGAAAGCCATGGTCTTTATCCCAAAGAGCTCGCAATCCAAGACAACAAGAAACACACTAAAGGGAGGAGGAGAGGAATACAATCAAAAACATGCCTCAATTTATATACATTATAGATCCCATTTTCAAACCAGGGCACTTAAAGGAGTGCCTGCATAAAATCCAACCTCATCTGTCCTGTGTCCAAAACCCACATCTGCATCTGTAAGAGGTGTTTATGTCAGTCCATTTTTGTGTGCAGCTCGCGTACACACATTTTTGTGGGCCAGTTTATTGGGAGTACTCTCATTTCAGAATGTGGCACTCTGTGTAGTCTCCTGAATTATGCCAGTACATTCTAACAAGGGGTAAGATTTTATCTAGTCAGAACATAGACTGTGATTAAACACAGCTCTGACATTAGAAAATGCATTAGTGGGAAGAGGTGGTTTAAGCTTCCTGGTTTATTATTTCTCGGGGCAGCAGGAGCTGGACTTTGTAGGGCCCTAAAAACGGGGAGTGGGAAGTGGATTTCAGGACTGTGACAAGAAGTTGGTGTATCCTTGAGGACTGAAGTGCAAAGTTGGGGAGGTTCCACAATGTATGGCCTGGTTCATGAACAGTGACAGAATGAGGGAATAATTATATAGTGCTGCAGCAACAGAAGTATGGTTTGTAAATGTATTGAGTATATGGGAAATAATTGTTTAATAGCAATATGGCTTGGTAATTAAAAATCTATCCCATCATACACTTCATTGAAAACTATAATTAAAACTATAATTTGTTGACTTGTTCCAAAATTAGTATCTCATTTTGTGTCAACAAGAAGCTTAGAAACCTCTTTGCAATCCAGGGAAGCTCAAGGAATGAAAGAAGTAAGAGTTAGTCTGCACTATTAAGAGTGATCTTAAAATGAAAAACAGATGAAAACTAAATTTCCAATTAAGAGACTTAAAACAGTTGTAAGTGAGAATCAAGCCCGTAGTATTTCAATGAAGGCCAATTTAAACTTATCTGGCAGGGTAAAGGAGCCTTTAATCGGGCATAAATGTAGTGTTCCCTTTTACAGTGCCAGATGAGTGTAAATTGAGAATTAAGCCCTAAATCTTTAGAATCGTATTCTGCTCACTTTATTTTTCCAAGTAGTCCCATTGAACTGTCCTTGATGAAGATGAATAGAATTTGGTCCTAAAAACCTAAAAAGAAAAGGCATTTACATAAACATAAAAGAAGATTTAAAAAAATACGGAAGGATCATTTTGTCTGGGTTTGTTGGTGTAAACAGCTCATGTTTTTAACCCTATGGGGTATATTGAATAATGCATCTATTTAGGGGCCTAAATTTTTTATGGTGTTCCTTTAATTTACTCCAGCTCTGTTCCAGGAAAAAGAAATAACTTCTTCTGGGTACAAGTCGTAATTCTAAGCAAGGTTCTTCTCAGTCTCAGCAATACTGAGATTATCACTTTACATAGCTCTTTCAGTTTATAATATTTGGGACTTTGCTGCGACTTCTGGATCCCGAATTAATTTTTGAAACCAACCGCTCCCAAGTCACCAATTGAAATATTGCTAAATTGCATATTATTATTTCTGAAAGGGATATTGAGATCCTGATTCATGGTATCAATACTTCACAGTCGGATTACTCTAATGCATTTCATTTCGATCTTCCTGTATCTCTTGAGAGTTGCCAGCAAATGGTCCAGAACTTAACAGTTAGACTTCTTTCCTATTAGAGTTGTCACTAGCATCTTTCTTGAATTCTTTATAAGCTGTGCTGGTGTGATCTAGAATAAAAGCTTGCTTGTGACTTTCAAGCATTGATGTGGCTTTGCTCCAGCTTCCTTTTTTGACCTTCTTGTCTCCTTGTATTCCATGTCCATTGCTTGGATAGCAAGGTAGCTGGTTCTCTCCCCGTGCTTATCACCTTAGAATAGTGGTTGCAAGTGTTTTTATCCATTGGTGCCACAACACTCTAGAAAGTTCTCTCTCATTAAAATGGTCTTAATTTTGAACTCAGGAACTTGAAAGCCTGCATGTTTGATTTCATATTTAAATAGTTTTAATGAAGAATTGTTAGTATTTTGGGATAAATTGCCCTTGTGTTTTATTTTACTCAGTATTGTCCCTTGAGGTCATATGTATAATAAAAACATAATGTGTATATATAATATGGTAAAGATATATATGCACGCACACATGGCATTTAACTGTGAAATTAACACTTTTCATGTTATCCATAAATGTACTCAATATGCTAATTTAGAAAGAGGGCATATTTGGTGCTGGTGATTATTACTTCATAACCAATCACATAACAGTTTTGCAGTTTATGTGCTTTTGCTTTTAGCTTCCTTTTTGGCACAAATTGCAAAAGTTCCATCTTTGCTGAAACACAACCCCTTTCATTGTTTTTAACAAGTGTAATAAAAGGTATAAACATTGTTTGGCCCTTCCTTAATAGCTTATTTCTGATCTCCCTAATCTCAGAATAAATTTGGCATAATTCTAGGGAATTTCTACTGGTGTCAAATTGGTGAAAGATCGAAGTAAGGTACCCAGTGTTTGGTACATACAGTTTGAATCTCTGGATAAGAAATACATTTAGAAAAAGTGCCTGTTTGAAAAGAAGGTTTCCTTTAATTAAGTTGGGGAGGTGAAAATGATGAGTATTGAATGTTTAATGCAACATTTTAGATGCCCTGGGTTGTTTTTTTTTTCTGTTTTTTTTCTTTGCACATTCACCTCATCTTGAGCAGAAATAAAAGGTTCAAGGCTTGTCACCATCAGTTTATAGATAGCTGTTTAAAAATAATGAGATATTGGGTATTGTAAGGCTCAGGGCTGTCTTGCCAGACTCATTTATTTCCATTCACCTTTTGTCAGCATTGCAGACAGAAGACATTCAATTAAAAGTTGTCACCTGTTGCATATGACCTAATTTGTACTTGGAGGTGTCACAGATTAGGGTACTGTGTTTCATATGAAGCCATTTATTTATTTTTTTTAAATGTAAAACAGCAATTCACTTTGGAGACATTCTGGGCCATGTTATAAAATGTGGCACCATTTCTGTAGAGGCTACTAGTCACTGGCAATCACTTGTGCAGAAATAATGGAAAATATTTGCACAAAACCTCATTTACATGGGAAGATTGAATTTAAGTGGGTTTTATGCATAAACATTGTTTTGTTTTATGCACAAAGACTAGTGTACACAAATTCCACATGACGATTGCTGCATGTAAAGTTAAAACTTCTTACAAAGAAGGAGAAAGGATTATTATCCTCATTTTAAGGCAGGGAAAACAAGGCGTAGATAAATTAAGTGACATACCCACAATTATCAAGTAAGTTTGTTGCATTGTAAAATAGAGAACATAAGACTACTGACTCTGAGCCAGCTACTCTAATAATTAGATATGCTATATTCCCAAACTAGAATGTTACAAGGATGTCTCTTGTAAATTCCATCCCCTAGACAAATTAGCAAATATCTTTTGGGTCCTGACCAGGGGTGAATGTAACTTAAAAGTCTGACCAGTTCAGGGGCCGGGCCTCGGGCGAAGCGGTGGGCCTCGGGCGGAAGGGCGGGGTTGAGGGTCAGCCTCCCCCAGCTGGGCCAGCTCTAGGTTTTTGGCCGCCCCAAGCAAAACATTTGCTGCCCCAAGCTCAGGTGGGGCTGGGGCTCAGAGGTGGCGCTGGAAGCAGAGGGAGTGATGTCACCTTCTCCCAGCGCCTGCAGGGGATTTACTCTCTTCCCTGCCCAGCCGCGCAGAGAAGCCCCGATATAAGGGGTGGCACAAGGCTTCAGTTCCCTGAGGTTGTCCAGGTCTGCTTTTCTGAATTTCAGGGTCCGTATTCTGCTGCTCTCCTTTCTTCCTTGTGTCAGGATCCTGAACTCGACCATCGCATGGCCACTGCCTCCCAGGTTCCCATCCACTTTTGCTTCCCCTACTAATTCTTCCCAGTTTGTGAGCAGCAGGTCAAGAAGAGCTCCGCCCCTAGTTGGTTTCTCCAGCACTTGCGCCAGGAAATTGTCCCCTACACTTTCCAAAAACTTCCTGGATTGTCTGTGCACTGTTGTATTGCTCTCCCAGCAGATATCAGGGTGATTGAAGTTTCCCATGAGAATCAGGGCCTGCGATCTAGTAACTTCCGTGAGTTGCTGGAAGAAAGCCTCGTCCACCTCATCCCCCTGGTCCGGTGGTCTATAGCAGACTCCCACCACGACATCACCCTTGTTGCTCACACTTCTAAACTTAATTCAGAGACTCTCAGGTTTTTCTGCAGTTTCATACCAAAGCTCTGAGCAGTCATACTGCTCCCTTACATACAATGCAACTCCCCCAGCTTTTCTGCCCTGCCTGTCCTTCCTGAACAGTTTATATCCATCCATGACAGTACTCCAGTCATGTGAGTTATCCCACCAAGTCTCTGTTATTCCAATCACATCATAATTCCTTGACTGTGCCAGGACTTCCAGTTCTCCCTGCTTGTTTCCCAGGCTTCTTTCATTTGTGTATAGGCACTTGAGAGAACTTGCTGTTTGTCCTGCTTTCTTAGTATGAGGCAGGAGCCCTCCCCTCTCATGCTCTCCTGCTCGTGCTTCCTCCCGGTATCCCACTTCCCCACTTACCTTAGGGCTTTGGTCTCCTTCCCCGGTGAACCTAGTTTAAAGCCCTCCTCACTAGGTTAGCCAGCCTGCTTGTGAAGATGCTCTTCCCTCTCTTCGTTAGGTGGAGCCCATCTCTGCCTAGCACTCCTCCTTCTTGGAACACCATCCCATGGTCAAACAATCCAAAGCCTTCTCTCCGACATCACCTGTGTAGCCATTTGTTGACTTCCACGATTCGACGGTCTCTACCCAGGCCTTTTCCTTCCACAGGGAGAATGGACGAGAACACCACTTGTGCCTCAAACTCCTTTATCCTTCTTCCCAGAGCCACGTAGTCCGCAGTGATCCGCTCAAGGTCATTCTTGGCAGTATCATTGGTGCCCACGTGGAGAAGCAGGAAGGGGTAGCGATCCGAGGGCTTGATGAGTCTCGGCAGTCTCTCTGTCACATTGTGAATCCTAGCTCCTGGCAGCAGCAGACTTCTCGGTTTTCCCGGTCGGGGCAGCAGATAGATGACTCGGTCCCCCTGAGGAGAGAGCCCCCAAACACCACCACCCGCCTCCTTCTCTTGGGAGCGGTGGTCGTGGAACCCCCATCCCTAGGACAGTGCATCTCATGCCTTCCAATCGGCGGAGTCTCCTTCTGTTCCCTTCCCTCAGATGTATCATCTAGTCCACTCTCCACATTAGTACCTGTGGAGAGAACATGAAAACGGTTGCTTACCAGTATCTGCATTGCTGGTACATGGACGCTCCCCTTCCTTCTTCTGGAGGTCACATGCTGCCAAATTTCTTCACCGTCCTCCTGTCCCCACTGTGCAGCCTGCTCTGAATTTTCAGAACATTGTGTCCATAGAAGTATATCCTGATGTCTGTCCAGGAAGTCTTCAGTTTCTCTTATGCAACACAGGGTTGATGCTTGTTTCTTCAGACCTTGAACCTTCTCTTCCAATATGGAGACCAGCTTGCACTTTGTACAGACAGAGTCGCTTCTGTCCTGTGGAAGAAAGACAAACATGGCACTTCCAGTGCAGGTCACAACAGCTGAACATTCCCCATCCATATTACCTTCCTTCTACGAGCTTCCTCAGGAGTTGTAGTGACTACTCAGAGAAGCCAGCAAGTTGTAAGCCTCAGTGGGCTCTCCGCGGGCAAACTCCCTCTGCTAGCCTCTCTGCTGTTCGCTGCTCAGCTGGTTTGGAGCTGACTGGCTTTTTATAACAATCAGGCCCACTCAAGGCTCACCTGGAACAAAGCACTCCCAATTCACACTTTTCAAACAACCAATCAAGCACACGGTCAAACTGTCCCCACAAAAGACACTCAGATACTCACCAACACAGCCTCCCTAACGCAGCCCTTAGCGTAGCTCCTCTCAGACAGATCCCAGGCAAAATCTGTTTCTTTGACAGGTTTCAGAGTAACAGCCGTGTTAGTCTGTATTCGCAAAAAGAAAAGGAGGACTTGTGGCACCTTAGAGACTAACCAATTTATTTGAGCATAAGCTTTCGTGAGCGACAGCTCACTTCATCTGTAGCTCACGAAAGCTTATGCTCAAATAAATTGGTTAGTCTCTAAGGTGCCACAAGTCCTCCTTTTCTATTTCTTTGATGACTTAGGACTCAGTTTTCAAAAAATAAAAATCAACGCCTAATGGCCATGCACTTTGCAACTCTGGGTGTGTTTTTAGTTTTACCTCACATGCTTCCAGATATGATGCCAAATGATTTCAGACACTCACAGATTGGCGTCCGTGGAATGCAGCACATACCCCAAATGTACAGCACTAGCACATAGATAGCTCATGTTATCCTTTTTCTTCATGCTGTGTTATTTACTGCACATTTCTAGTATATTGTGCATGTTTTTCCACTGCAAATCGTTTTGATTTCAGGATTAACGGGCCTCATGCTATTCTAATCCTAAAATATAGAAATTACTGACCTGTCTTAATCTAAGTGTTGTTGCACACCTTGTCACCTTTCTGTCTATAGTTATGGAGGAAAAAATAAATTTTTACTCATTTTGGCAAATAAATGCACAACTCAATGTACATAATATTCACTCAACTTTGTTCAGCAACCTTATAAATAAGCACCGCACGTCCAGGTAGAATTGGAACACCCTATCAGAATGTTGTCCCGAAGGAGAACTGCATCAGAGTCTGCCACTAAAATTCCTTCTGCAGTTTTTGATACTACTAATCTGGCTTTTCCCTCTAATGCTGGTGCTCTTTCTGATGCTGAGTGAGGTGTTGTTCCTTCAGTTTCCTCTCTTGTTAGTCTCACTGCACAATCTAAAACAATTTTGCGAGTCTTACAAGCATCACTTGTATAAGTGGAACTAATCCAATTTCTTATCCACACTGTGGTGGAAGAGGCCACAGAATACAGCAACTTCTGTTGCACATCTTGAGCACATCATTGGAGGGAGAGCCTGCCAAGAAGACATTGGTGTGGAACAGAATCCTGATGGCCACAATTCTCACGGCTACTCTAGGGGAGTTATAGAGGAAGCACAAATGAAATCCAAAACATCCCTAAGGAAGTTAAAATGAAGGGTTTGATTCTGATCTCCCACCTATTCTTCACTGCAGTAACTCCATTGACATCAGGGAAGTTAATTTTGATTTACTCTAGTGTAAGTCATTATTTAAATTAATTCCAGTAGCACCCACTGCATGCTACATGCAGGAGTTTTTCAGATCAGAAGCAGACCTGACCCCAAAGCATTCAAAGTTGAAGACATTCAACTTAAAGAAGTGTGGGAGAGGGATAAAATCTACTTTAAACAAAATAAAAGTCTGTATCTCAACTATTGTTAGTTGGCAATTTTCTTGTAGGCAATCAGGATACTTGAGGAGGGTTTGAAATAGAGGATAGGGGCATTGCAGATCAGTTCAGGAACTGTGTTCTGGGCAGAAAGGGCACCATGCAAAGAAGCACAAAGATGTTTGTGGGAGAAGTGAACAAGGGGGCATTCGAGGCTGATATCATTAGTAGAATGGAGGGGATGGTGGCGGGCAACATGATAAAGACACAAAAGTGTTAAGGAGGGTAGGAGGAATAAGGTCACAAATAGCTTAAACTCGGTTCTTAATGTGTGCCCGGGCTTTCCAGGCCTGAGCCCCAGCATTTCTGGGCTTGTCATGTCAGTTATGAAAGTACAAAAATTGCTTGAGCCCCGGCACCTCTTTCATTATGAATTAAGCACTGCTTAAACTTGAGCCAGTGGAGGGGTTTAAAGAATTGCATGATATAGTCAGATGGATGGATGAGGAAGAAGACCTTGAGAGCTGTATCTCACATGGACTGGAAGGGGGTATATGAGTGCTGGGGAAACCAGAGAGGATGAAATTTAGATGAGAGCCTGGGCAAGGGTTTAACGATGTGCAAAGAAAGCAAAGGTTAGGTTTTAGAAATGTTAGCAGGATAAATGGTGTACTTTGGACATGGCCTGGACATGTGGGCAAGAGAGAGGGAGTAGTCAAGGATGACCCCCACGTTAGGGTTTGAATAAAGGGAAGTTTTGGGCAGGGATTGTCTTTTTGTTCTGTGTTTGTACAGCACCTGGCACAATAGCATCCTGGTCCATAACGAGGGCTCCTAGGTGCTATGGGAATACAAATAATAAATAACAATACCTGGTGGTACGTATAAATACGGGATTGGATTGATGGAGACAAAGCAGGAATGCAAAAATAGAGTATGCTTTGTCTGCACAGAAACTGGAACTGAAATAACTAAATTGGTTGTAACTCAAAGCACCTCTGTGTGTGGACATTCTTTATTTCAGAATAATAGTGCCCTGTTTCATTATTACTTGAGTTGGTAAAGAAGTGGTTTAAAATCACACAGGAAGTTTATGATAGGATCAGGAACTGAACCCAGTTCCAGAGAGTCCTAGTCCAGTGCCTTAGGCACCAGACTATTCTTTCTGTAAGATCAGCTGAAGAAACCCTTATGCCATGTTGGATTGTATAGCTACCTCTTAAAAAAAGTTTAGTTACTGCATGCATTTTTCTGTCTCTCCATATATTCTAGCCTGTGACTAATCCTTACCATCTGAGTTTTGTAAATCATGTCTATGTGTGTGATTTCCCTTCCTGCTCTAACAGGTGATTTAGTGTTTGTAATTAGAGGCAAAGTGGAGTGTTCTGTTTTAGTTGCTTTAGTGTTGACTGCTGAAATCATGTTTTAATTGGTAATTGGCCCATTCCTTTAGTCCATACTGAGATAAAATTCTCATTGACGTCACTGGGATATTTCCTGTTTAAGGATTTCAAGACGAAAGCTGACATTAGGGTACATTAGGGGCCAGATCCTTTGCTGATGTGAGTTCACTTGGTTTAGGTGAAGCTATACCCATTTATACCAGTGGCCTCAGAGTACTGTAATAATAGAAGGCTTTTCATTGAAAATCGCAGATCACTTTAATGAGGTGGGCTAAGTACCATTATTTTCATTTTATGGATAGGGAAACTGATGCAATGACAGATGGAGTTGCCAAAGACACACTTGCACAGTTAGGGTTAGAACAAAGGTCTACTTACTCCCTCTGTACTCTAAATGTGTGCCGCAGGGTCTCTGTTAATATTATAAACATACTGGGTTTGCTTGCACTAATTAACTTTATGACCAGGATATCAGGTGTTAATATTATTCCCCGAAACTGAGCCTTTTAAAAGCAACTTCATGCATTGTAATTGTTTGTTTGTTTGTTTTGGATAGGCAAAGTAGAGCAGGCGAACACATAGAGGAGTGTATAGTTAGTTATAATGTCCCAAACTGGCAAATATACTTTTTCTGTTGTGACAACTCTCACAATTGCCATGGTTTACAGGTCGGGAATTGGGGGAGAATATATATACACAAAATAAACCTCTCCAACTAGTGGATTCCCATTCACCACAAAAAAAACCCAAACAAACCACTTTTCACAAAGGGTCAGACTCTGATATGCTTTCTCACCTTTGAGTAACAAATTACTTTGCAAGTAGTCCTTATAAGATTCCTATTGCTTAGTAAGATCCCCAATGTGAGTAAGAGTATCAAAATGTGGTTCTAATATAGTTATTTGCTGTTAGGATTAAGCAAAAAATTAAGGAAGCATAATGGTAAATTCTATGTCTATACTAGTAAAAGGTCCATAGAACCCCAATTTGCTTTTCCATTGATATAATGGTATGTTAAAATCTAACATCGGGGGTGGGGGGGGGAATTAAAAAGTATTTTTACACTAAAGTTAGAAATAGTTATGTTACAAAAGTATGTTATTTTAAATTGTTGTTGTTCAGCAATACATTTCCCTAAGACATTAAGAATTATAATGCTCACATGTATGTTGTTGTTTGTAAAAGTTGTGTATATACGGATGTCTAAATGCATGTGTGAGTGAATATATATTTCTATGTATGATTTTGCCACATTGATACTTGTCTGTATTTCCTTCCCATTGAACATGTGAGCAGTTTCAATGACCGCCCTGCCCCTTTAAGCGGAGGGGGGCCTGGCTGGCTGGCCGGCCGAATGGGAACAACGCTTTATGGCAGGAAGGAGATGAAAAACTGTTGCAAAAGGGGACAACAAGGTCACTGACCCATCCCCTAGGAATGCAGGGTTTAAAAGGGGCAGCTCTGGGCTGAAGCGTCCCTTTTACCCAAAAACATCTGAAGCAGGACCCACTCTCCCTCCTCTTTATGCAGGAAAATACCAGGTTTGG
Source organism: Eretmochelys imbricata (assembly GCF_965152235.1). NCBI lineage: Eukaryota > Metazoa > Chordata > Testudines > Cheloniidae > Eretmochelys > Eretmochelys imbricata. The sequence goes on from NC_135574.1 coordinate 163,741,952, forward strand.
TCAAGACCTGCTGTGGGCATTATGCTAGCCGCCCCTTTTTTGTTAGGAGGGCTGGGAAGGAATTTTTCCCTTGCCACCATATTGACTTGGGCTCAGTGCGGGGGGTTCACCTTCCCCACAGCGGGTTCAGGAAGGGCTCTGTTCATGCACGGCATGAAGGGCAGTAGGCCATATGTCATAACTCATTATTTCAGTGTGTGGATGTCCAGTGCAGGTACCTCATAGGAAAGGTATACAGTGACTGGATAAATGGCTTGGAAAAGGACTTAAAAGGCGGTGTTCGTTAAAGGAACAAACAGGGGGTGGTTGGGGACTCCTGTGATTGGTACGGCAGGGAGCCAATCCCCCATTATTATAGCCCACCTTAACCCTCCTACAAGAAGGGTGGACGGTAAGGTCCCGGCAATGGATTTGCTGGAGGCACCTGGATGGAAAAAGAGAGTGAACTGGTAAAAGCCACCCAGGTAATTACGGAATAAACGGGGGGTTACCTGCACTATACACTTTTATCTGTCGTGTAGTCCCAGACATCTAATAATAAAGTTGCAGCCTAATTAAACCCATGTCAAATGTCTCCTTCTTTCGATATAGCCAGACAATGTGTATCTGTGCAAATGCAAGGGAGGAAAAATTGTTCTTCTTGGTAGATTTCTATTATTTTAATTTAATCTTCAGTTCCATTACTTTTTGATTAAACATACTTCTGTCCGATGCAATCCGTCTTTTATCTCTATGAAATCTCCTCCCAAGCAGAAAGAAGGATGACACCTGAATTATGCAGAATTCATTTTCTATCTATTTTTCTTAACATGCTGGGCAGTCTTTTTATAATTCCACCAATCTCATATGTGGCTTGCTTTAATCCTCTGCCTTTTTCTGAATGTTCAACCAACAAGCCATGGACTTTTTAATGTATTTTCTGGCAGTATAGTTTCTTGAATGTCAGTTTTCCTGGGTGGAGATCAAGCTCATTGGGGTGCTTATGAACATTTATTAACCATTAATTTAAAATTCTCTGTCTAATAAACTGTAATAACTTGTGCTAATGAATGTATATGCTTAACTTGAATTTACAGATAAGCATACACATGTTGTGTTAATCTAATTCTGTTCCTGGTAAAATTACTCTGGATTTATACCATATAACTGCGATCAGAATTTGGTCTTGTGTGTAATATATATACACACATACACACAAATATGTTTATGATAAGGATATATGAACACACTGTAAATACATAGATACATAAATACATAGAGATTTCATTCATAATCATGCTTTGACCTCTGTGGGTACATGATTGCTTTATTTTATGATTTATATAGTGTAATTTATAAATGTATATAGATTAGATCTATAATTAATCAAAAATGTGCTCCCTGTGTTTAAGTAAACGAATGTACAGTTTCAGTTAAAACCATATGATCTCATGCAACACCGTCCAGGCTTGGAGATCACTACACAGTCTCATGATTAGCAAAGAGCATGGAGAACTCTTGCATAGAATTGTAGGTTGTGTATTGTAGTTACTGACTTAGGGCCTGATTTTAATACAAATCTTTTCTCATGCTCGTAACCTTTACTCACAATATTATTGAAGTCAATGGGAGCATCAAGTAAGGCGTCTACTTGTGTGAGTAAAAGTTTGCAGGATTGGACCCTTCACTTAACTTCTTCCGATCCTCAGCAACTAGTGTGTCGAGCACCTAAGTGTATGAATAACAGAAAGGAAAGAGAGGGACAAATGGCCAGAAGAAATGTAAAAGAGAGAAGAGCTGGCTGTGGGATTTTTGACCCTGCATCAAAATATCCTTCTCCCACCAAAATCCATTTAGTCTCTCTCCTGTTTTGGTTGGGAAAAGGAGTGATAGATCGTCCCTTGCAGTTAGCTTTTTTTTTTTCACCAAATCATGTCCATAGACAGCACACTGATCCTTGCTCTTCTAGCCCTGCCAAAAGTGGCTCCAGACAGCAGCAGATCCCAACATCCCATGTTAAGTAGAGGACTGGCCCTACAGAAGGGGCTTTCACAAACTGGAGCTCCCATCATTTGTAGATTTTTCTGAGTTCAAGCCAGCTCTGGAAAGAAGGAAAGATGAAGAAGGAAGGATGCGGAGAAGCAGCATATATGATGATCATGGGAGTGAAAACACAGGGAAGAGAGAGGAATAATGAATCAGATAATGAAAAGAGAAGTGTGCAGTGAGGACATTGTCACATGTTGAGTTCTTCAGTAGTTAAATCCGTGTCATCAGGGCAGGCACAAATTTTGTGCTTGGCACTGGTTTTCTTGTTGCCTTACTGGCTGAAGTTCCCTCCTTAAAGGGTTATACTGGCACTTTTTCTGGCTGCCTGGAATCTGTGTGGATGATTCAGAATGAAATAAAAATAATTTGTTGCTTTATGAATGCCGCCTCTTTTTTTTTTTTTTTTTTTGCTAGAGCAGCTCCAGCTTGTTTCAGGAAGTTCAGTTCATATAAATCCCATGCCTAGACATCTCAGGTAACACAAATGTACTACTTAAGCCATATATAATGTGACAGCAGAATGCAAATGCTGATTTGGCTTTACTGATATCCAGATGAATGCAGCTCTCCGTCCTTTGCAACCCCAACGTAACCCCTCCATTTCAGAAGGATTTTAAACCATGTTTGTTTCCCTATAATACTTCGAGAGGTTACTCTACAGTTACTGCAGTCAATTCTCTAGACTATCTTAATTAAATACAGCTCTACTATCACAACAGGATTCAGTGTTAATTGTTTCTGAAGTTCTCATTCTTCATGGTCCTTTGCTTCATAACAGTAGCCTAGTAAATCTATTTACGCTTATAACCACATATAGAGGTTGACAAAGCTTCTACTAAAGAGGACTGTTCAGCTCAGAATCTCCCCAGTTGAAAGAGCTCTAGGCCAAACCCCAGTCTCAGGAGCTTTTAGCATGTTAGTAGCAAGATGTTATGAAAATAATTGAAATATTTTAAAATGGTCTTCTCAACAAGAAATTATAGTCTAAACTTTTATCTTGTTTGTATGAAAATATAAATAGGTTGCAAGTACTTATATCTTTTTCTGTTGCTTTTAGTAATTATGGTTGTGAGAAAAGAAATTTGCATTGACTATGCTACAGAAATCTGTCAAAGCGCTAGGTAGAAGATTGTCACGTGAAATGCATCACATGGAAAGCATTAAATAAGTGTGTGTTTATTTTTCCCATTTTAGGGGTCCGCCTAGACAGAGTACGTGGAGGTCGCCAGAAGTACAAGCGCAGAATAGATGCCGAGAATAGCCCATACCTGAACCCTCAGCTAGTTCAGCCAGCCAAAAAGCCATGTAAGTACATCAGATGTATCAGCTTTTTCTCTGCCTCCAAAACATCAATAACTCATGGATCCATTTAAAGCTTCCATGGACTTCTGTAGGACAAGAATTTGTCCCTAAAAAGCTACAGTAAGCGCTATATGTTATGCAGTTAACATGAGCATTTAAAAAAAATCTTATTAGTTATTTTCATCTTTTCTCAGACTGTCAGATGAAGCTTTTTACAGGTGGAAGCATATTAATGCATGGTTTATGCAGTGCACATTTTTCATTTACAGGTTATATTTATTTTCATTGGTACATAAAACGGTTCATACTGTGATCATTAGTTCATTGGAGCTTCTAGTTTCAGATTTCACAAGAAAGTGATTTTTGTAGTTTTCACTAACTAAATGAGTTTGACTGCTCAACCTCCCAATGAAAATACATTAGGAGCCTCATTAATTTATAGCTATAGAAGGTTAACACACTAGCTAACATTAGATGAAAAGAGGAATGTGCTACACTAATAACAAGCATAGGTTGGTAGTTCTATCTCTGATGCCCTTATGGGCATTATGTCTTTTATAAAAAAATGTCCTTGGGAAAAAAAATTAAAAAAAGAGAGAGAGAGAGCTGATCATCCCTTTGCTAAATACAAGTTCCGGTGTCTTTGCGATTAACAAAACATAGTTGGAGGTTTTGCTCTGCAGCGTGTACAAACTCAAGTAGCAACTGTACTAATTCCATGAAGTAAATTTAACTGCATTATATCTCTAGTGCAAGAGACTACAGACTTAGCCTACAAAGGTATGAATTTCCTACCAAGTGCTTGTGAACTCTTCCATACACAGAATTCCCATACACAGTTGTCACTGTCAAGAAGGCTATTTTGCTATCAAAGCGGGACAAACCTTCCCACCCCACCCCCCCACATTTAGGGAAAAATAAACGAAGCATGGAGGTTTTGTGCCCGTGACACTACCTAGCTGTGTAGAAAACAGTGTTGATTTCATCTCGTGTTCCCCAGTAGGGGACACTGCTGCGTACAATACACATGAGCATATGGGGATCTGTAGTGCAAATAAACAGGCTTTGAACTGTAAGCGAAAGGGCATTTTAGCGATGTCAAAGGAAAAACGACCAGTTTTACATAAAATTAAGGCTTAAGTGAACATATGGCATAGTTTCCTTTTGCCTTTCCAAAAAAACATTATGCTGATTATACCTTCAATTGTCCAATCTGGCATCTTCTTCTCAGCCTGCATAAGCTGTTCCACCATTCTGTAAATACAATCTAGGGCTGCATTAAGCAGATTTTTCACATTATAATAAAAACTTTCTGATAATACAATAAAATTTAATAAACTCTAAGGCTTAATTTCATTAGAGGTTTAGTTTTGCTGGATGCACAGATTGCCAGTTTTTTCATTTATTTTACGTTGTCATTGAGTTGAAATGTTGATAGCCTCCTAACATAGAAAAAATATTCCAGTCCTTTAATATAGGCATAGGTTAACACTATTGTGCTGAAGCATCCAAGAAACTGTGTGTAAACCTGAGATTATTGGGAAGTAGTGTATTACAACAACTTCAAGAAGATAACCACCAATTTTAGTAAACTCCATTTGTCTGAGATAAACTAATCTCCTTATTAATCATTATTATCTAAAGGCTTCTGTTAATTTTCCTTAGTTCACCCAATTACAAACATTTTTGTAACAAACACTTACAAAACTTAATTTTTGGATCCTGTCAGATAAGTGTCAGGGAACAGTTGAATCGGTTTTATTAAGGAAGTAGCCTGGGAGATTTTCTGGACCCTGGCTGATAGTTTGTGCATAACAAAGGCACAGGAATGAAAATTGGGTTCTATTGATTCTAATTAGGGAAACATTAAATAAGATTTACCTAGAAACAGTGCTCATGGCTATTCAATTTCCTGCGTGATGGGGATTTCTGAGAACATTCAGAATTTCCCTATGCCTTGTACTAAACCATGCTTCAGTACATATAGCCTTTTTCTCTGTAGTGAAATAACAGGGATTAGGTGGTCTCTTTTAGACAGACCTCTTTCTATTCTTTTTTGCATTTCTTTTCTTATCTACAGAATCTAGTGGCCTGCCTTCAGGTCTTGTTGTGTTGTCAGAATAATGAAAGTGGAGATTTTGTGAAGCAGAAATGAAAATGTACACTATTCTTGAATCATCTGCAAGAAGCAAACATTTGATGAAGATGCTATTATTTTAAAAAAGGAGATTTCCAGTCTGTTCCTTGTGTGAGTCTGAACTGAGAAAAACTGAATTTGTGGACATTTACCTTAGCAATCTGGAGCTCTTGTTCACTAATATACTATAATTTTAAATATATGGTTTATGTCCCCATCTTCATGCATTACAATATGAATGCTGGGTCCATTTATACATTTTTTGCGAATAAGTAGTAAGAAAAATAGAATTTAGTTACTTTGCTTTTCACTGCATATGGGTTTTTTGTTAAATTCTTGAGAAAATATGCTGTGATCTTTAACTTTTGGAAAGAATGATGTTTTCTAATAAGTTAAACAATCAAAAAACCAAATAAAGCATCTGTTCATTAAAAAAATAAAGAATATTATGTTGAAAAACTATTTGCCACTCTCCGTTAAAATTATCAACTGACATTTTTAAATAATATTAAAATTCCCTGTTAATCAGTTTGATAATAAGTAGAATATTGAAATAAATAATTATTTAGATGGCCTAGCTCCTATAGGTCTTATAAACATGAATCCATCCCCTTGGAATAAAACATACTTGATGGAATGCTTTCCAGCTGGGTCTTGCACTTATTTTATGAAGGACTTACATGTATCACGAATTTATAATAAGGCTAACATACTGCTGAAAATGGATCAGAATCAAGGAGTCAGTGTCACAAAAGAGTGGTAAAGTATCAGAAATCAGAATCAAGGAAGGGTATTTAGGGAAATCTGACAGTAGCAGATATCTTGGAACCTGTCCTGCAGTCGCTATGCAAGTCAAACTCCCGTTTATTTCAGTTGTAGTTTTTCCTATGAGGACAGTAGGGCCTATAGCTGACATTTTGAAGCAGGAAAAAATATCAACTCCATCAGCTTTCTTGGCAGTTAGAGGGAGATGAGGGTGTTAGACAATCTTCTCGGGATTTAACCCTATATATGTCAAGCCACATGACTGTTTATCCCAAAGGACTGAAAGGATTAGTCTAAGTCCTCTAAAGGGCTACTGTTTGGGCTCTAAGAACATATGCTTTATGTCTGGCTGATACATTTCAGGTATGCTACAAGATGTACCTATCATTAAAAGGTAGGACACCTGGCTGCATATATTGGGAAATGTATAGAAGACTTAAGGGCCCAATCTGTCTCCCACTGATGTCTTTCTACTGAGTTCTCTGGGAGGTGGATCAGGCTTCTAAAGAATTAATAAAAAGGCTTCTTTTTGCATCTCAAATTAAAGCCTCAATATACGGTGTAATACTGACAGATTTTATGTGTTTGATACCTGTATACTGTAGAGTTGTGGGTGTCTTATAATAAGCCCATGCAGTTTTTCTTGCTGTTTCTTTTTTGACTGTTCATTCTAACATAACTGATTGCTCCATATAAATCACAGGATTCAACTGTATGCAAAATAAATATAAAATAAATGAAAATGTTACAGATATTAAAAAGTATTCCAAAATAATACAACATTTTTGTGTACAAAAGAGTTTTCTCAAATAGGGCCTAATTCTGACGTCACTTACACCAGTTTTACGTTGGTATATTTCCATTGATTTTAATGGAGTTACTCCTGATTTTATCTGTAAATGAAAGGAGTATCAGCTCACTCCTGTTTAAATTAAAAGCAGCTAGTTTTGGGTGAGATTCTGAGGTTCTGCATTACAGAGTAGCACAAATACAGGCAGTCGCATTTCGTTCCTAGAATACAAGCCCCTTGGACCAGAAATCTTAGTATTATCATTTTAAAAGAGCAGGCTATAGATACTATAAGATATATAGGGTGATAGTTGCTCAGAAACTCTTGCGATTACATGTATTAGGACAGTTTGACTCTGACTTCTGAGATAAAGAATGGCAACAGAAGTTTCAGATTTTAAGAAGTTAACTATTTGTTAATTGTCTGTGTTATTTTTATTCAGGCAATGTGCAGCTCTTCTTAAACACACTATATCCAAAAATATAAATAACAGAAAAAGTCTCAATTTGCAAAACCTAAAACTTATTTCAATACCTAAAAGTTTAGTCGGTGACAATTTTATTCCAAATGTTATGATGTAATAATTGTATTTGTGCATCCCATGCATATTATTTTATTTGTAATTTACGTACAATAAATGAGTCATGCTTGCTGAAAATGTTTATATGGGCCCCAGTCAATCTCTGCTGTAACTCCTTGGTGGAGTTAATAGAGCCGCACGGGTTAAAGGTGGTCACTGTTTTTAAGCTAATGTGAAACTTAATTCACCTGTCAGAGAAATAGGGTAACACTGTTGGTGATCTTGTAGCATTCTGGTCCATTTTTACAGATAACAAGATTGTCTCCCATTTGCTGGTTGCGGAACCAGAGAAGATCTATGCCATGCCTGACCCCACTGTTCCAGATAGTGACATCAAAGCGCTCACCACACTTTGTGACCTGGCAGACAGAGAATTGGTGGTCATCATTGGATGGGCTAAACATATTCCAGGTACATAATATATATATTATTCCCCAGCAGGAGTTGGGGAAGTGGCATAAGAACACCTACATTAGCAGGTAGATCACCTTAATCTGGGGTTAAAGTCCTTGGGGGAGTTAAACTGGTTTTAGGACCAGATTATGCCAGCAGTACAGCACCAGGTAACCACACTATATCTCAATATTTCCTTGGTCTGTGCAAGATGGACCAGTGTCCACATCACACAATAACATACTATTATTAAAGCTAATTAGCAATCTCAGCAGAGACAGTGAGTAGACGAAATAATCTCTCAGATCAAAGATTTGTGGATCTTCCAGGTCAGGTCTGAAGCATGTTTTCAATGCAGTGTTTGACACACTTGTACCTGTTGTTTGGCTGTGCCAGGTCCAGGTAAAAGTGGATCAGGTCCAGGTAAAAGTGGGTTTCTCTAGTCCGGCATGTGCCTATGTAACCTCCCCTTTCTTCCAGTCACCTGGGGCAATGTGTCAGTATCCCCATGCTGACCTGCTCTGAGGCTGCTGCAAACTCACCCTGGGCCTCTCTATTCCTTAAAGAGGTATGCACTTTCCTCTAGCAACCAGACAACGCCCTCTCCTCCACCCCTGCTTAATGTGCAATGAGGTCATACTATGGGTTAATAAACAAATACACTTTCCAGGGCTGTCAGTCTCTCACCTTTCAGAAACATATGAAAAAAGTGTTAGCTTTTTATTTATGTTATTTATTTTATTATAATCGTCTTAGTATTCTAGCAGGATAACTGGAGATATTTGTGCATTTCAGTCAGCTAATAGCCATATTGGAGCCTCAGAATACCAACCATTCACAACGAGGACGGATGTACTTTAATTGCTATAGCCAATGTAGCAATGTCCTTTTAGATTTCATTTTACCCCATGGAATTCTCTGATTCACCTTAATGTGAATGCGTAATCCAGGCAACTTTCTGTTTATCAAAGTTAAAAAAATAATGTATATTTCTAATACCATCAGAAATGGCACCCTTATTGTAATATTAATAGACTGTATAGATTACATATATACATTCAGCAAGCCAGAATACTGGATCTTATTTATAGATGGAACAGCAGATAGTAAACATCTACATTTCAGTATGTTACTTTGTTCCTAAGATTCTTTTGTTTTAAGCATTTCTCATGGTAGTGACTCAACACTTTAGTGTTGGGTTTTCGTCTTTCTATATGTCAAGAACAGTGGGGCCCCAATTCTGCTTGGGCTTCTGGTCCTACCACAGTACAGATAATAAATAATAATTAATAATCAATATGCTTCTAAAGCATAATTTTACTTCTGTAGGGAGACGGTATCCTACACATGTTGAAATATTTCATATTCTGCCCAGATGAAATTTATTTGTTCAAAGTTTGTACCACAAATGGTTTATAAACAAGCTTTAGGATCATGAGCAATGTTTTTCTGGTACAGTTAACTTATTTCTGTCTCCTTAAACTAGTTTGTCTTTATGCTTTGAATGCTACAGTAATTTCTTTAATCAAATTGATGGAAGTCCCTTTCCCAGCCCACACTGAAACCAATTTATTGGTCATGATACGCCAGCTATGTTGCTAACAGTCGTAACGAACTGTCAGGCAATATCGCAGTGAAGCTAATTTGAAGTCATTAGGTGTGCAGCGTTCAGGCAACAATTTGTTACAGTGGTTAGAAACACAGCTGACATTTCTGAATGGCTTTGTTCAGAGCAGGTCTAGATGAGCCCAAGCAAATTGTAAACTAATTTAAACATCACTCTGTATTATACTAGCTACTTTGTCTTACACTGGTTGCTAATAAAGCACCCCAAATTAAGTCAAAACTAGTTAAATAGGTGAGTTTGAGCTTCATCTTCAGAAGATACCTACATTAGTCTAACTGAAATAAGAGCTGGAGCTAGAAGTCAGTCACACACCACGATGATTGCCCCAGGATCTTTTATCAGTTTGATTTGTGAATATGTTGCATAGCTTTCTTTTGGAGTATGGGGGGAGTTGAGGAACTGAGCAATCTTTTAAAAACAATTCAGTGCCTGTAGTTAGCATGAAAAGCTATTGGACACTGTAAGCTGGCATTATAAATTTAAGACCCGCAATCTGAACTAGCTGAGGAAAACTGCTATAGTAGGCCAGCCCTGTCTTGTGAGACAAAGTCAAAACCACACCTGCCATGGTAAAGCTGCACTATCTACGGTTACTTGCTTGACCCCATTTGGGTAAAAAAAATATAGCCTAAATAGTAAACAAAGGCAATCCTTTCCTAAGCCTTCTGATAAGCTGAAGTCAGTGATAAAATCTGTGCTTGCTGCTTTAGAGCACAAAAATCAAAATGAGGAAGGGCTTGACATGCTAAAGGGCAAATGTTATGAGCATGATCAGAAGGTTTTTAGTTTGGTTTTGAGTGACGGAGTGCTGCTTAACTTGGGCTGCCAGAGCTTAACTAATGACTGGCATTGGCACAGAACAACCGTAGGGAAGCCTGCGGTGGTGCAACCCTGCTGTTGCCTGTGCCAGCACATGTTAGTCTAGGCAGTGATACAGTGGAACTGGGAAAAGGGGCAAGTCATAAAAGGAACAAAGAGCAACAAAGGGATGAATTGTGATATTGTCATAGTCAGCCAAATAAACCTTTGGTGGCTATCCATTGAACGCAATGACAATATATGGGCGTGAATTTGGCCCATTATGTGGGCTACACCAGATCTTGCTTTATTGCAGTATTTCTTCAGGTGTAACATGATTAAGGGCCCTTTCATTTGAGTTGTATTAGAACCAATAAAAGACTTAGCTATAATGCATTGTAATTCAATGGAAACCTTTATATTTTGAAAGACAGCTTCATTGTGGAAAAAAATAACATTTTTCAGCCATTATAAAGAAGGGTTATTTCTTGAAGTTATCTACAGAAAGTAAAGTGCTGTACACGTTTGATCCCTCCACCCACACCATTCTCTGTGGAGGTCATCTCCTAAAATTTGCTTTAAAATGTTATTAAATTACTATGCTATCATCAGATCATTAGAACTTCTGAATTATTGGGAATATTCTCTACAGCCGCTTTTTCTGAACAAAAAGTGTACGGTTCTACAGAAAGAAATATTGAAAGAAAAATATGTATGGAAAAGCTCTAACAGCAAATAGAATTAGTCTGCTCACCTTAATAAATCAAATAAATGGGAAGTGTGTTGTTATGAAACATGACCATGTCTTATCTGAAGAAGAAAAAGAGCACAATGGTATTAAGAAATGCTTGACTTTAGTTAGAGGAGTGTAAGGGCACAAGAACAGATGATGGTGCCCTAATAGCCCTTTTTAAGAATGACAGGGCCCCGCCATTAGCATCCTTTTATATCCTTGAAATTGCTCATGCCTCGCTTTTCTGGTTCCTATCTGCCTGACTCTTCTTTATTTCTCTTTCAATTTCATCCGCGCTCGGATAAGCGCGTGCTAACACAATATGATTGAGCTGTAAAATGGAATGCTGTCGCCTCTAATCTCTTTTATGTAGATATGGAGGTACTTGCACAGTCCACTTCATTCTCTCTCTCTCTATTGTTGGCCTTTTTAGAATGGGTTGCCAAGTAATGGAGGCTCAGTCAAATATTAGAGCTAGGTTTCACAGGGTGTGATAAGAAGATTATCAGCCCAGCAGTCAGATCTATTGTTGTTCTTTCTGTCAGATTAAAATATTCCTATGTACTGTAACTTCGTTAGCAAAATGCTGAAGGTGCTTAGAGAGACACTGAGGCTGCTTCATCTCCTGCCTGATGAGACAAAACCCACATTAGTTGACCTATATAAACGGCCTAAATATATTTATGGAGCTGTGCTAGACATTTTTTTTTACATAACAGACAGCTGTTTCACGCCATGGGTTACTTGTGGTTGGGGCCCTCCCCTTTGCTTTGGGTTGGGGGGGCCGTTTTATTTTGGGCATATTGAATTAATTAAGCTATTCTCCAGTGTAGGATGGGATTCTGCTGATGTCTAGTCACAATTTCAGAGTCACTCGGGCACCATTTCTGTAATGTAACTGTCTCATTGACATTCAGCAAAAATGTGCAATGTTCTCTTATTCTAAGTGGAGGCAGGAAACATTAAGCTCTTAAAACTGTGCATAACAGGAAGCTAAAGGGACAAAATGTTCTCTAAAAAAAATTTGCATGCATGAAAAAACACCAACCAGACCATAGAAATCAAGTTTTCGCACTTAAAATGAAAAATTTGGTTGAAATGACTACACTGGGCTAATCTATCAAAAATTAACTAGTTATGCAATTTCATAAATTAAACTTGCTTGCTTTCAAATGTGTTCCTATTTTGCCAGGAATTAACAATATTCCATTATAGGTATAGGTAAAAATAGTCACTGTCCTGGTATTTAAAAGGGGTACTACATGAGGGTATGATTTTGGCTGGAGCAGATCCAAGAATGTTTTGAATATCTTAGTGCTAATGTTAATGTTTTATGAAACATTATTGTTCCAATACACTCTGTGTAGAGGACAATATTTAAGCTTTCCTTTCCAAAGCAGCTCTCAGGGGTGTAGTTTAACATTCTAAAACTGAACAAGAATATGATTCGCTGTAGAGTTGTCATTTTTAAACTGCCCTTTACTCATCATCTGCTCCAGAAATGCCACTCTGTGTGATAAAAATGTGGGTAAAGACATAAAGAAGAAGCTGGAAATAATCACTTTAAAGTGTTCCAGCAATGTATCCTATGTGTATATGTAGGTGGAAGGTGTGTGTATATATGTGTTTATGCACATACTCTCACATATACTGTGTGTACCCTAAAGTGTGTGTGTTTATTATATATAAATCATTGTGTCATAGAAAGTGTAAATGAAAAAAGTTGAACTTCCATGCTACTTCACAACAGATGGAGTTTTACAGTAGCCAGGGTCCAGTGCACATGCAGAACTAACTCCATATAGACCCAAAGGACTTTGGAGACAGACTGGGATTTTTTGTGGGAAAATTACATGGGGCTGCATGTATGCACTTCACCTCCCACTTTCCAGGCAGCATATCCTACAGCCTCTCCATTGCCTTTTCTTCAACCTCTCTGCAGCACTTTGACCATGGCCAGCCTCCCAGTCTGTCTCCATAGTCCTCTTTCTGCAGGCCTTTGTGGAGTGGAGACAGAGCCCCACTGTGCACCCACTCCATACCCATTCCCACACAATGTAATCATGTGGTTTTGTCGAGTTTATGGCCTTCCACTGTCTATTGTGCTACTAGCTGAATTCAGGGCCATTTTAGGCAATACTTCCAGTTTTGCAGCTGCACAGCAATCCCCAGGTTCTGGAGTCCCTGTCCCTTCAGAAGCAGGTGGAAATGCTAATGTGGTGTTTACTGCTCATTCTACATGGTATGGAGTATGAGCTGCTACATGGTATGGAGTATGAGCTGCTTCATGCAGCCTGACAGCTCTGTAGTGATAATAACTTGAGCCTCTTGGGAAATCAGGACATCTTTCTTTTTATCCCTGCACTGTCTTGGACCCTTTGCAAGTTCCCCTTGTCTCCTGTTCATCAGAAAAACAGAATCCACTCTTCCTTTAACCCCCTTCCACAAGCATGCACACGGGATCTGGACATAAGAACTATTTCACTATGGTATTTTACCTCCTCCCCCAATCCACAGTTTAAATGGCATTCGAGTCATGGGAGAAGGTCACTGACTGGGCCTTACAGTCGGGAATCCAAGTCAAGCAGCTTCTCATGAGCCCCAGATTTCCTTGAACTGTCTCTCCCTGAATTTCACTATATCAGAGGGTTCCACTGTGACTATTATAGATAACTGTGGAGATACATTTATATGAATATGTGCGTATATTATGCATTCATATGTGCACTCCACAGTGTTTCTCTTAGCACCTTGGAGGACTCTAAATGGCAGATTGGAATCTTGGAGCCTTAGTGTGGATGGGCTGCCAGCCACTGCCCGTGTTTTAAGCACCATACTGAGTAACCCTGCTCCAACACTGTGCTTACAATGCCAGCAGCTCATCTACACTGCTTTGGTACATCAACATTGCTAACATTGGTGGACCTGAACTAGTGTTAGCAAATTGGGGGGAAATTTTTAGAAGTGCTGCTAAGGTAGCCTATACCACTGCCAGTGGTTCTGTATGAGAAGCTGTATTATAAGGCACGCACGCTAACAAAAGTACCCAGTGTTTTCAACTAAAAATGGGGAAGTGATAGGGGTAGAAATGACAGCCATGGAAAGGTCTTTTTTCTCTCTTGTACGAGATGTTTATTTTAAAAGTATTTGGAACATTCATCTGAGATCTGTGGATCTGGCACAAAAAACTCTAGGGACCTGCTCCCACTCCTTCTGAAATCAACCACAAAACCTCCATTGACTTTGACGGGAACAGGAGCAGGCCCAAGTGTAATAACAGATACACACAATATTAGCAGGTCTGCTGTTCAGGGAAGATTGGTTCCAGGTAAGGATGAGGCACACTGGGATGGGGGATGTGAGGAAGTTTGTCCTACTGGTGTTTTGTGCCTGTCCTGTGCATAAACACTAGACTTCAGTTTCTGATATTATCACTTCTGACATCTATGACTAGCATTAAATAAAGGAAAAGAAAATCTTGCATGCCCAGTCATCTATCCATTCCAAGTCTTATGGTTGAATATAAAATAAATATTCTTTATGACACGAAAGAACTTGATATGAAGACATCCAGTGAAACTTATACAAGTAACTCCTGCTGCTTTCGGTTTTAACATCCGTTCTCTGTCAACTGAAAGAACGTTGTAAAAAACATAGTTCTGTTGATCAGATCACAAAAGAACTTTCAGCTCACCACTTATTTATTTACTCTTCATTAAAACAAAGCCTTTAAAAATGCTTAAATCCTTCAGTAAAATCAGTTTCTCTCAGAATCAGAATCCTTTCCCCCTTTTTAAAGCAACCCTCCCCCCCCAACAACACATGCACAGTCTGGTTGTTGCACTTTTTTCCCCCCAGTGTCCCCCTTTATCTGCCTCAACCAATCTCCAAATGAATGTATGTCTATCATGGCCTTAGCTTTGACACTCTGGATATATTGATTAATAGTTGCCCTAAGCTCCTTTTAGCAAATCAAATTTTCACTTTTAGCAAGGATTTCGCCTCTGATTTATTCAGCAAAGTGAAATGCACTAAATTGGCTTTGACATTCAGGGAAAATGGCTGAAAAACAAAGAGGAGAGGAAAGAGATATAAATTGTGTGGCAGCTGGATACCTGAAGCATAAAAGAGAGGGTTTCTATAGCATATCACAGGCTAATCTGAAAACATATGTATTTAAAAATGAAGTGGAAAATTATTTTCTTATATTACGGACTTGGAGAACAAGTTTTACATAGCAAAATGAAAGATTTCCATCCAGTATTCATCATATTTTCTTCATGCTACATATATGGAATCCTGTTTTATACCTATTGATAATAATTGTATTAAACAAAAGATGTAAAGGTTTCCAAATAATTTTATAATGAAGTGTGAAATTAGTAAATTTTTGCAAAATATTTTGCTACCTCTATCACTGCCTAAATAATGTTGTTCACTTCTGTGGCACTTTAAAAAATAATAAATGGTTAACGAAATGATAACAAATGAACACCAAATAATGGCAGTGCCCAACTGTATTTCTTTAAATAGAAACAGACATTATTTGGATCTTAAATGCCAGAGTAAAAAAAAATTAGCAATATTTTTCTGTTCATAATTTGCATAACAAAATCTGGACAAGTATGTTACCTTAGGTGACATATGGACTGACTTACACAGTCTGCTTCCTTATTAGACAAAAGAGGTGAATTACTGAGTTGCCCATTGGATTGAGAATACACAATTGCATTTTTCATATTTAAAAGGGTTCGAAGTCATGGGGTAGAGATGAGAGGGGAAATTGATCAAACCTTAATCCCACTACATTAACACATTAGGTTTTGGATTTCTACTGAGCATTTTAGGGCTTTAAGATCAGCAAAAGAATAGATATGGGGTGGCCAAACTGTGGCTCGCGAGCTACATATGGCTCTTTTACAGTTAAAATGCGGTTTGCGGATTCCTCTATGCCCCCCACTCTCCACCTACCAGACTGGGGGGGAGCGCCTTGCAGAGGGGTGGTGGTGTAGGGGTTTCAGCCTCATGGGGTGTGCCTGCCAGGGCTTGGAGTTTCAGCAGGAACAGGGCTGAAGCCCTGAGCCCCAGCAGGCGCCTCCTGTAGGGCTAAAGCGGCAACCCCCAGCAGGCATGCCCCGGCTCTCGAACTTCTGAAGATTGTCATGTGCAGCTCGGAGGATCAGCAAGTTTGGCCACCCCTGGAATAGATTTTAAATTGAAAAGAAGAACACAGGAATCGTTTATACCTGTTAAAAAATGGAATAATTAAAATGAGAAATTCTAGAGGAAAATATATATGCACACACACAATTCTATGACCCAGATGGTGTAATTTGATGTAGCTTAATTGAAGTCAGTTGAGCTGTGCCATATACTTCATCTAGGGATCGACTCACATCAGTAGTCCCTATGCCAATGAGAGCTGAGAAGTGCAGCACCTTGCAGAGTTGAGCTTTAAAGCAGGTAGTCCAACTTATGGGACCATAATATTCACATTAGTACTGATTATTTGTGTGACTACGGGTTCAGTAGATTAGCTCCACGCTCACTGCAGGTGCCTGTCTTTTCATTTTTCCTAGCCAATACAGAATTAACCTTATTACCAGAAGAGAGTCTAAATGTATCATTGTATCCTATTTCCTTTCTTATTTTACTACACTCTTCATTTTTTCTTCCCTGTAAGAAAATTAATCTGATATCTGCAGCACTAACTGACCTCAGAATTGACCTGAGATTCAAGCAGCAGTGGAATTTACAAATGGGAGAGCATCTGGAGTGCCACACATGAGATGCCAGGGCATGCTAGGCATTTACCGGCATATTATTTCCTTAAAATTATGCTGTTTCCCCCATAATTTAGTGCAATTTCCAACCATTTTAAATGACTGCTAATTAGGAGAGTGCTATAAAATACCAATTTAAATTGCTGAAATAATCTTTTAGGGTGCTTCATTTCCCAAACAACTTACACCATACAGTCAATAGACAAGGAAGGCCAATTCTTTCTAAGATGAGCAAATGAGAAATACTCAGCTCAAGGCAGGAGGTTTACTTGCTCTAAAACAGGCTAAGACACGTGGGCCCGATCCCACAATCCTACCTTGGATGAGTGAATATTATTTACACGAGTCAGGAGGGTTGCACTATTGGACTTTTTATTTGTGGATAATAAATAACACTTTTGTTGCTGGCTTCCCCTCCCTGCTTATAGAGCTATTTCAACCAGAATCAGAAAGAATATAAAGGCTTCCAAACACAGAAAGATTTTTAGATGACTTTAAAAGCCTAATGCAATCGCTGATCATTTTTTTCCATAAGATCACAAGTGCTGTATGTTGAAACTGATCAATTCACATACTGGATTTGAAGTAGTAAAATTAAATCAACATCCCTCAACATATTGCAACCTCTTAGTCTAGTTAATTCTAAAACCCAACAGGTTACAGTTAATCATCTAGCTTTGCCTCCAACAAAAGTGTATTTACTTTGATATGGGTGGGGAAGAGGAGGCTAGCTTTACAGCCATGTGTTGTTGACACTGTAAATCCGGGGGGGGGAGCCAGTTGCTCAGACTGGATTTAGAGCAGACAGGTTTACACCTGTATGACTAGGTCAGCAGCACAGACTGGTCTAGTTTCCTGAAGTCATCTGAGCCCAACTAAATACTGTAATTCCAAGGGTGCCTCTAAACAGCATCTACTTTCTCTTTGGATGAGGTAGGCTTCACACCTGCTTAACCTACATTAGAATAGGATTAATTACCTGAATTGCAAGGCCCCCTTAGCCCGTCAGCACGTTTCTGACAGGGCACATGCTGACCTGGGCATGGATATAAGGAGGGGGGAGGAAAAAAGAGCATATGGGTGCTAATGGCAAGACTTGGACCAATCTGATCAACAGAGTCAGCAGTTTTTAAAAATCAGTTGTCTGTAATCTCCTTCTGCATCAGCTGGATCATACAAGAGCTTTGTGAACTTATGTTTCCAGTCCTAACAGTAAGCTTCTTTTTGAGCAGTGCTTGATATATGTATATAAAAAAGAGAATTAGCCTTACATGTTGGGTCCTAAATACTCATTTATTTAATTACCTAAAATGAATACTTACTGGGCAATAACTATTAAGCTTGTTTCCCTTGATATTTTTAATTCACTCTCTCCAGGTTTCAAACCCTCCGGAGTGAATTGCACACAGTAGTATTTAGAGAAGGTTGGATTTTTGTTTTTTTTTTTACTTAAAACAAACAAACCCTGGAGAACTTTCCTTTTTATTTGAAAATGTGCAGACTGCCCAACATGTTCTGTAACATTGAATAACATTCCCAAGAGCTTTTTCTCCCTGAACTTATGAGACACTTTATTGTAGCCAGGCACAAGAGAAATTCTTAATTTAGTAATCAAGCTGTGCTACTCATTAAAGGCTTCATCCTGAAAGCAGTTGACAGGCCTCAACTCTCACTGACGTCAGTGGGTGTGTAGGGCACTCCGCAGCTTGCTGCAGTGTTCAGCACCTTGTAGAATTGATCCCTCCTTACGTGAGGTGTTGAGTTCCTTTAATTCCAATTGTAAGTACTGAGGGTTGAGATTGCTCAGCAGTGTCAGGTGTAAGAAGGCCTCCAAATTCAATGTAAGTAACACTTGAAGGGAAGAGCCCGCAAAGCTCTGCATTTGCTCTCTGTGCATGAGCATCCTGGGAAAGAGTTATGAGCAGTTTGGGGGGAATGGCAGGGCAAATCCAGTTGGTTCACAACTCTCATGCATCTACTTGCTGGAAAAAACAACAACAAGAGATAGAGCAGCATAGCATTCCAGGGGACGGCATACAGAGTAGAGACGTGGCTCTCCACCTTTCCAGACGACTGTATCCCTTTCAGGAGTCTGATTTGTCTTGCGTACACCCAAGGTTCAGCTCACTTAAAAACTACTTGCTTACAAAATCCGACATAACAATACAAAAGTGTCACAGCACACTGTTACTGACAAATTGCTTACTTTTTACCATTTAATTATAAAATAAATCAACTGGAATATAAATATTGTGCTTATATTTCAGCATATAGAATATAGAGCAGTATAAACAAGTCATCGTCTGTATGAAATTTTAGTTTGTACTGACTTTGCTAGTGCTTTTTATGTAGCTTGTTGTAAAATAGGCAAATATCTAGATGAGTTGATGTACCCATGGAAGACCTCTGAGTACCTGCAGGGGTACATGTACCGCTGGTTAAGAACCACTAGAGTAGAGGGTGTTGATAATGACAGTGTTAATATGCCTACTAACTGAGTAATGCCATCTACAATCACATAACCTATGGCAATCATGTCTGCAATGAGAGAGAATAATCTTTGAGAGAGACAGGGACTGTGAAAGGGCTTGCTATGGGTGAAAATATGTGTGTGTGTGTGTATATATATATATATATATAGCTATGGTGGCATATGTTCCTGGAGCTTTTTACATGGTGGGCTAGAATTTGCCTTAGAGAACTTCACTAACAATTGAATAAAACTATCTCTGCAGTAGAAGGTGATGACTTTTTACAGCAACAGTAAACAATAGTTTAGGACAAGTAGTGAAGTACACCTAATCCAGTTAAAGTAGAGGGGGAATTTTAGGCAGGCAGAATATAATTATTTAATTGGAATTTGACCAGGATGCTTTTGCATTGTTAGGATATCTTTATATACATTCAAATTGCATTGGCTGTGCAGTTTTAAGTTATGGAAATATTTTGAGTCCTTCGAGCATGGTAATTAATTTCATAAATTCAACTTAGTTTTTACCTAACACCTTGTGATGTCTGTTTCCTTAACAAAGTGTGTGATGTCATTTGATACTTTTTACTGCAGCAACTTAGTAACCAATCCTGCGGACACTTAAGTACATGAATAAATTTCCTCACATGAACAGCTCCATTGAGCAAAGTTATCCATTTTCTTCAATGTGTGCAGGATCAGACCCATAACTATCAAGGTTCACACTCCAGTCTGCTCTTTGTAAGGTTCTGATCCTTTCATTGACGTCAGCGTGTTTTGAATCAGACCCTAAAGATGTATTGTCATGATCAGCTTTGCGGGCCCCGAAGTTTATTATTTGCCTTCTACTTTAGGTGGAGTGAGGAGTGGGAGAGGGATGGGATGGGAGACTTATCGCAGTTCCTTCCGGCTATGCTGGAAGAAGGACAGGAGACACTGGATGTGGTTTAATTAGGCCACAACTTCATTCCCGAATGTCTGGGAGCAACCAGCAGATAAAATTGCACAGTGCAGATAATTCCGTAATCATTTACATATATTGGGAGGGGCTGCTTACCCCTCCCCCGGACCCATCCTGGGTCTCTGGCCAACCCAACCCTTTAATAAGGGTTAATGGGGGCTATAAAAGAGTGGGGTTTGACTCCCTCTGATACCAGTCATAGGAGCTCTGACCACCCTGTTTCCACCCCTTTAAGAATACCTCCTTTAAATCATTTCCCAGTCCATTTTTTCTGATCACCATATGCATTGTCTATGGAGTACCTGCACTGGACATCCACCCCACAGTTACATAATGAATTTCAACATCATAACCTAACTCCCCGTTTTGTTCCCCCCCCAACCTGCTGTGAGGAAGGTGAAAAACCCATCTTGCCCTAGCGGTAAGTGAAAAATTCCTTCCCAGCCCCCTGAGAAAGGAGCAACTCGCTAATGCCCAAAGCAGATCAGGGCGAAACATGGTATTTTCATGGGTGAAAGGGTGGATGTTGCTCTGCCTGGGACAGGTAAAAAAGGGGGCTTTTACTGCACAGTCTCTTCCTGTGACTTGAGGGATGGATCAGCCTCTCAGGGCTGACCTGGTATGGAGCTGCCTGCCTCTGTAACAGGTAACTCTCTGGCTCTCTAGCCCTTAAAGGGGCAACACACCTTCTCCAACAAGCCAGAGAGAGGGCCCACCAGTTATTGTGCGATGAGGTCATTAACAAGGAAAAGAGCCCTGCTGTGGGGAATTAGGGTCACTTACTGTAAAGCAGCATAAGAAGCTGTTCTGAGCTAGAACCATATTTCAGCAGGTACAGAAATACCAGCACGTGGCCTGCATGCTAGCTAGTGTGTCTGTAGTGGAACTTACTCCTTAGCTGATTATGTTATCAATTCAGTTCAGGGAAAAATCTATAGAGAGTCTGTATTTATGATTTGGGAGGTTTTGAAAACACCATGTGATAGTCCTTTGAAACTGTTCTCTTGTCTTCTGCCCACAGATTGTGATTTCAGCTGGTCAAACTACTTTCCCAAACTAGCTTCCCATTACATTTGTATTCTAATAATTTCACCTGCAACTTATTGCTTTTGCACTGGTGATGGATATCCCTCTGGGATTCCCTTAATTAAAACTGCTACGTTCTTCTGGGTTTTCTTGTTCTAGCTGGATGGATATTGTTGAGGTTTTTTAAGATGATAGAAGTCACAGCAAGTCTTAGGCTAGTATGCCTACTAGCCCATTAATGCAGCTATACTGTTCTGACGTATAGGCTCCTTGTTACATCCATACTTGGCTTGTTATCCTCTTATCAAGCTCTCTGCATCCCTTTGTTTATTTGAGGAGACAGGAAGACTGTGTGAAGGCTGCTTAGTCAGGGATATCAGCGTTGTTGGCAGGGGAGTGATTGCCAGTTGAAAAACAAGGCATTATTGCTCATTTTTTCCCTCTTATTAGTTTGATTACATTTGCAAATCAAATCAATCCATCAGACATGATCAGGCCTCGTCCGCATTTTAAGGAATAGTAATCTCCGTCTAATAAGATGCAAATGTGTCACATCGGTAAGTAACCAATAAATCATCGTCTTGTCTTTGGCAATCATTAAATATCAGAACCAACAGTCAATTTTTAGTATTTTCAATTTGCGATATGCCGCTGGAATATAAAGATAGATGGACGTAATTACACAAACCAAACACTATTTCAGTTCATTCCAGACAGCAAATTTAGTGGAAGGTATAACTGGCTTGTCATCACACTACATTATTCCTGGCGGTTCATGCAAAGTTCACAGACAAGCTTCAAATGGACGTTGCTCTTTTTACTTCCCTAACAACATCCCCATCACCATGACCAAACTTCAGCAAATGACTGAAACATTGTAGGACATGTCTTCCATGGGTGCACAAAGAGACATGGAAAAAAGAACAGGACAGTTTTTCCAGTACTGGCCCATCAGGCATAACTAAAACTGCAATCTAAAAAGTTTTCTAATATTTATCACATGCCCCCTCTACCTCCTCTCCTGCCTTTTTTTGGATGACTGAAATAAGCTGTTTTAAAAAAAAATCTTATCCCAATTAAAAATAATAACTTTCAGCTTTCCTGCATATAACTCTTCTGCACAAGTTATCCAATATCTGGCTGAATATAATGAAGACACAATGCAAATGTGAAAGTTTTCAATCCCTGACTAATCTGATTTTTCCCCCATTTAAATGAGTGGAAATTCTAATTCTTTTTCTTCTTTTTTTAATTGATTTGGGAAAATTGATTGCCGCATGTACATCCTGTGGATTAATTGATATGTGTATTGTCTTACTTGTAGAGTGTTGCTTTCCATTAATGGCTCTATTTGTACCAAAGGTTTGGATAGTTTTCAAAGAGGGAAAAAGAAATAGGCTGCTATCCTGACCTCATTGGAATCAATAGCAAAACTCCCATTGACTTCCAGGAGAAAGCAATTTCATCCATAGTGTCTATATATGCATCGTATGTTTCATTAAATGTATATACAGGTGCTGAAAATATATTGTATCAGTGATGTAAAATTAATTTTAATTATGAAGATATGCTCCATAATTCAATATATTCAGGATAGATGTTTACACGCAAAGGTGCTCTGTTGTAGACTGTGTGCTTACTGTATTCTGAGCTAAACAATATAGACCACTACTTTACATTCACAGACATTATGTTATGAGTTTGTAGAATGAAAAACCTAAAATTGCAATCCTTTACTTAGGCAAAACTTCCAGTGATGCCAGTAGGCGTTTTGCCTGAGTAAGGACTGCAGTATTAGATCCTATGGCTGCTTCTATTATTGTGATACGATGGAAGGGCCAGATTCTACAAAAAGCTGGCTTTCTACTAAGCCATAAGTGTCTGTGCAGAAATCAGAAAAGTGGATTTTGGAGGCTTGTGTCATCTTATGTAGGTTTCCACTGCACCAAAGCCGGACCCAGGACTTACTTGTATCTGACCTTAAGAGACTTCACTATGGTACCTATATAGAGAAATGTATGCCATATTTGGGTCTTCTGTTGCTGAAATCTGTCAAGCTAGTGTCAGGGCTCCTTTGCCATTATGTCTATTTCAGCTATCCTTCTCCTCTTCCTTCCCTCCTCCCCCCAGTTGAGAAGGGGAACCTCATACGCTATGGAGTAACTGAGGCGAGCACTAGTTGGAAAGATTCTTCAGCAGCCTAAGAAAGAATATTTTTTTCCTGGCAGCATTTTGATTTGATTTTATAAATAAATTAAGTGTAAATTAGGTAAAAGGCTTCTTTGTGGGAAGGCTCTACTTGCTTTTGGGTCTGCATCACTTTGAATCTCTTTGCTGACAGTTGTCTGGTGAAAGAGAGGTGAAAGGGTGGGGGGTTTGCAAACATGAAAATTTGAATTGCTGCATGATCACCACATAGAATTCATTCTTGGCATGAAAAAGTCTTGTTCTTTTTTCTGGCAAAAGAAGTATCTGCATGAGATAGATGATAGAATATTACAAAGTAATGTTAGTTAGCGGTGTCTACGTGCCAAGCATTTAGACAGCTTGAAATACAGCATCAATTTATAAACAGTTATTGCTGCTTTGAAAAATATAAAATGTTAATATGCATGGGCCAGTTTTTAGTCTCACTTACAGTAGTGTAAACCTGGAATAATTCCATTGATATGAAGGAATTACTCCAGATTTAAGCTGGTGTAACTGAGGTAGATTCTGGCCCTGTAACCCCAACAGGTTCTAAGCAAGAGTCTGCCATAATACACTCCTAGCACTCCTCTTTTTCTAAAAGATGCCTATATGCCACTTTAGCATATTCCTTTACATGTTTTAAACCTCATCTGCTGGACTAATCCTGTATTTGTCCTGTAACCCTGTATTTGTCTTTTGCAAAATGTCCCCCATGATTGTAGGCAGTCTCCAGAAATCTCATTGAGGTACATTTGATAAAGCCGTTTAAGCCATGTGACTTATAAGCTCAGTACCAGAACCTTATGCTCTGTCTAACCTATTTACATACCACCATGGTATCTTTATTTGCTTTTCCATCAAATCAATAATGGATCTAATTGAAAAAATTGGCAGAACTACATACAACCTAACTACCAGTCTCAGTGTTTCCAAAACATCAGAAATGTTGCACAGCTTCGCAAGTGACACCTGTGTCAGTGGTGCACTTCGGTGACTAATACGTACAAAAACAAACATTGCTACAGGTGCAGCATCTGCACCAATTGATCACTGCGCTGTGAGAATTAATCACCTCGTATTCAGCTCAAAGAATAAAATTTACATCTTAATGTATGACTTTTATTACAACACCCATTTGCACTACTAGAAACACTATAGTTCGCTCTAGTTTGAAATTTTAAGTGTACGGTCTCAGTCAAAGTTCGTAAGTTAACATTCTTAATTAACAAACTTCACAACAGTTATATGGCTGGGATTTTTTTTTTAAGTTCCATCCTTCCAAATGCCAACGCTCATTGGGCTAGGTGATGAAGTGGGTTCAATCTTTGGAGCTCTAGTTTCAAATCCTGTTCTTACTTTCACAACTGAAAAGGATTTGATGGTCTCGTCTAGTTCATTGTGGACAATGCTCCATGTGAAAAAACATCATCCAATTTGGCATATTTCATGCTTGGCAGACCTTATTCAAGAGGGCCCGGCAGTGTTGCAGGTGCATTGGCAAGCTGCGTGGAGAAGCTAATACAACAACTGTCCACATTACACGTAACTCTAGCAAGTTGTATCAGTTCCATACCTTTGCAAGTGCTAAGTTAGCCTGTCATGCTGCCAGTAGAATCTTCCTCTGTGCAGAGCCATGTTGAAGTCGGTCCGGCTGGGTGCGAGGGTCTGCACAGGTGGATCCGATGGCAGGCAGCATTGGAGCCATAAACAGTAAAATATTAAATAAAGAAAATTAGACTTCAGCAATTGAGATATTTCCGCCCCCCCACCCCCATATATAATGGAAAAACATGTCTTACTCATTAACATAGCTTTTGGTATTTTGAAAAACAAAATTAAACCAATTGTGTATTGACACATAGAAAGTTAATCTTTTTCAGGGAAATTTTATGGGGATGTTTTATTATGTGGCTAATTACATATTTACATGTAATGGCCCTGGCAGAGCCATTACAGTCCATTGGGTAAATAATATGTTTTAAAAACCATTTATAAATATGTATTTACTTGACAGACCAGAACGGCTTTTTCTCAGTCATTCTCAGTCACTGAGTAAATAATATATGGATTGCTTTTAAAAATAAATATGTATTTCTCCGACAGACATTCCAGGCAATTGGGTAAATAATATGCATATTTTTCAAACATTTAAAAATACATGGGGATATATAAAAATTCTGGCCTAAATATGTATCTTCTGTGGAGATCAGAATGACTCTAAAGGTGTCAGACTTAGCTTTGAAATTTCTGTTTTAAATTGCTTTTGTCAGTTTGTGTCACAACCTTCCAGTTAATTAAATGTATTTTTATGTATTTTCATACAGACAGTATAATATCAATGTTGATTTAGAGTTTTATAACACTAACACACTTGACCCTCTTACTCAGTAGTATAAACTATAAAGTCAGCACTGTATAGTTATTTAAGATCCTAGTTTTAATTTTTCACCATCCGAAAGTGAAAAGACTCATACACTGGTCCAATCCTGCTCCCAGTGAAGTCAGTGGAAAAAACTCCTGTGACCTTACTAGAAGCAGTATCAGTCCCAGTTGTACCAATCAGCTGAAATTTCCTGTTAACTGAAGTCTGTTTATGTCCCCTGAGTCTTATTTTAAACTGGTTGGATGGTATGCATAGCTATGATGTCATTGGGACTCTTTGGATAGGTTTTGGATCAGGCCCTATGTTAGATCTGTGTTATGCTTCAGTGGACAGGGCACCAGAATGGAAGTCAGAAGACCTCTGCCATTGTCTCTTTGCTGTGTGACTTCGGGCAAGTCACTTAATCTCTGAGTTTTATTTCCCTCTCTGAAAAATTTGAATTATACCCCCAATTTTTGAGTGTTTTGAGGTCTATAGGTTTAAATTACTAGATATTATTCATGGCACTCTGGGGCTCAGTGACTTGGCACAATGTGTCATCCAGTTGTTTCTTCTGTGGGTACCTCTACACTGCAGGTGAGAGTGTGCCTCCCAGCATGAGAAGAGATTTTTAGCAGCGTAGCCAGGGATAGCATGAGCAGCAGCTTGGGTTAGCCACCTGACCGTGTTCCTGTGGTGTTCAGGTGAGTTTGTACTCAGGCAGCCACCTTGAGTTGCTGCCCTCGGCAACACTGCTATTTTTAGTGTGCGAGCTTGAGCAGAGTTAAGACACATCTGTCTACTCACACCTGGAAGCCAGCTCTCAGCTGCAATGCAAACGTATCCTACTCACTACATGAGTAGCGCCTGTCGATCCTTTTCATAGTACTTGGGTCATTTTCTTCCATTATCCTTTTCAGGTATCTTCCAAGACTTTTGAATAAACTGGGTTCTATTACTACTACTAATTAACAAAGTTTTTTGCCACTTAACGCAGCGTTTCGGTTGCCTAGTGATAACTCGTGCAGTTCCAGAATGTCAAGTGCAGCAAAACTCAAACTTCTAAAAAACAGGAAATACAGAAACGCAGGGCACCATTTCAGATTTTGGTAGGCGGGGGTCAGGGAACTTTAACCGTGATTCCTGGGGCTACTTAGGCACTTGAAAATACTAGGTTTTTTTGGCAGATAACTCAGCAAAACAGCTGACAGGAGCCCTGTATCTAATTCCTTTATAAAAGAAAGAAAATTAAATAAATATTAGAACCACTCAGCTCTAATAACAACATGTTCTGACATCTTGTGGCAAGTCACTTAAGGGACACTGGTTAGGTTTAAAATTTTAATGTATATTCTTACTTTATTACTAACTCTGTGGAGAGACAGACCCCATCAGGACTCCTGGGTTCTATTCCAGCTCTGGGAGGAGAGTGGGGTCTAGTGGGTTACAGCAGGGAGCAGATACATCTGGGTTCTATATAAGAACATCAGAACGGCCATACTGGGTAAGACCAATGGTCCATCTAGCTCAGTATCTTATCTTCCAACAGTGGCCAATGCCAGGTACTTCAGAGGGAATGAACAGAACAGGCAATCATCAAGTTGCCCTGTTGCCCACTCCCAGCTTCTGGCAAACAGAGGTGAGGGACATGCAGAACATTTTCTTGGATCCCTGCCCACCCTGTCTAATAGCCATTGCTGGACCTATCTTCCATGAATGTATCTAGTTCTTATTATATTCCTGTTATAGTTTTGGCCTTCACAACATCCTCTGGCAAAGAGTTCCACAGGTTGACTGTGAAGAAATACTTTTTTGTTTGTTTGTTTTTAAATCTGCTGCCTATTAATTTCATTTGATGACCCCTACTTCTTGTGTTATGTGAAGGAGTAAATAACATTTCCTTATTCAGTTTTTCCACAACATTCATGACTTTATAGACCTCTGTCATATCCGCCCTTAGTCATCTCTTTTCCAAGCTGAAAAGTCCCCGTCTTTTTCAATCTCTCCTCATACAGAAGGTGTTCTATACCCCTAATCATGTTTGTTGCCCTTTTCTGTACCTTTTCCAAGTTCAATATATCTTTTTTGAGATGGGGTACACACACTATTCTGCACACACCAAATTTGCACACAGTATTCAATATGTTGGCGTACCGTGGATTTATGTAGAGGCAATATGATATTTTCTCTTATGATCTATCCCTTTCCTAATGATTCCCAATATTCTGTTAGCTTTTTTGATTGCCACTGCACATTGAGCAGATGTTTTGGGAGAACTATCCACAATGACTCCAAGATCTCTTTATTGACGGGTTCAGCTAATTTAGACCCCTATCATTTTGTATCTGTAGTTGGGATTATATTTTGCCATGTGCATTACTTTGCATTTATCAACACTGAATTTCTTCTGCCAGGTGTTGCCCAGTCACCCAGGTTTGTGAGATCCCTTTGTAACTCTTCACAGACTGCTTTGGACTTTCAAAATTACTCAAGATAGTTATCATCTGCAAATTTTATCACTTCACTGTTCACCCCTTTTTCCAGATCATCTATGAATATGTTGAATAGGACTGGTCCCAGTACAGACCCTGAGGGACACCACTATTTACCTCTCTCCATTCTCACCTTTTATTCCTACCTTTTAACTGAAGTGCCTGGCTATGCTTTCAGGATCATCTAAGGATCCTTAATTTACTTTAATGATAAGCCTTTTGTTATCTTAATCACCCTGCCTCTGTTTATAAACAAACTCCCTGTCCCAAAGGCTGTGCTGCTCTCAGCTTCTGAACTCATCACATATCACACCCAAGCTGTTGCAGTTAAGAGCTCCATCTGGGGCTGGGGTGAGTAGACCTCCCCTGCAAAACTTGTGAGGGGGGGTAGAGCCCTCCCCTGCCCCCCCCAAATGGCACCCCTCTAGAAACGCCCACACAACCTTAACTCTGCCCTCACTGGAGCTGGCAATAGCCTCTGGGAGTTATCTGCATGCACTCCAGCTGCATTCACTGTTAGGTGTAGCTATATTGAATGGTGGAGGAAGAAGTTGGAGCAGCTTAGAAGAGCTGTGATTGTCATACGGGGAGATCTGGGTCTGAGTCCCCCCATGTGTGCTATCAAAGGAAAGAGGTACATGTGTACCTTGAGGTGCCAGTCTGCATCATTTCAATACAGACTTGAGTAGGCTGTGTCAGCAGCAGGGGCCTGGAATCTTCTTGCCAGTGGTATTGTCAGTAGTGAGGCAGGATATGAGAGGAATCTGTGAATTTCATGACAGGTAGGGGAAAGTACAGCTTTAGGTGGCAACTTGTGTGCAAGTACAAAGGTTTGTAAAAGGGTACAAAGTGGTTGCTAAATGTTACATTTGTGTTATTCTGTTATGGGAGTAAGCTCAGTGTTTGAGCTTAGGGCAAGTTCATGTAATGCCTGCCCATTACAGTGAAAAGGCACAGTGTGAAGATGTTTGTTATTGATTTATTGGGGCATCACTCAATGAGCCCAGAATTTCTGGGTGTTAACCATAATTCTATATTTTCTGGTTTTCAGAAGTTTTAGTTTTGCTGAAGTCCATTTTCTGGAAGGGTGCGAGGTATCACATAACTCTGCATTAACTAAGTTTTGATCACTTAAATATCCTACTTTTTTAAACACACACAGAGAGAGAGAGAGAGAGAGAGAGAAATGTTTGTTGGTATGAGTTAGTGGTCCTTTCGACAGTTGTATTTCTCACCTAGGTTTGCAGTTGATAGGCTACTGTGGCTAGATAATAATCAAAAGATCTAGCTTTTATGTAGATCTCAAGGAACCTGACATCATTATCCCCTGTTACAGGTGGGAAACTGAGGCACAGAGGGGTGAAGTGACTTGCCCATGCTCACATAGCAGGTTGGTGGCAGAGCTGGGAATAGCCCCAGTCCTGTGGTCTTTCTATTAGACTACACAGTTGCTATGTGATTCCTCAGTGATCCTCCCTCTCCTGTACATTTTGTTATAGTGGAATGGGGATAATGGCCGTACACTGAAATGTTATCAGTGTGCAGTTGCTAACACGGCCAGTGAGAAAAATCTCATCTAAAGTCTGTGTCCCAGAGCCTTGACTGTTTTTACTACATGATTGTTATGGTGACTTTAAGCATGTGAGATAAGACTGGTGTGTCTGTCTCCTCTGCCCCACCACTCCCCCTACCAACATTTCCAACTCCCTAGCCATCTCATTAAGCCATTAGTTGGTACTGTAGAAGCCATTAACATGTAACATGCTGTCTCCTGCCCTATGCTGCTGCATACACGAATCACAGGTAGCAGCTTGCTACAGGGCTGCACAGTACCTCAATTATGTGAACCAAGCTGCACACTGAACTGGGCCCCTCAGTCCCACTACCCGCCTCCAGCTGGGACTCCCGCCCTTGCTTCAGCCATGCCCCAGGCCACCCCTTCTGCAAATGGGGTCCCTTTCCGCCCCACAGGGGTGATGTGCATCTTAGGTATTCATTATCTAGATTTCAGATTTTTACATTTTTGTTATTTTCAGTCCTCCACCCCAAATTTCAGCTCACGTGGAGGTACAGGGAGAGGGGCTCAGACACCCCAAAAGGTCCCCCAAATCCCAGAAAGTACTGCAGGCAGAGAGAGCTCCTCAGATCCCAGCACACACAGAGAAGGAGACAAATCAGGTCTTGCATGCCTCCCACCATTTGTAAACCTGCGATTTCCTCCGCTACCCCATATATTCTCCACCCTTCTTCATCTTCTCTTCTCACACTCGCCAGATCCCTACCCACCCCCCTTACCTGAGCCTCACAACCCCTTTCACCTGCCCTACCACCAATTCCCATTTGTCTTCGTCCCCATGATACCCTCCTCCCTCGATGCAGACCCAAACCCCTCATCCCCATTACCACCTTCTCATGCTCCCCTATCATCCCTCTCCTCCCAGTGAGCATTCTCATGTGTGATTCCTTTTTTACTCAAAAATAGTTTTGGCACTTTCTGAATACGCTGCTGTACTCAGGTTGCATTTCTCCGAATAAGAATAATAAGAACATCCTTCTCAGGAGCCAATTTTTCCCAAACCCTTGAACATTGGAGACCCTGGAGCAATGATCTGAGCCCTGATTTGATCTCTGTGAGGAAAAAAAGTTGCCAGAATCTCTCAACTTTAAGAAAAGCTGTTTTTATTTTGGAGGATGTATCTCAGGAACCTCTTGGTCAAGTGGCCCCAAATTCATACCACTAACAAAAAAGTCCATGCCCCCATGAGACACACCAAATTTCAAGGCAATCTAAATTTCAAGGAAAGTAACCATGTAAATTGTAGAGCACTCAGTCAAGCTTTCAAGAGAAAGCTGGTCTTAACCTTAACTGTAGGTGAGCTGTCCCTCTTCTGTAATACTACATTGTAGAGCGTTCTATTTCAAGATGTAAATGGGTTTCAAGCACAAATGAATAAAGTTTCACAACAGCTTTCTGAAGTAGTTTCCTTATGTCTAGTTTACAGGAAACTGAGGCAAAGAAAGGTTATGAGACTCCACTAGAGTTATACAGGAAGTCTGTGGTGGAGCTGGGAGCTGAGCCCAGATTGTCTGATTCACAGTCCTGTGCTTTAACCACTAGCTCGTCCTTCAGCCAACCTTCCCCTATTCGTTTGTGTGTGTGACTATATCAAACTCTTAAAATCCCATACGTTTCATTAAGCTAGAACTCAATGCTTCAGCAAAAGTGGATTTGGCAGGTGCCAAGTACTGTATAATATGCAGGCCCTGTGATGGTCAGTATGTCCAAATGGAATCCACTGTAAATGCAGTCATGACTTTGATAATGAAGGAATGAAACATAGAAATCCATAATAGTAATGTGTTCCACCTAGAGGTTTATTATTAAGACAAAAAGAAGCAATATTGAATTAAAAAGGGAGCAGTATTTGGGGCCAGCTCTTAAATCCAGAGGTGACCAAACCTGTTGCCATGCAGTTGACCCAGATTCTAGGCCTTGGCTGGTCTGCTGCTTGAGATCACTGCTAAAATAATATTCTGAGAGTGTAGGGGTGGGAAGAAATGAACGCTTCTGTGTCACACACTGGTTGGTATCGATAACCTTCAGAAAGATAGCCACATCAAGTACTGGTCAACGAGAAGGAGAGTTGCCATGACACAGCATATTCAAGGTAGATCATGGAAAAGTAACGGGCTGAGGAGATGGAGGGGCAGATTTCCCAAAATAACCGCATTTAAGTGGCTAACAGTTTCAGGTCTTACTCCAGGTTGCACATCCTTAGCAAACCTTGCACAACCAAGTTCTGCCTGTGCACACACCTGCACAAGTATTGTTTTAGAGGAGTCACAGCAATATGTGCTTCAATATTGGAAGCCTGGGTCGAACTCTTTGTGGGCCTTCCTCAGGTAAAGCTCCCATTGACTTCAAGGGCATGGATTCAGGAGTGCAAGATAAGGCCCAAATATACTTTCATCATCAAAGCAGTTTTACAGTGCACTGAGAAATGCATAATAAAACATTATCATTCATTAATTGTGTGTTACAATAGCATCCACTCAGATCAGGGTCCCGCTGTGTTAGGCACTGAGCAAACACCCATGTATCCCTAAGAGGTGACAGTCTGAATTAAGTAGATATAAAGAACTAATGGAGTGGGAATGGGAAGGCCAAGGGCAATAGTTAAAGGAACATGTGGTTACACAGACTAGCTATGAGCACAGTTATGATTCTTTTTGAAGCATATAAATAAGTGAGATAGTTATGACCACCTGCATTGACATTATCAGTTGCAAATTTACTGAAAACGTAGTGGCAGGGATGGATCTTGATGTTTAATTTGAAGAAGGAGAAGGTGGTGACATTACAAATTAGCTGGGGCAGGGTGTCCAGGCATTAAGGGAGGGAGGCTTGGAAGAAAACACAAAAATGCTTCGGAAGAAGATAACACAACTGGAGAAGAGATAACATTTGTATCTTACCCACTCTGTGATCATAGTGAATTTGGCTGTTAAATTCTCTGTATAATTAAAGCAGATAGGAGGATTCATACATTTTGTCACAAATTGATATGATCTTTTTCATCTGTGATCTGAATAAGATTGCTCTGTAGTTTTTAATTTAGCAGATTAAGAAGTACAATTAAAATATCATGAAAAAGATTCTAATCTTAACCTTATTCTGCTTTTCCCTGCCTAGTTGATCACCAGGGCTGGTTTATGTAACAATTACCTCCGCTACTGTAAATTTGTTCTAGTTCGTGGACTGAAGTGTTAATAAATACCTTACAATATTCCAGAGGGTAAAGCTTTCCATCTAATTAATAAAACTTGGAAGAATACCCAGGACACTGAACCATATCTTTCTTATTAGTATTGGCTCCTACAAAAGAGAATCCCTGACTCTCAACACATTAGTAAATGTCATACTCCTTGGTTGCACGGAGACCTCTTGAAAAACTGTTGATTTGCTGTAGGAAAGAAAGAATCACCGTAAGAAACAGTTCAGTTGGGGAATACCAAGTGCACAAACGCAGAGTAAAACATGGCATGCATAACAGCAGCTACAGATTTTTGCAGCATTAAATGAATCTTAACAGAGAAGACATACAATTATGCACCATTTCCTTTCTGGTTTTTTGACTGGATGTACAGTAATGTTTTTCCCTAAACCAATGTATATTCTTATAACAGGTTGTCTTTAAAATACTTAACAGAAGCTTTCCTGTTCATGTAATCTAAAACAGATTTCTTAGAAACATCTTATGCTAGTGTACCATCTGCATGAGAATGTTCTAAATTTGAAAACTGAATGGCTCACATAAAAAAGGAAAAAGATACAAAAGCAATATTGAAAATCTGATCAAAATATATGCTATTGGTTCCATTTTGTTTGCTTTAATCCATATATGGGAATGATAAACTTCTCATTGTTTCAATGTGCTGGAGCAAGTTGTACCTCAACCAATATACAGTAAGCCATGAATTAATTGCCTGAATATTTGTCATGCAGAAATTTCTTGTCCTCATTTAAAAACTGTAGTTGAATTCTCACATTATGGAATACACATGTACGTACAATTACTAATTGGACAGTTACCAAAGTACATAAAAATTCAAGCAATTCTTTTGTAAAACAAGAAGCACTGGATAAGATATACAGGTTTTATCCAATTTTTAATGTCATTTAGTTTTTTTATATTTTATTAGGCTGTTATTGCATGTTCATTGGTATTACCTTTCCTGATAGAACTGAGAATCCCAGCCTCTTTGGGGCTACATCCTTCTTGAAGTTTCTCCCCTGAAAAATGCTCCTGCTGAGCATATTTGTATTTGCTTTTCATCCTAGTGGTGTGAGTGATTGGGTGGGAAGATGAAAAGAAACAAAGCTAAGGGGCTCTTGCATGAGGCTGATGCTAATTTGGCTAAGTACAAGTCAACTGGCTGGGAAATGGTAAGTGGAGTTTTGATAGTTTTTATCAGTCTACATCAAACCTTCCCAATCCTATATAGCCCTATGTTTCAGCTAAAGCAGTCAGCTGAATTTTGGTACCTTTTAACAGTTTAAGGCAGCGATTTAAATCCTATACAGGGATCAGAGTCTGTAAGTGTCTCTATAGTCTAGTGTTTTAGATGTTCTAGTATGCTGTATATGTTTAACGTTTATGCTGGGTTTTTCCCTTTCTTTTTGTCCATTGAGAATGTTTACAATGCTTCCTAATACAGTACAGGAATAGATCAATTCACACCATGTACAGTGAATACTGTCCACACATACACTTTCAATAAAGCATGTTAACAGCACACCCCGGTCCTTAATAGACCATATATCAAGGATTGCCAACATTTATGCTGGAAGGAACCAGAATCACACATCTCATCCCTTCCCTGAACTTGCAGACCTGCTGACTAGTGACCCTCTGTGACTATGGAGATATCTCTCAGACTTAAGATGTTTGATTATACTATTCTGTTGTCCTTATAATTCAGACCGATTATCTTTCAAAAAACCACTTTGTAATGAAACAGGCCAAGAAGGCAAAATTACCGAGAAGATCCCTGCTAATCTCAGTAGCTTTCAGAGTGCCATGAGTTTGCTTAATAAAGCAAAGTACACACACACACACACGTGTGTGTGTGTGTGTGTGCACTTTTATGTGTGAGTAATACAGATTTCTCACCCCATTTTCTTTCTACGGAAGTAGCCTCAAGCCTCAAAGTGTGGTTTATCCATCCCTGACAGTCAACATAATCCATGATTTTAGGGACCTATACAGACAGTGAAAGTCCAGATGCTGTGATATTGAAACTCTCTTGCTGATGTCCATCTCCCCAACACCTATTTTTTTTAAACTCAGTCTAATTTCTGGGGCCATCATTTCTTCCATTTTTAGGAACATGGGAATTGCCAGACTGGATCAGACAGTTTTTGTAGTCCAGTATCCTGTCTCCAACAGTGTCAATACCCAATGCTCCAGAGTGAGGTGCAAGATCCCCACAGTAGACAGATGTGTGATAATCTATCTCCATGAAGATCTCATCCTAATCTTAGAGATTAGTTTAAACTCTGAAGCACAAGGTCTTTATTGCTTAGAAATAGACAAGTGTGTGTGTACATATATCTATATATATATGGAGAGAGAGAGCTTTAACTGTTACAACTCTGAACATTATTGTTCTCTATATCAGCGTCCAATCTCCCTTTAAATCTTGTTAAATTCTTGGTCTCTGTGACATCCTGTGGCACGGAGTTCCTCAGCCTCATTATGCATTGAATGAAGAAGTTGTTCTTCTTTTCAATTTTGAATTTGGTACCTTCCATTTTTATTGAATGTCACCTACTTCTGATGCTGTGAGGCAGGGAGAACAGAAACTCCTGATCTGCCTTCTCTGTATCATCTCTTTTTTATCCTTTTATCCATGCTTCCTCTTTTTAATCTCCTTTCTAAAGTAAAAATCCCATTTTTTCCATCTGTCTTTGTAGGAGAGTTTTTCCATGTATCTAATCATTCTTGTCGCCTTTCTCTTAAAAAGCTATTGCAGCTTTAGAGTGACCAGTATTTTGCCTACAATATTCCAAATGAGGGAATACCATTGATGTTTTTAGAGCAGAGGTTCTCACACTTGTTGGCAGACCCCTTTTCAAATTCAGCGTTAACCATAGACTCCCAATTGAGAAAATGATTGACCAAAGTATATGCGTACATCACATAAACACGTACTGTTAGTAATATTTTTAAGAAAAAGAGTAGAAGAGTACTTACAGATATCAGTGAGATAGG
Source organism: Eretmochelys imbricata (assembly GCF_965152235.1). Classification (NCBI taxonomy): domain Eukaryota; kingdom Metazoa; phylum Chordata; order Testudines; family Cheloniidae; genus Eretmochelys; species Eretmochelys imbricata. The sequence continues at coordinate 163,778,164 of NC_135574.1, forward strand.
TGTGTCTGCTTTCAAAGACATCCTGCCTGCCTGCCTTTGTTCTGGCACGTTCTTTCCTTTTAACCATGAATATGGCCCAAGCTCCAGGACTACTCGTTGAATGGTAGCGGGTACTATAGAAGGAATGTAATTGGTCATGGTGATGTTTCCAAACTTGTGCATAGTCTCCATCATGGTCGGGCAGAAACACTGCAGCCTAGCTTTTTTTCTCCCTAGAGAGTAGCCAAACAGACAGCACTTACCATCCTGCCAGCCTAGAGTGACCAGATGTCCCGATTTTACAGGGACAGTCCCGATTTTGGGGTCTTTTTCTTATATAGGCTCCTATTACCCCCCACTCCGTCCCCGTCCCAATTTTTCACACTTGCTGTCTGGTCATCCTATGCCAGCCATAAAATAATTCCATTCCCATCACCTCCATAAAATGCCTAGATTATAGTGACCCAAGGACCAAAGTCAACCAGGGTCCTTTTTACAAAAGCAGGTAATGCTGATAACTAAGCCTGTTACCTGTTCCTTCAACTTTCACTTTAGTTTTTACTCTCAAATTGAAGAACAAAGTCATTGATACCAGGGACCAGCTTGCTTCCTTCCTAAATTGTGCCAGGGAGATCTCAGGGACCGGCACCGGTCCATGGACCAGTCATTGAGAAACACTGATCCAGGAGGATGTTGCATGAGGTTAAGTTTCCTCACCTCATCTTCATTACTGCCTACAGTGAAAGGCTAATATCTAACTAAATCTCATAACATATATTCAGAATGTCACTTTTATGCAGGTAAAAATTAATTTATATTTGCTTTTCTTGATAGAAGAATTGAACTGAATACATTTTGAAATATATAAGATGAAGAGAAGGAGAACAGAAGGCTATAATTTACAAACTTGTTGACTTGAAATTCTCTCATCTGGGGTGTGTTAATTTGCCCATTTAAATTCCTTTCTTCAAACTCTACAGAAGATTAATGCAGCATCTTCCTTTCCTCAGAAAAATGCCCGCAGCCCCCCCCCCATAACCTATCTACTATTATTTGATTATTTTCTAAAACAGTGAGGCTTTCAACAAAGGTTTTACATCTTTAAGAAATCAAACGAACTCCAAATTGAATAAGAGAGAGAGAGCCACAGAAGGTTGCCTTCATGCAAGCAGCCAGCTTTCCCAAGTGTCTCATCCTCTCCCCTCTGTCATCCTGAGGCAATGTGCCTGCATTTGTGTGTAGATTTATAGTTTATCTTTATCTATGGCTTCATCTGTAGGTAGCTATTATAGCCGCCTTGCCTGGATATTGTTTGGGCCTGATAGATCTGTCTGTAGTTCATCAAAGGGGAGCTGAGTGGCTAAAAGCCATTGGGTCCAGCTGAGGATGAAATACGAGCCATCAGCCTTGGTAATGGCTGTAAAATTTCATAATTACACGGCCTTTATTACATTGCATAATGATCCTGAAGCAGTATGGAACAATTAATTAAGATTTTCAACCGTGGCTCTTTCAGAAATTAAAAGGTGCTAGTGGCTGAGAAATGGGGAAGTGTCTTGTCCTAAAAGCATTAGGGATGCTTAAGAAGTACTTCCTGGGTACTTAAAGAAAAAGAAAGAAAGAAGAAGAAGAAAAGGAAGATCAACTAGTTAGGCAACTAATATCAGGGTCACGTTTCTGTATTTCACTGTTACATTTTAATGTCAAACCTATCTCTAAAACTCTTAAAAATAGACACCATCACCAAGATTTTCTTTTTCCTTTTTATAAAAATTCTGTTTGTTTTCTTTTTTAACCATTTGTCACATTCATAGATGTTCAGCTCTCCATGCCTTTAAATAAATAGATGCCATGACACATGAGGGCTAGTTAGCTGCATACTACCGTGTATTCACCAAGTATTTTCTTTTATGTACTTTCCCATATCTGGGTGCATTGAAATTCTTTCAAGATCTTTACAATTTGACAGACATCCCCGAGGAAGTCTTTTCTTTTAAAAACTCTTTTCATATTTGTTTCCTTTCTGTTCTTCTTTGTGCATGCAGCAAGTCAGATTTAATATATGTATATTTTTTCATAATCTTGACCTCAGACCTGCTAAGGAGTAATTAGATTTGGTAAGGTGCTTCAAGAGTAACTCAATAGCCTCTGATGTAAATACTGAAGGACAGAAGGAAAGAAAAAAAAATATCTATCTTAAAAAGAGGGAGAGAGGGAAAGACATGCACACAACCTGTTGTGATCAGTTTCTGGCAACAATTCCAAAGACCAGCATATTGCAGTCCAGATGAGGCAGCGTTCATTGGGCTAATTGTAATAAAGTTAATGAAAAGATAGCAAAAATAAACCCAGCATTCTTTGTGGCCAGTCAAAACTTTTGTGAGCTCATTTGATAGGAAGGAAACTCCTTTTTTAAGAAGTGTCAGTAGTTTCCCTTTTTTCCCCCTCAAACTATGTTGATTTATACAAAACTGTCAGATATTTGCCCACTTTGGGTATCGTTGTTTTAAACTAACCAGTCATCATGTAATGTCTTACCTTTCTGAATATTTCAGGTGAGGCTAAGGTTTCCGTTGGGCATCTCTAATAACAAACTTTCCCCAGAAAATTTGGAAGGAGTACGTGTTTCAAAAAGGAGCTGGCTGCTTAGAATAAATTCTCTTGTTGAGTCATTTATTCCCTTAATAGGAATTTTCTGATCTGCTGTCATTCTTGTTCACACACTGGGTGTCACTGCCTCTAAAACACTTGTCATTCTTTAATGGAAACAAAATAGTCATTGCAGTCAGAGCCGCAATGTCATTCCACTACCCCTTGCTGCGTCGGCAATAGTGAAAATGACAGAGCGGCTCTCAGTAGGGGTAATTAAAATGTAAATATTGATATTTTATTATTTGAAATTACTTTCCAGTGCGGCATTTAATATCTCTCCATCTGTGCGGCTCTGTTTAGCGGTCACTTTAGTGTAGCTCTGGGATGCCAAGCAGCGGCTTGATCCCCGTTATGTCAAAATGCTTGTTGCTGCTTAATTTTGATATCTAATTAAGTGGAAAAGTACAGTCCACACTGTAATCCATGGCATCTTAACCAGCTGCTTGGGTATATTTAGAATTAATCTCCACTATGGAATCATCCTAATGTATGCAATTAAGAATCTGCTGATGGCTAATTAGGTGTATTAGAATCAGACAGCTTTTTTCTTTCTTTACTATTTGGACTGTTTCAGGCTTAAGACACTCTGCCTCCAGAAGTAGTCTTAAGGGTACATATACACTCAGCTAGGGCAAGTGAACCCTCTACATTCATACAGGAGAGGTACCAATCTTCCTCTTTCTCTCCTTCCCTCCTGAATCCCCTGAGAGCAGGGCAAATGCAAATATTATCTGAAACATTCAGTGTCACCATGACATTAAGGAAAGAAACTAACCAGTAGAAGGAAGTAAAAACCCGCTCAGGAAAAGATATGAGGCAGAAAGCGTATAACACAATGCTCTGATGTGACTTTTTTTGTAAGGGGGAGCGAGGGGTACATTCATCAGAGATTTTTACAGCCCTGATAAGTTTTTATTTCTGTAAACTGAATGGAAAGCTTTTCACACATAGCTGTCACAGCACAGGCAGGCTTAATTTATGTACATTGATTGCATTGTAAGCATAGCCATTGCTGTATGCTAATACATTCCAACACTGGCTTCATATTAACCAGATTGGGCGATTCCTGGAAATTTGACTTTGCCAGATGGAAAGATGGAGGGACCAGGGATTGCCACTGTTCCCAATGAGGAAATGACTGGTTGCTTCCCTGGAGAAGTGAAAGCCAGACGGTAATGACCTAACACTACTTGAGCCAAAGAGCACTCAAAGTAGACCCAGTAGAGTTTATCGATAAACCGTGGCTCATATTACGCATATACAAAGCCCCCTCCCCTTCTAACATTTATAATCCAATTTTGAAAGTGAATGAAAAAGCAAACAAACAAAAAACCACTACGAAATTCAGAGCAAAGGCTTTTCATGCCATCTTCAATTCAGTCTGTTTTGCCCAGTCTTTGCAGCACATATGAAGTGCCGTGACCCCTAATTATTTTCAGACCCTGAAATATCTGCACGTCTGTGTAAATCTAGGAAGGTTTAAGAAGCTTTAATTCTGAATATTCTAGTTTTGTTGGCTATCTGTTGAGTTTGGAACCATTGTGATGCTAACTGAGGCAATACAAATGTCTCCAGGAGATGACTTTTGTTCTTGTTTCGTCACTTTCTTCAATTTTTTTTCTCTTCACATTCTTTTTAGGAAAATTTAGGAAGGTCTGTTTGTCGGGAGTCAGCATTACTCAGTCTCCGTGCTCGTTCAACACATGCTGAGACTAGGAGCAAGGGAGCCCAGTTATCTGGCTAACCCGAAAGAAAGACAGGAGACATGTGACATGGGTTTAATTAGGCCACAACTTTATTATTAGATGTCTGGGACTACCCGACAGATAAAACTGTACAGTGCAGGTAACCCCTTGTTTATTCCGTAATTACCGGGGGGGGGGGGAGCTTTTAACAGCTCCCCCTCTTTTTCCATCCAGGTCCCTCCAGCAAATTTATTGCCAGGACCGTACCATACCTGGGGGGCTTCCACCAGCTCCCCCTCTTTTCCCTTCAGGTCTCTCCAGCAAATCCATTGCTGGGACCTTACCATCTACCCCCCCTCATAGGAGGGTTAAGGTGAGCTATAAGAATGGGGGTTGGCTCCCTCATAGGCGTACCAATCATAGGAGTCCTGAACCGCCCCCCATTCGTTCCTTTAATGAACACCTTTTTAAGTCCTCTTCTAAGCCATTTATCTGGTCACTGTATACCTTTCCTATGGAGTACCTGCACTGAACATCCACCACAAGGAGGCGCCAGCAATTAGCTTGGTTACCTCCTCCCTCCCCCCAAAAAATTTAGGAAGGCCTATTTGTAGGGAGCCAGAATTACTCAGTCTCCATGCTCATTCAACACATGCTGAGACTGTGAGCAAGGGAGGCAGCTCTGGTGCTGGTTTGTGTGTATCTGTTTTTTCATTATATCAGAATGGCAACATCAGAACTTCTGCAATCTTAATGGAAGTGTGTGAGTTACTCCCATTATCTGAGGATATATGATATGATCCCTTGCCCATTGTCACACCAATGTGTACTTAGATGGTCCTGAATCAGTGGGACCTGTGTGGGTGTGCAGTTTAATTCGGGCTAGTTGAAAACCATATAAAATGTTTCGTTAAATCGTGGTGGGAAGTGCATACACAGTAATGGCTTTTCCATGTTAAACAAATTGCCCATTTTATGGGCTAAATTTTCAAAGAGGTTTCAACCTAGCTTCTAATTTTGCACCTGCATTTTTGCGTCTACAATCATGTGTAGGCACAAATGATGCAACGTTGATATCTACATGATTTGCAGACACAAATGACATTTGCACCTGCAAATCTCTTAGTAACATGCCTGAATTCTACTACTTGCATCCACAACTCACTGAGGGAAAATGAGTGCAAAATTAGAGTCTGTGTTTGAAATTTTGGGCCTTTTTATGTAGTAGACTCACCCAAACCAAACTATCAGCATCATAAATCTAGACCTAATCCTTTCCCTCTTTCGTGCAAATGCCTCAGCCTGAAGGTTAACAAGTTCAGGCTGTCTTGGACTATTTAGAGAAGCAAATTCCACTGAAAATGTTCTGTCCCTGGTTCACACCTGTTCATATCTAGGAACTGATATGCTAGTAGGAGCACATAAACTGATCTCAGCTGGAGCAGCTTTACACAGATGAAGAGACACTCTTTCAGGTAGCTGGGAGCCAACCATGTTTAAAGATCATGAGTTGAAAACCTGCAAATTTTAGCTTTAAACAAACAAATCAGATTGTACATACTGGTGTACTTAAAAACAACCATACCCAGGACTCTTTACGTTAGGATTGCTCTCCCTTCAGGTTACCTATAACTATAGTGGGCCACACTGTACTACTCACCTGAATGTTAGAGCCCTTCCATTGGCAATATCTCAAAGTTAAAATCAACAGCGTAGAAAGGTAGCACAAAAGTGTTTTCATATACCATCCTGCAAGTAAGAAGGAAAAATAATCCCTTTCTTCTTTACAGTTATTTTTTCCCTTGTTCTCATAGCACCCAGTGATGAATCAAAATGTATGTCTTGGACCCGATTCTTGTTTCACTTTATGCTAGTATAAATCGGGGATAACCCTATTTGGAAGCTGTAGTGTGCCAGTGGTGAAATCAGTGTGAGAGGAGAGTCAGGCTCTTTAATTGTTTAAACCTGCTTTTTTCTTAATTTTTTGAGATCAGAATACTAGGACAGCATGGTGTGAAATTACAGGGGAGGAAAATAAAGAATCCAACTCTGCAAGCTTTCTGTCTGTGGAACCCCCACTAAAGGGAGTGCCACACATGGAGGGCTTACCAAATCTGTCCCCAGGCAACTCTGGCTAACTTGTTACATCTGACTTGTCACATTGCTGAATGTTAGCAACAGAAAAGGCTAGTATGGAATCTGATAAAAGGTTCCTTTCTGTGACACCTTCAAGTTGCTATTATGCTGTTTGTCTTAAAGAAAAACTTGCAAGAATTAGTACTGTAACTGGAAATAGCAAAAAACTAAAAGATATATAGACATGGACACCTTTCTTTTCTTTCTGGGACATACATCTGATTTAAATAACTACATGCTTGTGAACTACAATAAGTTACATGAGGAATGCAGCCTTCTGTGTGGAAAAAAATTACAAACTGAAATTGTTCCTCTTTAGAATTATTATGTAATGTTTGATAGAGAGTAGAAGACAAAACTGAAATATTTCTAACTGGCATTTAAATTACATTAACACCTTCTTGTACAGTATGAGTGAAAGGTCACGCTAGACAAGAAGCATCTTCACTGTTTGTAAATGTCTAATTTGCTGCTTTTAAATTGCTGTGAACCTCACTTACTTAGTCCTGCTGAATGAATCCAGTGTTGCAAATACTTCTGACAAGTGAATATTTGCTTAGTGAGAATCCATTGTTCTTAATGGATTGAGATGGACACGCAGTGTGAATGCATTTTTATTGCCAATCCATCTATCTGCTGTTGTTTCAGTGAGATGAAAGTGTTGTGATAAAAGCCCAAGGTTTCTCAATCTGCTGTTTGGCACTTGCCATCCTATCAGTAGGGTTTACTCAACAGTGCTCATGGTCAGCATTTTTCTGTGTTATAAAATAAAATAAATTAATATTTTATAAGAACTTACATAAACAGATAAAATATAGATGTATATTCAAATAAGAAATGGAAAAATGAACAGGGCTGGCTCAAGACAACATTAGACTCTGAAGATACATGGGAACCCTTCTTAGGGGACTCAAGTTGGCCCCCAGATACCCTGGTTGTAAAAATCTATCTATCTGGTGTCCTTGCCACTATGGCAAAACTAGCAAATGGCAATCAGAACTCTTAGTGCAGACAGTATAACTTCCAAACTGTGTGATGAGGTGGAAGGTGTTGTCAGACAAGGATCTGAGTTTACAGAGGCCAAAACCAGTTCTTACCTTAGCACACATATTTTCCCCATTATATTCATGAGGAAGAGGCTCAATTTATCCTCTGTAGCAAAGCATCAATTGGACAAACTGACCATCTTTTCTTAGTTTTGTGGAAAAGTCATGGGGCCAAACGCAAGTGAGAGAAAACTGGTCCATAATGCTACAAACTAATCCCTAAATATACAATGTTACTATGACATTTCAAATTTGTCCAGAAAGGCAGTATAAGGTCTGTCTTTATGCATGTGTATTTGGTCTTGACTTACAGTTTTGACATGTTTTGCTCTTAGCTTTATCTGATATTTACCACATGAAAATATTCAGTTGTCAGACTCCATCTTGCTGTGGCACCATGTGCAGTTGCTTACCTTCAGCACAAGGGTTTGTCTTGGAGACCGCCATGAAGCAAACGGCTGCGACAGATATTTTCAAGTTGAGGAGCCACCATGTACTGTTGGGACCCAAATTCAATGCTGGTGTGATGAGATTTAAATCTTTGGAAGTCAGTGGAGTTGTACTAACCTGACAGGAGACAAACTGGGGCCACAATCTATAAAATATAGGTGGTGACTACATGGTATCAGAGTGAAAGTACTGCAGCTGCATTTGGTGATCTGCTTAATGGCCAAAATGTTTATAGGGTTTGGTATTCCTCTGACTATAATGAGGTAAATTTGTGCTTTTAAAAATGGGATTACATGAATTGGGCTGGGATTATGCGATTCAGGAGCCTGGAAGTCAAGGGAGTATTTACTCTAAAGGAGAATACTATTAATGCTTCCTGCTCTCCCTGGGATTTCCACAATGGGAAGAGAAGAGCTTTAAGTTGGAGTCAGTGCTACCTAGGCGCCTTTCCCCAGCTGCCCTAGTCATGTCTAAACAACCTCATGTGCCTATAGCAGAAATTTTGCTGCTAGAGTCCTCTGCCAAGGTTTACATCCATGGGAGTCCCAGGGTGAATCTAGGCAAGTATCGAACGTATATGAAAAGGAGAGAGGACAATAGTCCTACAGTAACAAATCTGGAAACCTGTAAGGCCAGATTCTGATTTCAAAATGAAGTGGAGCTACTGCAGATTTACACTGGTGCAACAGACATAAAAAAATTGGCCCACTGTTGATTATTTGAATCCCAAGCCAAGCACACTAGATAAAGTACTCTGCTTTGCAGGAAAAGAGAGAGAGAGAAATAAGCCATAGCATTTAAAACTTTGGTTTTGTTCTTTCAGCCCATGGTGAATATGCATCATTTTTGAAATGAGGAATTGCAGGGGAAGCGCCAGTACACACAAAACATTTAGAAGGAAGTTAATCTATCAAAATTAAGTATAAATAATTTAAAAATCCAAACTCTGATATTTCAACTGTGGAAATATATTGAATTTGCAACATATTAGTCATTGTAAAGCACAGCTTTGATTATAAAAAATGTAAATGAAGATATTTGAAGTATAATGCCATTGGAAACTAGAGGAATATTTTGCTCATAGACTCAACAAACATGGGAAAAAATGGTGAAGTAAATGGGGCCAGATTATCAATAAACATCAGTAACTTCCAGATTTGTCAATTCTTTTGATATCCAATAAAAAAAAATCCTGGTTTATAAACAAATACTATTGATGTAATAAATCTAGTTTAATGTGAAGGAAAAGAAGCAAGTGTTCAAGAAGGAGTAGCCTGTGTTAGGCATCAAATGCTTAATGCTGAAAATAATAGCAGGGATAACTGTAGACACTCTTTTTGTAAAATAGTTCTCATAGTGCTACAGATCTTGCTTTGGCACTTGACCATCTGCAGCTGCTTCAGTCTAGCCTCTAGTGAGTTAGTGTCCACAAAGTCCATCTTAATGAAGCAGAGGAAAGGGTCTTCAGGAATATAAAAGATTTACCCTGCTTAGCATGGTGCTGTGTGTGATGTGAAATAGAAAACAAGTGGTACATGTGCCGATATTTGAAGAGAGCAATGGATTAAATAGCCCCATTTAAAAGACTGCTAAATCTGTATGTAACCATGGCTTAGAACTCCTAATACTGTGGATAGTATAGTTCAGCTTCTTGTTAGTGGAAGGACACATAAGAAAAACACCAAGGCCTTTGTTACCTATTTATTCCTCGCTTCCTCTAAGCACTGGGTTTATTGGTATGTGAAAGGAAAAATCAAGCATATGCTAAGTTGCTCAATCAACCTTCTCTCAATGCACACTTAGTGATCGCAGTGAATCATTATGGCATAATTACAGTTTGAGTGTGATATACTGTGTGTTGAAAAGTCGCTATTTTTAGAGGGAGAAACATTACAATTCCCCCTCCCAAAACAAAATTGTAACCAGCAAATCAATGCCATTGCTAACTGATATTATGAGACACCCTGTAGATTTACAATGCTTGCACTCAGCTATATAAAAATGGCACTGAAAACAATGCCGAGCAGGGGTTAAATTCATATGCCTGCACTGCAGCCTATTTCTGTCAACATTCAGCTCAGGAAATAAACATTTATACTTTCTGAACTGAAAGTGTATTTTTGAAGACTAGCCGTCAGATATTTTTTGCCCTTCACACTTTCAAATGTTTAGCCTTTTTTGTAAGTTGACTGCAAAGTGCATCAGTTTGCCAGGCAAAATAAAAAAAATCTTGACAAGTGCCCATGGCATCATTGTCAAGCACATGAGCGTCTAGTAGAAGATGGCAGGAGGGTTGGCACAAAACATGCTTCCTTCAGGCTTATTACCTCGGGGTACCTGACTCTTGAGAAGCTTTTCAATCCTTCCAAATTACGTTATTCCAAACTGTCATCTGGTTTATTTGGAGCACACTGTATTGAAGATAAACATGCTATTTAACTGCAGGTCAAGGTACAGAGTCATTCTGCTAGCAAATGTCTGAGATACATTAAATGGCACTAACTCGGGGAAGGAGATGAAGAGAGATCAAAGTTGTCACGAGTATGCACGGAATGATCCAAGCTGGGAAGGAGGGAGGGAAAGTACCACAATATAAGTGCATTTTAAAAAGCCGTAATACAGCTGAACATTTTAAACTATGACCTGTCAAACACCAGGGATTAAAGATCCATGCGACGCACTACATAAAGTTCAGCAACACAACCATAATGCAACCTCTTATATCTATTTGAAAAGAATTCACTATTGTGAGCTAGAAACCTGTACCTAGTCCAGATAGCTTGACATGTGTTTATACATAGTTTGGGGATTTCTTTTTAAATAATTACATTTTAAATAGAAAATAGTCACTTGTCAGAAAACAGGGTAAATATTTTTTCAAGATAGGACAAATTATTATTTGGGTTATGAGTTTAGCTTAGTATTGCTAACACTTCATATATCTATTTATTGTGACTTTAGTTAGTAACACTGGTTACTACATCTGGATATTAGGTATAATTAAAATATATTTTTCATCAAAAATGTGCCTATATTTGCAAATAGAAGGCCAAATTTTGGAACTTCTGCTCAAAAGTTAGAACAAATTTTGGTCCTGATTGACTCATTGAAGTAGGAGCTGGAACATAAATAGAGAGTGTTCATGTGGGTAAGGTTTGTAGGGTCAGGACCAGAGTTCAATGAGATAAAGGAATAGGGTCTCAACAATTTTAAAAAGATCTCATTATGTAAACACGTATCCCTTCTTAATCCCTTCATTTACTGTGATATGCTGAATGTCCAGTGACAGGAAAATTGTATTGTACTATAGGCATGCCTTATGCCTTCCAAATATTCTGGCAAAAAAAACAAAAACAAAAAACCACTCTGTAGGCTAGGTACTACAAGATTCAACTTTACGTTCCCGTGAAGGGTTGTACCTAAGAGTTAAAATAGGTTTTCACTGAGCAGACTTTCAAGCAAAAGTTGCTTTTAACAGAGAAGGAAATGACCGTGCATATTTGTTTTATTAGTAAAGAGTAGAATTTTGTGATTTATATTTGTCAGTTTCTTTATGACATAATAATTTGTGTTGATTTTTAAACATTTCATGTGAAAAATCTTAGCATCTGTAATACATCTGCAGAAGATGCATTCTTCATAAGTACTGCACAGTACATCACAGGCAGTGTCCTCATTTTTTTCGTAGAGGTTGTATGTGGTTCCCTTTGATTATGGCACACGATAAATGTGGTATCGAAACATGCTGTAATTTGTGAAAACTCCTGTACAAAAGTAGATAAGTAAATAAAAGAAGGAAGTTGAGAGCTTTGAGAAAAATAGAAAGGAGGTGAATTGCAAGTTAAACTTTTTGAAATCAAAACTGATTGTATTGCTTTTTGCTTAATTAAACCCCTCAGAAGTGTGTGAAACATTGTTATGGCTGAAAAATTGTTAATTTGTAAATCACAGGGACAAAGGGGCTCTACTGCAACTTTAAAGTTTCCATGCACGTAAATGTCAATAGAGTGCCTTCTCCATCATCAGCACTAAATTCACATTGATGCCTCTTTTCTTCTCCGTATTGATCCTTCCATGAGAACGTAGATTTGTATCTGTTAATTAATGCGTCCTGAAACAGCGTTTGTATTAATCAGGCAGATAAGAAAAATTGGATGCCTGCACCCTCATGACAACCGTAAAAGTGCTGGCCCTGATAAAATCGTGGATGGACCTCAATAAAAAAGTTCCTCCTTCCACTCAATAAACTAATCATCCTGCTTTTAATTATTCGGCAGAAAGATGTGTGGAGATTGGAGAATGTGTAAATCTATTTACTAACAGCAGTGTCTGGAAGGGAGAATAGGGCTGTCACAGGACGGTGCTGCAGGCTACATTCTCTGTCCATCTGCTACTGCAGAAAAACTGGTTCTTGAGAGGAGGGAAAGGAACAGAAACATGAAAGCTAATTGAAAGCATACATTCCTCCTTATGACTTTTCAGATGATTATTTCCTCTCCCTTTCCATCTTATTTATTTTAATCACAGATACGTTATTCTCCTTTTTCCGCTCTTCAAGGTTCTTCTTGTTTGCTTACTTTTTGTTGGATTTGTTTTGAAGGCAGGGAACTACAGTTCTATCACAGGGCACAAAAGACTGTATGAGAAAATGAAAACCAGAGAGAGAGAGCGAGAGCAGCCAGTTTTGTGTTTCCGTTTTTATGGATTCTTGCTGCTTTAGATGGATTAATAAAAAAACATAGTAGGTTTGTTGCTAATATGTAGCGGACGCCTGTGTAAATTCGCCGGGGTTTATGCTATATTCTTACTGGAATGTAAATCCGACTTTCAAAACAGGAGGGAAATGTATTTAAGTAGAGTCAAATGACAAAAAGACTGTTCTTGCAGCAGGAACCCTGTCAAAGAACATGTAAGCAGTTCCATAAACAAGTACATGGAAGCTTCAGACATGTCCTAAGACCCCCTTAAGAAAAGCTTGACTAATCCCCTTTGATGATTTTATTAAGTACTTGTGGTTGATGGTGCCAACTGGCAAACTAGTACATTTCACCAACAGGCCAGGAAATCATTTCCTCTCCCATATTGTTCTGTAGCTCCTAATGTGATTGGGGATATTAGCAGTTTGATATAATAAATGAACAGCTACCGTAAACAAGAAGTTGAAAAGGTAAGGCAGTAAAGATTTTTGCCCTTAGTGATCCTATTAGGAAAGAGAGCAGGACAAAAAAAGAAGGCAAAACTTAAATTCATTAAGAGACATTATTAAATTTTCTCTCTCCCTCTCAGAAATGATGGTGTGATTGCTATTCACTTGGCACTTTAATGTGCCATCCTGTTATTTCAGCAACCGTAGTAGAGGCAGAAGCCATTACAGAAGTAATTAGCGTCTTTTCTGAAGAGGATAGGCCTTACTTCTCTTTCTGCTGAGGTTGAAGTTCAAAGCGCTCTTTGCTCATTGTGATAATCACCTTAATTCTATTAAGGCATAAAATCTTTCCTCTTAAAAAAGTTTTTTTTGAAAACATGCTCCTTGGTTTAAAGGGGGCCTCTGAAGACATTAGTTCATTCTCCTTACAGCAGTGATGAACAGAACTAAGCTTCTGCTAATAAAAGCGCTTTGAACCTAGGTTTTTTATTCTCTAACTTGTTAGATGCCATCAGATCAGAGCCTCATAGCATTAGATTTTAGAATGTTTCTACTGAGAAGAAAAAGTGCAAGCCATTTTATGTTGCCGTTATACCTCCTCAGAATTAATACATCTACAGAAAATGCATACAAATTCAGGCTTGCTTCTAACTTTTACCTTGATTAGAAACCCTTTAATTTTATGCTGATTGATCTTGCAGAGGGGGAGAGTGGAATCCATATATATCGATTCATAACTTACATAAAAACAAAACAAAAAGGAAAAGTTGGAATGCAGAGTTATGGTGCATTTGAACCTAGTTAATATTTTTCCCCTGCCCCTTTTTTGCTGTTTAGGGTTCTCCACTTTGTCTCTGGCTGACCAGATGAGCCTTCTGCAGAGTGCTTGGATGGAGATTTTGATCCTGGGCGTAGTGTACCGATCACTTTCTTTTGAAGATGAGCTTGTCTATGCTGAAGATTATATTATGGATGAAGACCAGTCCAAATTAGCAGGCCTTCTTGACCTCAACAATGCCATCCTGCAGCTGGTAAAGAAATACAAGAGCATGAAGTTGGAGAAAGAAGAGTTTGTCACCCTCAAAGCTATAGCGCTTGCTAATTCAGGTTGGCAGTTTGTCATGATGGTTGCTACATTTTTTTTCATGTCACTTTTTTCCTTCCCATATGTCTTCTGCATGGTTGTTCTAAACAATGTTTAGGAATAAGTAATTCTTAATTGGACCTTCAGTTTTTGTGGCTATTATATGGAAAGGCTATAAACAAGGTAGTTCAAATTAAGGAAGTTCTTTATAGTTTTAAGTCATTGTGGAACATATTCCTAATGCAGTAAAGAATAATACACTGGATAATTTGGAAGGTATTACACAAGCAGAGATCCTTTCAAATGAATATAGACGTTATTCTACTAAATCCATTTCGTAATCCAGATAAGACTAATCATTTCACTTAAACTGAATAGAATGGATGGATGCATGACTATATGCATTATATGATTTCCTTGAATACAGCTATTAAATGTATTGGTATGGTGAACCCAGAGTTGGTTGCAGGGGGGGAAATCTCTGTTTCATCTTAGGGCTACACTTTACCATATGAATCCTCTATTATTATGGTAAAGTTTCACTAAAAGATATTACCTGTGCAAAAGGGGTTAAGAATTGCAGAAAGTATTTTTTTCTCTAAATTTGAATGTAAAAGTGCTGAAGCAGTGAACAGTGTCTGATAAGTAAAAATCGTTTGTGCTTTGTTGTTTTTCCTTTTGTCTCTCCCTAATGCTTTATTATGGTCTTAAGTCCCTTTTATCATTTGCATAAAGTTCAGGATAGATCCCTCTTTAATGACGTGCCGATCATTAGATACCTGTGTGTCAATAACGTGCTCTGATGCTATGTACCATTGACAGTCACACCGTGCCCCTCCATCTGCTTTTGTTTTGACCCTATCTTTGAACTTTATCTTGGTTGCTGGCCAGTAGTTTTCCCTTTAATTACAAGAAGGAAACTGTCAATAAAATCTGTTAAATGGGATGCAATGAGTGGCTTGAATGGGCGGACGGCTATTTGTTCAAATTCTGCAGCATTCAAGGTATTGACAGTTTGTTTTCTGGGGCCATATGTGACGATCAATCTCAGGCTGGGCTCAGCCGCGCTGAAAAATGAAAAACCAGATTGCTTTTGCTTACTTGTGGATGACGCCTTGTGATTTGGCGCGGTCCTAGTGAGATGAGACCTTCTGCCCAAATTGCCCCCCTGAGAGTCAGGACGCGTGACTGTTTTTAGAAATAATTTTTTAATTGATTTTGTAATTAACAGTTCATCTACAATATTGATGCATGAATCCTCAGATTGATAGGAGGGAAATTGTTTTCAACAATGAAGTTGTACTTTCCTATTTGTCTTTGTAATGGTATTTAGCATTTTCCATTTTTAATCGGAAATATAATTCAAAAAATGCAAAACCAAAACACCATTTGTTTCTTTGTAAAATATCCTCCATCCCCTTATTGAATCTTCATAATTTGTATGTGTCCTTTTTATTTAACCTACACAGAATGGTTCTGGTGTGCCATTCAATGATCAAAGTCTCTTTTTGTTTGGAAGATGATTTATTTTAGAGCAAGCTGAAGATAGAGGTCAAAACACTTCACAGCTATAGGAAAGGTATCCCCCAAGATTTTATTCCAGGTGCAGAACACCAAAGTTATGCTCATGTAGGGGTCTAAATTGAGAAGTTTTATTATTTTATTTATTTTTGCTATTTTATAATTCTAAGCCTGTTTGATTAAGAAACAATTCTATAGGTTATTCAATAAAAAAGGCATGATGGATAGCTGCGTAAGATAGCATCAAAAACGTGTAGTTATACATGCTACATATAGTGGACCAAATTCATCTGTAGCTTATGTTACTGCAATTCCCATCAACTTCAATGGGAATTACATCCAGGATAATGTGAATAAATATAGTGCAATGTATTAAAATTCAAGGCAAGTTTAAATGAAATCATTTCCTCCCCATATTTTAATAAAATTATATGGTGACTTGAAACTAAACTATTGTGAAAAGGATTTAAAATGCATATCAGCCACCTAACACCAACTTGGCTTTGTGTAAACAGGGTATTTATATTGTTAGCACTAGACATTTTAGTTACTAAGGACCAAAATGTTGATCCTACAAGCTCTTTAGCGCATGAGTAGTCCCACTGAAGTTTTTACTTAAGCAAAACACACATTGACGTAAGCAGGAGTTTTATCTGAGCAGGAATTCAGGATTGGATTCTTCGAGTATAATTTTCAGGAAAAGGTCAGACCAACCTCTAAGTTTTAGTAGGTTGCACATGCAACTCAGGTAGTTAGATGTCAAACTTCTACCAATTACTATCTCACTAATTTGTAGGTGTGAATTATACTTACAAAATTACAAGTCATTACAGAAAATCAAACCCTTAGTGTTTCGATTGCAAATTCTACTAAAAGTACAGTATAAGCTTTTTCCTAGACAAAACAGAGTAGTTCAGTTTTATGTAACCATGACCTTGATTAATGTAAATGCAACTATAGTAGATATCCTAGAGTGAAATGCAATTATAAGAATAATCATGTAGTAATTTGGTTTTAAATACATTTTGTTGTTGTCACATCTTCTTTCTTCAAGCAATTCTAGTGTTATTCAGATATTTGTTCTCCCAACTTAACATTAATGGACTCATATTATATATCTGTAGGGAAAAAAGATCAAGTACCACAAGGAATCTTACAGATTTCATATGTTTCTGGCTGATCTATCTTGTCTAAAAAGAATCCCATGTTAACTCTAATGTAAATAATAGACAATAAGGGGTTTCTGACATAGTATCTGTATTTAGTGATTTATGAGTCAATGTCATACCATTTTCATTGCTGGTATTCAGAGGCAGAAAAAAGAAATTGTGGATTTTCTTAACCTTGATTGGACTCTGTTTTTAATAAATACCACAAGCTCTTTCTGTGGACTGACAAATCTAAGTGTCATAAAATACCAAATCTTTCAATATTAAGTTCTCCTACAGTGTATGCCATTGATACCATTAAAATTTCACCATTTTCCATCAGTTTCTGTAGAATGGTATCTAAGATACCACCATTATTTCCTATACTAAGAGCAGAGGGGAAATTTTGTATTTCAGGTAGCACTGTGTGGTAACTATTAGCAAGTTTTCACTTTGGAATGATGACCATTGTAGTTCTGCTTCTATAATTTTCTAGACATCATACTAAGTCTGTAATTCTCATTTAAAGAACAATCTTTTATAGGTATTGGTAAAAACAGAATGCATTTAAAGTCTGGGAAGAGTCTATAGTTTATCTACATAACAGCATAAATGTTTTCACATTTTGTACACACAGTTCAGCCCTGTGTACAGTCATGATTTCAGTAATTCTTTTTTGACCTGCAGTGCTTGATATGACATTCATCTAAATTAACAGCTTAGTTTTAAACATCTGGCTTGATTCAATAATAATTAATGCACTCTTTATGCTTTAATACCAGAGAAGAGACTTACTATTAATGGTTGTCCTATCAATATCACTGTTCCCTTCCTTCCTTACAAGCACACATAAAGACAGACAGGTACCTCAAAATGACTGCAAGAAAATTCCATGTGTTCAACTGTACACTGCTCAGTGGAATCAATCTGGCACCAGTGAGCACTTTGTTTGCTCACACAGAAAAACTACTGTGAACATTTTCCAAAATATTCATGTTCCAATTAGTTTCTCAGATGTTAGGAGAGGTGAAATGTTTGCACAGTGTGTGTGTGAGTGCATATACACAGATTTACTTGTGCACACACACACACACACACATGCTTTATGGTAGCATGATGTGCTTTTGTGTATTGATTAATACCAAATAGAGAGATCCAGGAGAGCAGTTTTTTGGAATTGCTTAATCAGTAACAACCTCAACTAGACTGTACCTTCAGGCCAGAATTTTCAGAAAAGCTCAGCATCCACAGTGGGGTCAGACTTTTCCAGAATAGCTCAGCTCCCATTTAAGCACCAAAGGAAGTGACCAGCTTTTCAAGAGTTCAGTGGGATTGAAAAGCTGGCCCTTATTTAGGTGCCTAAATGGGAGTTGAGCCCTGAAAAATCTGAGCACTATTGAAAATTTGCCCGTACATCTCAGCACTGGGTGCATAGTTGCTCCATTTCAGAGGCAGCTGAGGGACCTTTCCTGCTCCCCATTATGACCAGTGTTCTCCTACTTGATCTAGCCCTAAAGAAGAGTTCTTTTAATACCCCCCATCCCAAAAGAGAGAGAGAGAGAATCAAAGAGTCTGTTATACATCATAAGACAGACAAATATTGATATGAATGAAGTTACACACCCACTTATGCCAGTGGCAAATTTGGCTCATATCTAGGATTTAATTTGTCAAACTTTACCTTCACCTAAATTATATACTCTGAGCAGAGGCTTGTTAGTGTTAAATAGTGTTCCTATGTAAATGTTAATTGGAAGAACAATATAAATTTCCTATTCCATGGAATCTATATCTTATTTTAGGCCCAATTTTGACTGTAGCTATATGGTATACTGAAGCAGACTATATCTAATTTCTAGTGAAGCCATCTTTTATAGTTGTATTTTGTCCATTGTATTATTATTTCCATTAGCATTGAAATTAGTTTGTAGATTACATATAAAATCTGTATTGATGTCATTGTTTCTATACTAGTATTTCTTTTGCTTATATAAATAGCAAAATATGTGGGACACCACTTTAAAAAACATATTGGAAATTGCTAGTATTGTAAGCGTTTCCTGATACAGGAATGCCTTTTCTGCCTCCAGTTCATTTTCCATGTTGTCATCTAGGTGTCATTCACAATTTGTAGAGATGTGCATGTTTGCCACCATTTGTTAGAATTTTATTATTTAATAGACTTTTCTCTGGCACTTCAGTCTAGTGTCCGAGCACCTCTCGTATGTTAATGAGTTTTTCCTCATATCATTATGAAATAGGCAGGCATTATCCCCATTTTACAGATTAGGAAACTGAGGTACAAAGAGGTGAAGTGGCTTGCCCATTCCTGTGGCAGCACTGGGAATGGAACCCCAAGTTCCTTACTCCCAGTCCAGTGCCTTCACTGAAAGAGACTATGATTCCTCTGCCAAGCTATATTAACCACAGTAGCAGAAATAGAAATGCTTATGTTCACCCGATTTTTCTACTGCAGAGCACAAGAACTCTCATTGGTTATTACAGCCATTACCTGTATCCTGCAGCGGAAGAACAGGACCCTTGATGTCATTCATGCAAATTTGTCTTTTTTTGATATCTTGTCCTATTACTCAGTCTTGCAATCTCCCCTTCTCCAGACACTTTGTACCTCTCCTTGGTAGATGTCCCATCTGCTTATTCATTGTCCTGACCCTGTGCTTCCTTTTGGAATGTAGGTAAAAGAAAAGACAATTTACCTCCTTTTTAAAATTTATTTTAATCCCAAACTTACTGTTTTTTCATGACACCATAAATCCACCCCCCACCTTAATTACCATGAATTAAAGTATTTCTTGAATTCATTTTTACAGTCTGTGTGTTACACTGTCACCACCTTTAAAATATTCTCTCTACAGTACATCAAGGGTACATCTATATGGGGATAAAAACCCTGCTGCGGCTGGCCCAGGTCAACTGACTTGGGCTCACGGGACGTGGGCTGTGGGGTTAAACTTTGCTGTGTAGAAGTTCCAGATCCCAGAACCTGGGCTCCAGCCCAAGCCTAGAAGTCTACACAGCAATTATTCAGTCATGGAGCCTGAAGCCCACAAGCCTGAGTCAGCTCTATCTGGGCCGCATGTAAACCATTTTAAGGATTCAGCTTTCATGTCTCTACTTGAAAGTAGACCAGATCAGTGCATTCCCTCTGTGTTGATTGAAATTCTGTTTTCTCTCCATTTGTTATACTTGCCCTAGCTGTCCTCCTTGGGGTACCAGAACTTCTTTATTTGTTTCTCTTTAATTTCCCTTGTATATTCTGGCTGAGAAGTTCTGCTTCCCAATGTTATTATCAGATACAATCCTATCTTCAAACCAAGTATTCTGCTTGTCTACATTCCTATATCCAGCCTCAGGCCTCAGACTCAGGAAATCATCTTTATTCAGGAAGGATGCTTTATCACATACTCAAAATTAAGCACAGGTTTAAGTCCTAATAAGGATGGGCTGAAGCACGTGTTCAAGTGCTTTCCAGAAGTCTTAATGATGAAGATTTTTATCAGCCCACACCAGATAAACCAGGAATACAGTTTGTTTCATGGTTATAAAGAATCTCTTTCAACTTTTAAAAAATCTTTATTTTTTTACATTTTGGGGGCTATATTACCTTTTTTTGAGTTGCAGCACTCATGAAATGAAATATAGATAATGCAGCGCGCAAGCACTTTGCAAAGTTTGCAAGTTTCCCTGTGCAACTCTGTCATGCATCTCAATCCCAACATGCAGTAATTTTTCCGTTTCAGAACAGCGCACCCCTCGGTAGATACTGCAAATGGTGGAGATCTGTGCAATATTGTTTTGGTTCATTAATTTCAGTTAGAGAAGAGAATCAGGCCACCAAATTCATTTTATTTGAGACATAATCCAAATTTAGATTGTGCTGTCTAGAGTTGCATTAAAAGCACTATAATTACTGTTCTACTTTTCTTGATCTCATCAAATTCTGTCAGGATCTTACAACTGCTGAACTTGATTGTATCCATTTTTGACTTGTGAATTACTTAGTTATACAGAACCATCAGGATAGCCCGGTGGTTGCTTTCAGTCAAGTTTCTCCCCATAGTTGTTGATGTTTTCTTCTGTATCATATCTTGTGAGCATCTGAATGTTTCTGATCACTGCTGCATAATCCCTTTAATGTTGCTTTATTCATTCTACTGTTTTCTTGCTTTAGATTGACTCTGTTTTTTTTAAACGCAGAAATGCTTCATTTGAGGTCCATGTGTTTCATCTCTTCCATGTTTTCTTCCTAGTGATATTAAATACATAAACAGTACAAAGTACCATTTTAGAGTGGTCTCTTTCCCCTCATTTTAGGTTCATGCCAAACATTTGCTAGTTTCCATGCTCTGTGGTGTGTCCCGGATTATTCCTGGGTGGCCAGATGTTTGTTTTCTGCATTTGAGATGAACTCTGAATTTTAAACAAGGTAGATGGTAATCTGAGTTGGTATCTGGACTTTGTAGTGTTTTTCTCAGATGAGAGATCTAGTTTTCTCTCTTTTCTGCACAATGATCTAATCAATCAGGTTTCTGTGGAGCTGATCAAAAGAGGTCCAATTGTATTTTCCCTTGCTGTGACGGGGAAACAAAGCATTTGCAAGGATAAGATGATTCTCAAAGCAGAGCTCAATGAGTCGATGTCCTAATTTGTTGATTTTACCTTATTTCATTGCAACACTCTGATCAACAACCACTTTCACCACTTCAGTGCTGAAATCCCTTGCTCTGAGCAGAACATAGTGTTTGACATAGTTTGACAATGAGTTCCCGTGCCTGGCTGTAGAAATCTTCAACCTCACCAATCTGTGCTGCTTTTTTGCAGGTCATTTAATATCAAAATCTGCATACTTCTGAATGACAACACATCCTCATGTCCCTGTTTAATTTAATTGTTAAATCTAGGCACTGGTTTGAAAGGATTTCACACCTGGGTGTTGATTTCTGCCATTTCCCTTTGGAATGGCAATTGTAATATGTCCAAGGGGGGTCTACTAGGAAAATGATTTTTCTAATCTTATTTTCACAGGTTCACTTTCCTGGCACAGGTAGAGCATTTAAAATGTTTATATTTAACATCGAACTATTTATTATGTTATCTGATATATTAAGCCTTTCTGGGTGTCTACATAGCCTCTGTGTTCCCTTAAATTATAATAGTTCTTATTGACCTCATCATCACACTCACATAGACAGGATTTGTCAACGATACATTAATCTTTTCTGGATTCAGTTGTAGTTTCTGTATCTGCCACTTTATATTTAGTGAAGCTATTTCTTTTTACTTTTGGGGGCCAGTGCAACATTCCAGACCATTTTCCTTATTTCCAGAAACAAATGCCAGCCTGATTAAGATCTACATTCATTTAATACCCGGAATGAGACATAGAGCCAAACTGCAAGGCTGGAACATGAAGAAGGATCTTAGTCGAGATTAATACTTTCCTGAGCAGTCTGCCAGCTGAATCATGGTCTAATTAAAAAGCACAGATTTAGTGAATTTGCATTTAAGTGTTAGCAGACTCTCGGATGAGTAAAACTGAAATGATTTTGAATCTTTTCTCTAAATGGGAAGTTAAATTATAGTAATTCAATTAAATCATTTTAAAATCTTTCAAGCTAAATCAAAGCCTTTATAGAAATCTTAATAGCTGTTTGTGAAAATATCTCTGCTATTTGTTCTCACCTCATTTCCTGTGACATACTTATATGTCTCCCAAGGTGCAGCTGCCCAAACTCTGGCCCATGAACCACTGGCTGCCTACAGAGTACACGCAGGTGGCCCTTTGGAGAGTTGGCTGGTCACTTTGTTTCCCACTGCCAAATTGATTTAAAAGACAGCAAAAAATACATTGCTACTATTACTTTTCCATGTAAGCAATTGCTCTGTATACCCCAGGGATGCTGTATGATCATCGATGGGAAAGGAGGGGAGCCACAAGACAATCCCTCTCTTACATTGTAGTCTGCACTGTGAAAAAGTTTGAGAACCTGGGGTGTAACAGCTATGTCATGTCACAGATTCTGATTCGCTTTCCACCTTCATTTTTTCTGTCTGTGTTTTTTTTTTTTTCCTTCTCATAATCAAATTCAGTGTGAGGGAAAAAATGTACAGGCAGCAAGCATTCGTAAAGTCATATGGCCAGAATTTAATCTGAGCTACACTGTTACAGATCTGCAGGATCACCACTGATTTCAATGAAAGTCTTCCACTCTTCTGAGGAAAATATTCCAAATCCATATATCTATGCAGACTGCCACACATCCCTTTGAAAATTCAAACTTCACATCTGCTGCATAAAACAAAAATCTACCCAGTTATGAATAATCTGGACAATTTTGCAGAGGGTAGAAATTGGCAAACATTTAGTGCCAATTTCTAGAATGTTATGGCCTCCTTTTGCTCCTCTAATGGCACAGAGAGGCTGGAGAACAGATAGATTTGGCAAGCTGAATTTCTCTGACATGGAAGAGCTCTCAGCTGGCACACAGCCAGAATACCCAGCTCCTACACCAGCTTCTAAGCATAGCCCTAGTGAGGGCATGGTGGGGCATAGTCTGCACACACTGTGATTTAACAATCCATGGTTGATGGACAGTTCCTTGGGGACTGTTATTAGCCAGCAGAATTTAGAGCAGCCCCCACATTGCTCTAAAATTCCATTAGGAATAGCCTAAGCCCAGCCAGAGAATCAGGGATCTGTAATTAGAAACTTGGAACAGCAGAGAATCTGGCTGTTGAAATGCAGTGTAAATATTTGCAAAGAAATCACTTTAAATAGAGTCCAGTGGATGGTCAAGAAGTGTTTGTTTATGAATGTTGAATTCAGTAGAGTACTCCGTGTCAGTAGAGTACTCCGTGTTTACACCGGTATAGTTAAGATCAGAACCTGTGTGTGTGTTTGTGTTATATTCTATACTCCGTGATTTACCTTTCATTGTCACAGGTAAATAGAATTAACTAATTAGTTCTATACTAATACTAAAGAGGTGAAAGTTGAAGTTGTTGTTACAAAAGTAGCAAAAAGGGCAGATTTGGATGATGGGAACAGTGCTGAAATTTTACTGATTTTCCTTTTTAAATGTTTTAATCCTTACCCCCTTCTTTATATACTTTGTTTTTGTTTTTCCCTTTTTATTTTTTTAGACCTGACCACCTTGGTGCACGGTATCTTATCTCAGCGGTGTGTGCGTAGCATATCTAACTGCATGCTTCTTAGGGCATGTATTCTCTGAGACCTAGAATTATTAAACATGTAAAACCCCCATAGGATTCCATTATGTGTCACTAACACGTAAACTCTCATCAGAATCAGTAAAATGTGCTAAATGATCCAAACTTGTCTATAATTGTCTGTTTCAGAGCAAGAGCTATAACTTTTTTTTTTCAGTTTGCAGCTTTCTTTCAAGATGGAACATGAACCTTTCTTTGTTAACCTCTTATATACCTGTGTGCGTAGTGGTTTTTTCACATTGTCTTTTTTAGTAAGAGGTGTATTTCCCACATGCTGAAATTATCTGAGAAAACATGAATTAGTCGGAAATATGTATTTTATCTCTAGGATCGTAGTTCAGGTTCCTAGGCCTAATCCTGTAATTGTTACTCACTTGAGTAACCTTTACTCAAACAGATAATCCAATTAAAGTTAATAGAGCCACATGCTTCAACAAAAATTACTTTGATAGGTAAGAGTTGCAAAAATTAAACTCATGGCACACAGCCTGATAGACTGTTATCTTCTGTAGGATAAAACTGACAAATCAGGTTCTGTGTCAGCCATCAGGTATGTGATACTGCTTAATATAACAGAAGAAATAATGATATAAGTGTATTTTGGCTACTGGAAGACGTTTCACTTAGTCATCATTCCATCTGAAAAAAGAGTTTCACTAAATAGTCAAAAATTAAAATCAGAGCTACAATGATATGAAAGTGGGTTTTAGATTTAATCATAGAATATCAGGGTTGGAAGGGACCTCAGGAGGTCATCCAGTCCAACCCCCTGCTCAAAGCAGGACCAATCCCCAATTTATGCCCCAGATCCCAAACGGCCCCCTCAAGGATTGAGCTGGCAACCCTGAGTTTAGCAGGCCAATGCTCAAACCACTGAGCTATCCGTCCCCCCCTTCCCTCTTGAGGAAATGCTCTTATAATGCCATGGAATCACTACCCCACAATCAACCCTACTATAAGCTTGCACAACATCACTGATCTCCTTGAGTGTGCACCCATCTGCAGTAATGTTACATGTGGTTCATTCGCTAACTGAATAAGCAACAAGGCCACAATTTGATTGAGTTAACCCCCATGATAAATACTATATAAGGCTGTGGTATTTTATCAGGCTCTTTTAAGATGGTGTGCCCATCTTTGTGTTGGTAACTGGAGGGGAGTGCCGATGGCTACTCTTCCTTTCACCACACTTCCTTTGACAACTGTCCTGGAGATCCAGCTGGTCTCCCCACAAAATCAAAGAATGCTTGCACACAAATGCCTACCATTCTTCTGGTTAGAAGCCCTGGCAACGCCACTCATTCTACCTCAGAGAGTTGGGAGATTGATCTGGGATACCCCCTATCAGTCCACTGGTGATGGTATGTTGATACATGTTACAGAAGAAAAAATATTTCTTCCCCCCTTCATCTCCCAGCTGCTGAGAACAAGTGGCTATTAGGTCCCTGTGCTAAGTATTGAGTTGCCTTAAGTTTCAATCCTATTAGAAGATATAAGAAAGCAACTAAGAGCTAACATAGACAAAAAGAACAGGAAATTATTATTTTATTATTATTATGTAACAAATTTCATCTCAGAAACAATATCCAGGCAATTTAGGAGAATGACTCTGACTTCTAGGGAAGGATAATCAATTGCAAATGTTGTACCCAATCCCCATCATTGCCCTCAGGATAACGTATCAGGTTCTCTCACCTTTACCCACTCTGAACCACTTCTTTCATGGAGCACCTTCCCCCCCCCAGAGCTCCCATTATTTATCTCTGACATTTCCTGCGGTATTTATAGTTAAAGGAAATAGGCATAGGATTAGGACTATAAATTTAAAAGACACCCATTTTGTTGCAATGCTTTGGCTTCTTGATTATATCTCCTTGTTTTGTATCTGTGCTGTTTGGGGCTTTACATTTGTTTGGACTGAATCTCCCTTTGTTGCCTGCAGCTTCCACTGCTCAAATCTTTCCAGGTCACTTGGCAGTTCAGTTTGGTTCCTCCTGTGTGTTATGGTTAGGTCTCCTATTCAAATCTGATAACAGCTGGCAAAGACAGATATAGAGTAACCAGGCAAGATGCAGAGAGGCATTTGGTTTTTTTGTTGATTTTTTTAAAAAGATTAATTGGCAGAAGTAACTTTATAGGATCCAGACTTTCTGGGCAGGCTACATCTAGCAGGATATGTAAGTGTTAGGAGGCAGAGACAACTCCAAACGCCACTCATATTTGCTCTGCAGACCACAGTTTGAGAACCACTTCATTAGAATCTATGTAAGGATGACTGGCTGGGAGGGAAATTTCCTTGCTAGCCCATGAGGGAGGAAAGAAAGAAGTCACATGCACACACACATCTTCCTTGTGTCAGCCAGCGTGAAAGCCCAATGGCTCTGTTTTTCTGATCAATGGCATCTCAGTCTGTAACCATGGAGATTGCCATGGATTGGTGCCACGCTTTTTGAAGGGAACCATTCTTGCAGACCTAGCAATACGGGCTGTGACTGAGAGGGGCTCTGCCCTTTCATTACTATTATGTCTGTGTAGCTAGAAAAATGACTATATGAAATTATTTATATAGTTGCATAGATAGTTTTTAACTTTTTTTAGTTAACTTAGTTAACATAAACTTAGCACTTTTACAGATGGCAATTACATGTGTATAATTACACAAGGAGACCCAAATATTCCCCTGAAGGTCAATATAGAAATAAGTGGGTAATTATCTAGCTTATCCCTAAAACAATATGGAAAATACTATGTAAATCCATGCAAATCCATCAATAATTATGGTACCGTTACTTATTCCAGTGCAAGTTACAGTCTAGAGGAGTTACACTGTAATTCAACAGTCTGGCACCCTGAACTGAAAACTGATGTTGCTCCTTTGTTTTGCAGACTCAATGCACATAGAAGATGTTGAAGCAGTTCAGAAACTTCAAGATGTCTTACATGAGGCTCTGCAGGATTATGAGGCTGGGCAGCATATGGAAGACCCACGCCGAGCTGGCAAGATGCTGATGACTCTTCCACTTCTGAGGCAAACCTCCACGAAGGCCGTGCAGCATTTCTACAACATCAAACTGGAAGGCAAAGTCCCCATGCACAAACTTTTTTTGGAAATGCTGGAGGCCAAGGTCTGACTAAAGCATCATGGGCCTTCCCATCATGCTCATTGAAAAAAAGGGAAAATAAACAGGATACTAATGGCAAAGAAACTTAGTGTTTGATTAAGGAAAAAAATGACTGCACTGATATTTAGCAGCAAGACTGTGAAGCAGCTTTCAACTCTTTCTTCTGTGTCTATCTGATGCAGTTTTCCTTTTCCCTTTTCTCTGTGTTCCTTTTCTGTTCTTTTATTTCTTCCTTTTCCTTTTTTTCCCCCTTTGCTGCTGAACTTTTTAAAAGAGGTCTCTAATTGAAGAGAGATGGAAGCCAGGCCTGCCAAAGGATGGAAATCCATAATATGGATGCCAGTGAACTTATTATGAACTATAATGTCCCCAGTGACAAAGGAATCAAAGAAAGAACCATCATACCTTGCAGTACAGTACAACATGATGAACTGACTGAATGCAGTATTAGATTTCATAGGAGCAGTCTCTAATTAGACAACTAAGCAACGATGCATCGGCTGCTTCTTATCATTGCATTTTCCATCTAGATCAGTTACAGCCATTTGATTCCTTAATTGTTTTTTCAAGTCTTCCAGATATTTCTTAGGTTAGCTACAATGTAACTTTTTCAGGGAATAGTTTAAGCTTTATTCATTCATGCAATACTAAAGAGAGAGAGAGAAAAATACTGCATTTTTGTGCTGGCTTGAACAATGATGAACAATAATGAAGGACAAATGAATCCTGAAGGAAGATTTTTTTAAATGTTTTGTTTCTTCTTACTAATGGAGATTTTTTTGTACCAGCTTTACCACTTTTCAGCCATTTATTAATGTGGGAATTTATCTTACTAAAGCAATAGTTGAAGGGAAGGTGCATATTATCACGGATGCAATTTATGTTGTGTGCCAGTCTGGTCCAAAACATCCAGTTTCTTAACATGAGCTCCAGTTTCTAACTAAATGTTCACTGAAACAAAGGATTAGATTACACCTACAGTATATCTGAGTAGTCTAATGTCAAGTACAAATCTATAAAGATGGTAGGAGAGTGTGACTGTACAAGTGTACAGTTGCTATGTGATTTCTAACTGATTCAGTTGTAAATGAATGAGATACTGCCTGTTACTTGCAAAATTATAAAGTTCTCACACAAAGACCTGTGAACCAATACTAGCTTAGAGGCAATAAGGCAAATGCCAATGTTTGCAAAATTAAGAAATCAGAGTAGTAGACTTCTGACCAAATTCAAGAATTTAACACTTCTACACTTTATTAATTTAGACTTTATTTTGTAAATGGCAATTTTTAACAAGTAGCTAAATCAATATATGTGCTTTTCAACCAGTATTGTCACAGCATGAAAGTCAGTCAGTTCCAAGACTGTTAAGAGGTGTAATCTAATGTATAAGCCAATTAGATGCCCCCAGAAAACTACAGTCGCTAAATAACCAATAAACAATAACCTCCATCCAATGCTATACCAATGTACCAGTGTTAGTAGCTGCTCCCTGTACTATGTGAACATCCTTATTCTATGTACACAGATGTAATTAAAATTGTAATCCTAACAAACAAAAGAAATGTAGTTCAGCTTTTCAGTGTTTCATGTTTGCTGTGCTTTTCTGAATTTTTATGTTGCATTCAAAGACTGTTGTCTTGTTCTTCTTGTGGTGTTTGGATTCTTGTGGTGTGTGCTTATAGACACAGGGTAGAATTAGAGACAATATTGGATGTACAATTCCTCAGGAGATTACAGTACTATATTCTATTCCTTACTGGTAATAAGGTTCTTCCTAGTAATAATTAAGAGATCGAAACTCCAAACAAGTACTCATTATGAACAGATACACATTGAAATCATAATATTTTCAAAGCAAGGGATAATTTCTGTAATAGTTTATTATAGAATACCAATGTATAGCTTAGAAATAAAACTTTGAATATTTCAAGATTATAGATAAGTCTAATTTTTAAATGCTGTAAATATAGCTTTTATTCAATCATCTCTCAGATGTTGTATTAACTCTCTCTGTGTTGTTGCAAAACTTTTTTGGTGCGGACAAGTTTCCAAAACTATTGCTACTTTGTGTGCTTTAAACGAATACAGTAGGCTGACGGTGCATCAGCCTTGTGCTAGAAAATACTGTGTATCTATCATTAGCTATATGGGACTATATTGTAGATTGTGTTTTCTCAGTAGAGAAGTGACTGTAGTGTGATTCTAGATAAATCATCATTAGCAATTCATTCAGATGGTCAATAACTTGAAATTTATAGCTGTGATAGGAGTTCAGAAATTGGCACATCCCTTTTAAAAACGACAAAAAAAAACAAAACAAAAAAACCCACAACTCCTGGGAAAAAAGGTGCTGATTCTATAAGATTATTTATATATGTAAGAGTGCAAAAATAAAAAAGTTTATTTTCCAGATAGTTTGTGCAGGGTTTAAGTTACTACTGTTCAATTACAGTATATATATATAAATATATAATATAAATGTTGTTTTTGCTGTATCACATTAAAGAACTTGGGCTTCAGGGTCAAAAGCCAATCAACTAAAAATACAAAACACACAAAAAATGGAGATGTGTTAAAGGCACACGGTGCAAACATGAGTTTTCATTTTTAGTCATTTTTTTAGAGCTGCAAAAGAACAAGTATCTCAAGACTGTAAAAACTTTAACTGAAATATGGCTAAAAGAACTGCACAGGCTTTATAATAATGTTCATCCTAAACCTAGCTGGAGGAGAGTTCTTTCAAGACCACTTACTTAATGTGAAGTGTTGGGAAAATTTCAAAAGGTGTCTGTTTTAGCCATAATGATTTAATTTCTATGTTTTTGCTTCATTTTTTTTTAATTTTTTCTTATTTAAAGCAATATGATTGTGTGACTCCCAGAAGTTACACATTTGTTTCAATCAGATCAGATTGTTGTATTTATTCCACTATTTTGCATTTAAATGATAACACAAAAAAGATATAAAAAATTAAAACTGCTATTTTTCTTATAGAAGAGAAAATGGGTGTTGGTGATTGTATTTTAATTATTTAAGCGTCTCTGTTTACCTGCCTAGGAAAACATTTTATGGCAATCTTTTCGTGCAAAGATCGCAAAAGGAGAAAAAAAATTAAACTGCTTATAATAATCCAGGAGTTGCATAATAGCCAGTAGTAAAATAACCATGTCTATAGCTGTAGATGGGCTTCACATCTGTAAAGCAATCAACTGTATATTTTTGTGATGTGTATCATACCGTGTGCTCCAACCAATGTCCATTTGTGTAAATGTATTTATTTTATATTGTATATATTGTTAAATGCAAAAAGGAGATATGATTCTGTAACTCCAATCAGTTCAGATGTGTAACTCAAATTATTATGCCTTTCAGGATGATGGTAGAGCAATATTAAACAAGCTTCCACTTTTGATTGCTTTTATTTTATTTTTTGTGTTGTTTTTTTGTTTTTCGTTTTTGTTATAAGAGTGAAACAAATCAATAAGCATTACCTTTTGTTACTTCCATTCAAAGAGTAGCAAGCATTATCCCTTTTCCTTAAAGTAGAGTACAAGCATAAATAAATGCTATATAAAGCCTTGTCAAAATGAATTCCAGTGTGGTACAAGACATTTTGCATACTCTTAAATATGCAAAATGTCTCATAGCACATTAGAATTCATTCTGACAAGCCTTTATATAGCACTTATTTAATCTTAAAGCATCTCCCCATCAACCTGCATTACTCAAAATCATTGCCTCTCTGTCAATGTCATAAAAGAAAACTTTCCCACTATTTTAAGATCATATTAATACCATCTAGAAGTAATTATTTGATTTCTCCATCAACAACTAAATCCATCATTCATTTCCTATGGAGGGGACTCCTTTTACATGTTCTGGGTTTGTTTGTTTGTTTGTTTGTTTAAAAAATATATTATTTGAACCAGCTTTTATGAATGGAAGTAAATAGTCATGGGAGCAATAATATAGATTGGTGTTAATGAAGAGCTCTGATAAGTCTTCAAGCTCCAAAGGGGTTAAACGGCTTGGTTTAAAACTGACGGTAAACAGCCTCTCAGCCTCTCACAGTCTGAAAGGTTATAGCCCTTATTGCACAGGGTCAACCTGTGTTTCCTGTGGACCCTTCTGGAGCCATCTCAGAAGTGCTAATGTGTGCTTTTCTTGCTTTTTAGCCTATCTTCTTGATAGCATTTTGTCATTGTATGTGCCCAACATATTTCTCACCTTCAGTGCTGGCCATTCTCTGGAGACTTTGGCTGATGACAAAAAGGCTACTAAACTGAATGGTATTCAGGGACAAGAATTGTTTTAGCCATTAAGACAAGCTATCAGGATAGCTCTTGGTATTTTTGTATTGTGCAATCTTTTAAGAAGTAATGTGCCATTGAAAGACATGGGAAGGGGGAAATGGTACCTTCTACATTTTAACAATTCTAGGAAATTTCTCCTTGAATAAAGGAATGACAGAAAGAAATCAAAATATTTTTAAGGGTGACAGTATATAAAACTTGTCCTGGCTTGGCTTTTATTATTTGATTTTTGAGTTATTGCACACTTCAGGAGCATAATGCATCATCACAGCCTAAAATGGAGAGCAGCATTGTTTATAAAATATCATGCTAAAAAAATCAAAGTGAACTGTAATTTGCCATATGTAAACAACATGCCACTCTCAGACTTGCAGATGCTCCAGATTTGAACAAAATGTAATTGTATCTAGTCATTGGCTTGAAATGTTTGACTGTGAACATTTCCACATACAATTATAATCATAATTAGCACTTCTATACCATCTTTCAGCTAAGGATCTCAGAACACTTCACAAGCATTGATCAAGCCTCACACTTTCCCGGGAAAGGGAGAAATGGGGACTGTACCTTGCAGAGACCATTTCACACAACTGAAATGCAGCCACTTCTGGGGTGCACCATGGCAAACATTAACAGCAAACAACAACATTACACAGCAGTTTAGTTGAGGAAGTGGACAGCTATCCAATTGAAATACGTAAGTAGGCAGAAATATTTTTGTAAGTACCCATGGGGAAATTGGCCAAGCCATATTAACAACTCAGCTGTGAAAATAGCCCCTGGAACTTTTCAGAGGAAAAGTGATCAGGATCTTGGTTTTTTAAATCTCATCCAACAGGTGTTATCTCCACCAGCACAGTCTCCACTGCTAAAATGCAAAGGGTTCAGTGCTGATTCTGGAGAAAAAAATGCCACTAATTGAGTACACGACTGAACGACACTATTTCTCGCAGCATCTTGGTTTCCCTTGGGAGATTCCCTTCCAAGTACTAGCCTGCTTCTACTTAGCTTTTTATGATCTCATAGACTCACAGTAAAGGTGATACGGAACACCACCAAATAAGTAGCCTATATTCTCTCTAGATGATCCTTCTGTAGAAAAAGAAATGCTGTGGAAATCATGTATCAATCAATAGTTACATTATACATGCACTTGTGTATATGCTTGCTTAGTATGTGGTGCTATTGTTAAGGAAATACTCGTCCAGATTAGATAGATGTAGGAAAACAATGGATTCCTAAAGATAACCAACATAAGGAAATATTGTCTAGATAGGGACAAAAATACATGATGCATCAATCTTCTTTTTAGGTGCTACCCAGCTGTCTCTTCTGGTAATGCCCCATATAAGATTTTTTTTACAGGCTTTTGCTGCAAAATATCAAACCACTCCTTAATTTTTTTACTTAACCTGTGTTGGCTCTTCAAACTAAACTCAAGAATGGCACAATTTTAATCTGTTCTCTGAATTCTAAATCAATTTTTGATTACCCCTGTTTATTTTCCTTATCGGCATTTTCACTTGCACCTTTCCTTTACTTTGCATTAGGTCTCTCTAGTGGATTGTAGTTCTCTTTGATTTCACATGGCTCTTTGTCAATTACTATATCATTATTATATAGTCTGGCTGCAGTAGCTACATCACATAGCCTGTGTTTTTTACTGTCTGATACAATGTTGATTTTATGTGTCCAGAATACCTCTCTTCTAACATAGTCTACAAACTTTCTCCTCTCATTTGCTACAGAAATGTAAATGTAGAAAATGACATTGGTAGATTTGTTTGCCTTTTTAAAAATTTTATTCACAAGCATTGAAAGTGTTTATAGGTGGATTGATATATCTTGGTCATGCTAATAGTTGTCTTTGTTAAGGTTTCTGCCCATTCTTTCCTAGCATTCAAATTCTGAAGCCTAGTTTCTTACAATGTTAATATAAAAAAGCAAGTAGCGGTAGATTGATTACACACAGCATCGTATTATTAAGCAGTACAGAAAAGAAGGGCATTTCAAAATATAATCCTCCTTTCCCAGGAGTATTTGTCTTGTTCTCCATGAAGTTAAAGGTCTGAAATAATGTGCCCATCAGGAGCTCAATGTTGCATGTCCATGCCAGTTGGTCCAAGGGCTTGTTATGATGGTAATGACCTGCTGAAACGTGAGCTTTGATGGCAACAATACAATTGCTACCAGCTCACCCGCTGGGAGAAATATTTTATTATTGTCAAATGCCCTCCACAGAGATTCGTTTTGCCTGTTCCTGTTTAAATTAAATTCAGAGCCGAACTGCATTATTATTTCTCTGGAGTATATTTGAAATAAACAACTAGTCTTCAAATTTAGGATTCCTGGCTAGTTTAAATTTTCTTATTAGCAGAAAAATTACAAGAGGTGACAACATAGCTGCAGGAATATGAGTATGGCAGCTGTACAAGAGATTTACACACTGAGCACATGGCCTAAAAGCACAAGAACTCCCTTCTACTTTACAGATGCCAGCCAAATTAATAATTAACTGTGCCATAAATTCTGCAGTCTCAAAGAATGATGTCCAATAGGAACAATGCTTTTCTGTGTCTTACTGTAGGAATTTTGTCACAAGACAACATGGAGGCTCTTCACGGAGGCGTGTTACTCAAATGTAAAAATCAGACTAAGAAACCAGTACCTGCCACTCCCTACCATAGCAGCTCAGTAAGTGACAGCATGACTTCTGAGACCTGAAGAAGAGCTCAGTGTGGCCCAAAAGATTGTCTCTTTCACCAGCAGAAGTTGGTCCAAAAAAGATATTACCTCATCCACCCTGTGTCTCTAATCGCCTGAGACCAACATGGCTACAACACTGCAAATAGCATGACTTCTGAGTCGTTTATTGCTGGTTGCCTGAGGCATAACTGCATCATTCTGCCAGCCCTGACTCACTGCGAGTTTTGCTACAGATTACACGGGCCAAGTTGCCCACTCCATCAACTAAACTCACATACAGGAAACTCCGAGTTCCCACTCTTGGAATTTCATTCAATATTCTTCTGTTGGGGAGTGGAGTTCCCATGCACACCTATGGAACTGCTCAAGAGATTGATGGAACTAAAATGTGCAAATAGCTGAGAATGTAGGACATCAGTCAATAACACGGGGCTCCATACCACATCCTGACTCCATGGCACCACAGTGTGGTAGCTGCCAGCAATTCTTCTGCCAGGGGAGTGTCTACATTGAAAAACATGTGTTCTTAACTTAGGTGAGCTAACTTGCGTCAGCTAACTTGGGTTAAAGTAGAAGGGGAGACATGGTAACTTTGGTTAGCAGCTCATGGTCAACCCCAGGCTCCTCTATATGGTTTAACGTTTGCTGCTAAATCCGTTAAAAGCCAGGTTGATGGCTCTTCCCTGCGATCTTATCTGCATTAGCTAGCCTGAGTTAAGAACACACTTTTTTTTTTTTTTTTCTGGGCAGTGTAGCCCTATGCTGAGTCAGGGCTGTTGTATTCAGGTTGTGTAATTCTGGAGTGTTTGGAGAGGCAGCAGTAATAGTGCCACAGTGAGCCAGTCTTTCCCTAGCACTGCCCTGCTGAAGTCCCAACAGCACATCTCTCTTGCAGAGGGAATCCCCCTGGCTCATAGTGAGTGACTATACCACCCACCCCCACACACACACACTGCTCTCCCTTCCATAACTGGGGGGATTTTCTGCTCCGTTTTGCTTCCCTCTGCTCTGAACAGGGACCCAATAGCATGAGATTTATTGTTCTTTTCTAAATAATTTTCCTAGTAAACTCTGATTAGAGACCTGTAAAATTACAACTCTCAGCCTCTTCACAGTGTAAGCAGGGAGCTAAATGCAGTCATGGAGTAGTCTGTATAAATAAGGTGTCCTAAAAATGACTGTTTGCATTTACTGAGCACCTTTTGTCCAAAAAAGTCAATGGGGGGGCGTGTTGTTATTTTTACTTGCTAGGTGGGTAAAGAGAGGCATTGGAAAGTTAAGTGCCTTGCTCATAATCATACCACAAATCAATGGCTGAGTCAGGCCAGAATCCAGCTATCTGACATCCAGCTGTGCAATCTAAGCATTTAAAAATGCTGAACCTCTGGTACAGGTACAGCACATCTCTGAAAAAGTCACCCCACACCATTTAGTTGTTCAGGTCTGGAAAGGATGGAACAGCTATCTTTGTTCAGGTTGACTTTTCAGAGAAAGTATACAATGGTGATTGAAAGGGGTTAAAAGGAAAATATTTTTATAGGGCAAGAGAATTAAAATCACACTCTTAACACTCTCCAGTTCAATCTACCATGCTCTAGCTAATTTCACAGCTTCACTGGGAATGTCCACAAGGTGAGGGACTGTCAGTAAAAGGAAGTCAATAAGGAGGACACACTTCTGGTTTGCGGTCTCCAAGGTCTTGCAAAAGTGCCAGTTTTACTTGCCAGAGTTTAACTCTGAGCCTTTAGGACTCCTAGTTTCTCCCCATCCCAGCCCCACAGCCCACGCTACTTCCAGGGAAGACTTTGTGTAACAGACTGATGAGCTTTTTAGTGACAATCATCCACTGAGCCCACCCTCCTGCCACCCAGACACATTATTTCCCACCACCCTTGCTTCCATGTTCTCCAGAGCCTCACTGCACGGGGAAGAGAACAGGTAGGTTCACTCCATGTTCCCCTCCCCACCTCACCCCGTCTGAACATGCTTTGCATAATTTGTCCCTTAGAGTTCCGTTATTTAAAACCTCTCTATTAATAAATTGTATTGGACACATCTGAGCTTGAGTTACTACTTAGGAATACACATGGCGCGGCCTCCGAGAAGTTGGGTTGTAGCCTATAAGTGCCAGTATGTTCCTCCCTGCTTCATTCCCCACCCTCAATCAAATACTGAACCAGTTTGCATGGCATGCTAATGATTAGCCATTAAACACCCTCATGTAATTATGTTGTGGCTACTATGTTTTGACCAATTTATAAAAGCTGCTCTAAGCACAAATGGTTTTTTTGTTTCCCAATAGGGATTTGCTGTCTGTTGCCATTAAGAACCTACACTTATCAAAAAACAAAAACACAAACGTGTGTAGCGACGTCCTATGGAAGGCTTTTATTATGGGATTCCCTAGACAGGTTAGGGACCCAACCCTGGCCTGTGCTGAGTGCTTCCCATGAGGCACTGAATACCCGCAGCTCCCACTGACCTTAACGGGAGCTGCAGCTGCTGCGCGCCATGCAGCACCTAAGGGTATGGGGCCCGTGCCAACCTTACCAAAGTGCCGGAACACATTAGGGATGGGAGTAATTTAAGCGTTCCTGCTGCTTATATCTGTGCTCAGGCTACCAGCCCACACCTCTCTGTTTCTTTAGAAAAAATGACCAGAGCAGAGGCATAAGTGTGTAATCAGAACTGGCACTAGCAACGTGCTGGACTAGAGGTTATGTGTGTCACTAAAATGCAAGTAGCAGGGAAAGGCTGATACAAATGCTGTAATCTCTGCATGGGGCACTGCCCCCATCAGTCTCACGTGATGCTCTAAAACCAGCCCTTGTTAACAAAGGCAGTACAGGGACAGGCATCTCATAAAAATCTGACACAAGTCTTGTTTCATGGCGAAAGTACAACTTTAGGGAGGGGATTAGTGCAAACCTACAGTGTGTGTTTTCCTTTGAGACTGGTTTAACCCCTTCACTGCAAGCCCTCTGAGACAGTATTGCTTGTCAATGGTTTCTGAAGCAGGAGGGCCAGAGTCTCTGGTATGGCTGAGTTGTGCTCTTGTAGTTTTAAGGCACCTTTGCTTTTCCTTAATCCCAAGGGAATTGAGTTGGCCCAGTCCTCAGCATCTGACTACCTGTGGCACTTAGCTGTCATGCCAGCAGATGGGGATCAGCCACACGCAACAGCAGTTTGGCTGAGCCACTTTGCCCTCCACATGGGGAGCACAGGAGCAGCTTGCTGCACTAGCCCTGTGCGCTTGGGAGGTTTCCTCAAGGAGCGCTTTCCGATTAGTTTACATCTACATTGTGCCACAGGACCAGCCCAAAGCAACCCTAGCGAGGCCAGTGATTAAGCCCAGAGCGTTTTCTCATGATTAAAGAAGGAGCTAGGGAGCCAAGATTACTGATATGTATTCTCTCCTTTGCCCTTGCCTAGCTGTGTTATCACTTAATGTCTCTTTATTCTAGCTTGCCCATCTATAAACTGGAGATAAACGGGGAAAAAATGTGTCTCTGTTTCCCTTCTCCCTGTGTATTGATACCCACTGGGTTATTTCCTTCTGGAAACAGGCAAAGCAATGCTATGCCTGGGGGGCGGCATAGCCATAGAAGCATGAAGCAACTATCAAGGACTGTGAATGAGCTATAGAGTCACAGACTATTCAAAAACCATCGTAGCAACTTTCTGTGTTATATGTAGGGCCCTACCAAATTCACAGTCCATTTTGGTCAATTTCACAGCCATAGGCTTTTAAAAATCATAAATTTCATGATTTCAGCTATTTAAATCTGAAATTGCATGGTGGTGTAACTGTAGGGGTCCTGACCCAAAAAGGAGCTGTGTGGGGTGGGCTCGCAAGGCTGTTGTAGAGAGGGTTTGTGGTACGGCTACCTTTAGCTCTGCGTTGCTGCTGGCGGCGGCGCTGCCTTCAGAGCTGGGCAGCTGGAGAGCGGCAGCTGCTGGCCGGGAGCCCAGCTACGAAGGCAGAGCCGCCACCAGCAGCAGCAGCTCAGAAGGAAGGGTGGCCTGGTCTGGTATTGCCACCCTTCCTTCTGCACTGCTGCCGCTCTCCGGCCACCCTGTTCTGAGGGCAACATAGAAGTAAGGGTGGCAATACTGCAACTCCCCTAAAATAACCTTGTGACCCCCCCTGCAACTTCTTTTTGGGTCAGGTCCCCCAGTTTGAGAACCGCTGGCCTCCCCCATGAAATCCGTATAGTATAGGCTAAAAGCACACAAAAGACCAGATTTCACAGCGGAGACCAGAGTTCACAGCCTGTGACACGTTTTTCATGGCCATGAATTTGGTAGGGCCCTACGTTTATATCATATCCTCAGAGTATGGCAGCAAAGAATCCTTTGGTATGTCTGGGGTAGTGAGACGTCTTGCAAGGTCATTGTAAGAATAGTTTTGATAATGCTGTGGAAGGTAAATGTGCCTGCAACAAGAGGATTTTATATAGTTACTACACTGAACCCTTTCCCACATGGAAACCTAGACTCAGAAATCCTCTCACAAGGTGACCAGGGAAAAAAGTGTACAATGAAGTGCGGACGGTTGGGGGGAGGGGACGACACCCTGCTTCTCTACAGGAACCAAATGTCTCACTAAATGACTTGCTGAGCCAGCCTATTCTTAGATCTTACATATAAATGGGATACATCTTTTAACCAGATGATTCAGGAAAAAATTCCAGCTTCTAGTGAGAAAAGATTTAAGGTCAGCTTCTGTACTTCACACTACAAAACCTTTTCACACGGACAAAGGGACCTGCAAATCTAACTGCCACATGTTTTATAACATGAAGAAAAGCAGGAGATTTCCATGACATCCAGGTTTTCTTTTTCAGGGCTGTACTAGGTCCTTTACAGCCTGCTTTGGAAAAGGTTGGGGGAAGGAGGGTGATATTATTTATGAAGGACTGAAACTAACTTCTTTCCCTGCCTCCGTTTACCTATTAGTTACTGGGAGAGTCTTTGCAAGGTACTATGCGTTTTTGATGCATAAAACGCATATGCCTTATCCCATTGGTCTGCAGATTGTTATAGTTATACACACACATAGCAATGTACATTCCTGTTTTTCCTGAAAAGACTAATGACCTTCAGGAGCTTAAACATGTTTCAGCTCACTGGTATAGGTGGGGCTCCACATGAGTACAAGGGTCTGCTGCCCGGGTGAATTCAGTTGCAGGTTTGGGACCAAGCTCACTAACATACAAATAGCCCCCTGTATAAAATGTATCGCCTAGAGTGGCATTAATGACCTGGAATTTGAGTTCTTGTGACAGGGTGGACTAGGCCCTGAGGCCCCCTGCTGGAGATCTTGTGGCCCTGCCACACCCAACCCCAGAAAAGACAGTAGAGAGGTCCTCCAAGCTGCCTAGAGTGGTTGTGTGGGAAGCAGCCTATCAGGGCCCACCAAGCTAGCATAAGAAGAGCTGCAAGCTAACATGAGTTCAATTCCTTGTTAGAGCTGGAGGACAGTGGATGGTGCTTTGGGTTGGTTACCACCAAGGATAAGGCCCTGAGATAAGGGTAAAGGATGTGCTGGATCCATGCGGGAGTGGCACAGAGAATTGTAGCACCAACACAGTTTATTTAAAGGGACGTGATGGCGGCTGCTATCTGTTGGGTCCATGGGCTGGGACCTGGAGTAGAGGGTGGATCTGGGTCCCCCACACCAGCCACTGGGATACTGGCCTGCACTTTGATGCACTATAGAAGGGGAACTGAACTCTTTTAGTGGCCTGGCTGAAGAGCTGGGGCCAGAGAGGTGAAGAGTCCCCAGGGAAGGAGCCCTGGGGGATATGACCCCACACCAGGGCTGGGATTGCTTAAAGAGCAGAGATAATTCAAGGTAGCCCAGAAGGGGCTGAGAGGCAGTTTCGACCAGGTTAGTGTGATAGGCCCTGTTGGACTGATTGATGAGTGAGCCCCAGGATAGGGCTGCAGATTGAAGGACTTTACAGAGGGTGCTGAAATAGACACACCCCCCCCACTTCCTTGTACTTATATCCCAAAAGGCCTTTGCTTTTTTCACATAGACTGCATGTGACTTGGTCAGAAGGCTGAGTTGCCAAAGACCCACCACAAACAAGTAGAGAGAGAGTGTGCAGGTACCCACTTGGCCAGTGGGTGCATGTGAGAGGTGAGTGCACCCCGTTATAGTCCTGTAATGGAAGTAGAGAAAATACCTTTATGGTTTATTTTGTAAATATCTCAAGAAATGAGTATAGGCCTAAAGTCTGTTTGTTTGAATATTACTTTATTAATAACTAGAACTCAACACTACTCTTGCCAGCTTGGATTAAAATGCCTTTCCAGGTGAGTAAGAGATTACATATATTTATGCATAGCCCCCTTATTACCTGAGTCTAATGGAGAACCTTCAGTAGCTATTAGCTGTACAGGGCCTATGGCACGTAGCTGAGCAGACCAGATTCTATTCTGTAGTGTTCAGTGGTACACATACACACTAACCACTTCATTACAATATGTATATTGCTGATGCTTTATTCTACTCCTACTCTCTATTTAAAAACCAACTTTGCAATGGATTAAAACTTTCAAGTAGATCCTCAGCTAGTAGCTGCTTTAGAAGTAAATATTAATTAAATTCAAATGAACTCACCAGCTGTTCCACTTGAAGGAGAAATTCCTTGTTACCGTCTCCCTCCCCCCCCCCTTAATTCAGTGGACCCAATCCTGGCAAAACATGACACAAAAAAGATTTGCTAGCTCACCAAATCCATCCCCTTTCAAGTGTAGGAAACTGCCACACAAGAAAGGCTGAGTCAGACCCTGCTGCCATTAAACTCTTCAGTGGGAGCAAGATAAGACCCATTAAACTGATAATGCTACTTGGGATCTTAGCCAAAAGGCCAAATGCATTCAAAAGCTGGAAAAAGACACTGCTACTTTTCTGTTTAGTGCTTTCAGCAACAATTTTTGAAATGGTGGGAGAGGTAAAGAAGGAAATTCCTTGTTGCCTTCTCTATTCTCTATTCAGAGCAACACAGTAACCTATAAAACAAAACCTGTTTACAGGTGTTCCTATATTTCATACGTTTCCCCAGATGCTTTTTTTATGGTCTTCCCATCAGGCATCTGAGCAATGAGTGCGTTTGGCACAATGTTGTTGACTTTGAGTGCCAACTTGCAACCCTATACAATGTTTAAGGTAATGAAAGAGCCCTCTCTGAGATATTTAAAGAGGTGAACATGCCAAGTGGAAGATGGTTTGGTGTAGAGAGGCTGATATAAGTGGATTTACTGTGAGCCAAAAGGGGTAGCAAGTAATGCAGTAAAATAGTCAAACATATCCATGGTTTTGGGAGATTCTAAAGATGACAAGGTAGTGAGCTGGAGAAAGGAAAGGCTGGGCATGCAGGCAAATTCGACTGTGGGGAAAGTAAAGCTTTTGAGAGTTGGGAGGAAAGACTAAAGGAATGTGGCAATGGAAACCCAAGCAAGAAAGAGGAGTTTGTGATGAACAAAAAATGGTGTAATGGAGTGGAAACTGGGTCCATAGGGTGGAATATGAGGCTGGATGCCAGAAAGTAGGAGGAAGAGGGATCAATGTAGAATAATAAGGACATAGTCTTACTATGGGGTTTTGTTTTCTTGTTTTGTTTTTAACTGTACACCAGAGTGATACTTTTACCCTAAAAGCAGGTTTAGAACAAGGTTAAATGGCATCTTTTCTTCAAGTTAAAATGGAAGGCATTGTTCCAAACTGCTCCACTGGAAGGAGCTGTTCATTCTGACTCCTGTCTGCCACTCTGAGATGCATGAGATCGAGGGGACAGAAAACACTAATCAATGGGGGGTGACAGAGAAGAGAAAGTGCGACAAACTAGTGAGGAGACAACTGCACCCTTCAGTGTTGCTCGGACACTTTTTGCCTGTATTGGTAAACTATTAGAGAAGTCAACTGCAAGGGCATTCAGAGCAAATCAAGGCTCAGAAGATCTCTGTGCAGAAAGAGTAGCATGGGTCAGGGAAGCTCAAGAGGCTTGTCTACACTGCAAAGTTGTCAACAAAACTTTTATCTTTCACTGATACTTAAAAAATCCCCCCCCCCCCGCCGCCCACGAAAGACAAGTTTTGCCAACGCAATCCTGCCGACAAAGCTAAAACGTGGCTCGCAGGGCTGGAAGTATTTTGTCAGCAAAAGTGCTGAAAAAGAGCGTTTACACAGGCTGACTTTTAGTGACAAGGCTGTGTCTACAAAGCCTTGTTGCTAAAAGCTGTGTGGTGTAGACAAGCCCACTGTGACTGCTTCAGTCTTACTGCAATGAAAAGAATTTTATCAAGTGTTTCAAGGCCGGCTTCTTACTCAAAAACCTCCCTTCTCTTCAGAGTGCAATGTCAGCTGAGGTCTCTCAGAAGACTCAGAGCCCAATTCTTCACAGCTTGGCAGCTTGTGTAGTCATTTACACCTGTGTAAGCTGAGTGGGAACTGCTAACATTCTGATTTGGTAGCAGTTTACACCTACTTTGCACTCACAGGGTATAGTTACACACTACAATAACACTATTAATAAATGACTGCACAAGGTGCAAATCTGGGATGAATCTGGTCTATGGGATGTAAAGCCACTGTCTCTCATGCACACTCTTGAGGTAGAAAATAGAGGAGACAAGCTCCTATTCAGGGAGAGAGTCTTGAAGAAAAAGTGCTAGTCTGGATCTTCTTCCCAAGATCCGTTCTGTGGTCTGAGGAGCCTTTCCTTTGTCACGCTCTGTACCTCAGCGGAACAACCCGCACCCCCAGTGTCATCCTTGTAAAATGATTGTGTGGTAGCCAATGCAAAGTTTGTCATGTCGGGTGTCTTCGGAAGGCCCATGATGCACTGAGCATGGTTGTTATAGTAATGTTACAGGTTATAATTTCATGTATATAGTTATGAGGCTGAAAATGTGTCCTTGTGGCTTAAAGCAAGCCCAGACAAAAACTCTCCAAGAACAGAGAGGCAGTTCACACCTCATCAGGGCATGTATGGAACAAACGCAGCCC
Source organism: Eretmochelys imbricata (assembly GCF_965152235.1). Taxonomy (NCBI): domain Eukaryota; kingdom Metazoa; phylum Chordata; order Testudines; family Cheloniidae; genus Eretmochelys; species Eretmochelys imbricata. Next base: position 163,821,425 of record NC_135574.1, read on the forward strand.
AGCCTCACAGGAACAAAGGATGCTGGCCTAGGCAGCAACAAAAGGATCTGTTAGACCCTGGAGTGAGTCACCCCCCACCTTCCTTTGGTCAGTTTAGAACTGCGAAGAGGTAATGCTCACCTGACTCTGAAGGGGAGGGGGAGCAAAGCCAAGAGGGAAGAAAGGACATGATAAAAGGGATAGACATTTGCCATGCTTCCTCTCTCTTCCACCTACATATATAGACACCACACCAAGAGACTGAAGCGCTGATCAAAGGGGAGAGCCTGGCTGAAAAGTAACCAGCAAGCCTGTGGTGAGAAGCATCTAAGTTTGTAAGGGCATTGAAAGTATTAAGATCAGCTTTGAATGCCTTTTGCTTTTATTTAATTTGACCAAATCTGACTTGTTATGCTTTGACTTATAATCGCTTAAAATCTATTTTAATAGTTAATACATCTGTTTTTGTTCTATCTGAAGCAGTGCATTTGGTTTGAAGCATGTCAGAGACTCCCCTTGGGATAACAGCCTGATACATGTCAATTTAACAAAGAAATTGATAAACTCATATAAGCTTGCAGTGTCCAGCGGGCATAACTGGACTTTGCAAGATGGAGGTTCCTTGGGTTGTATCTGGAACTGGAGATATTGGCTAGCATCATTTGGTTGCAAGTAGCTAGGAGTAGCTTACATGCCAGAGACTATGCATGAACAGCCAGGAGTGGGGGTTCTCACAACAGAGCAGGGTAAGTCTGGCTCCCAGAGTCAAGGATTGGAGTGACCTAGCAGATCACCAGTCCAGATCACACCAGAAGGGAATATCACACCTTTCACTCTGCTGAGGTCAGGGAAAGTCAATCAATGGAGGTATTACTGCATTAGATGGAAATCATACCAAACTTGGCAGGTGGGCTGAGATTCACCTTGAATGTTTAGGTTTGTTCTAACTAAAAAATCTACAGGTATGAACCTGTGCAAACTGAAACCCTAGATGTAGTGCCTAGGGGGCTCAACCCCATTGTTCTAGGCACTGTACAAACATACAACACAGATTGTCATACTTTAGGGACAGGGACCATCTGTCCTGAGAGCTAGGGTGACCAGATGTCTCAATTTTATAAGGACAGTCCTGATTTTTGGGTCTTTTTCTTATATAGGCACCTATTACCTCTGCTCCCTGTCCCAATTTTTCACACTTGCTGTCTGGTCACCCTACTGAGAGCTTGCACAGTCTAATTTAGGACAAGATGAGATGTGTATATTTGTCCACTAGGAAATGTGCTGCTTGTTCCCATCTGATAGCCTATGCACAATTTTGGGCTGTACCAGTTTAGACTGTCTTTGAATCAGTAACCTAGAGGTGAAAGGCTCTATATCACATTACCAAGCCCATGATCCATCCAATCCCTCAGACAGTAGTTTTTAATCCTAGATCTTTGTATAATGGATCATGAACTATTTTGTTGATTACAATTTTAAAATGGAAACCCTTGATTTATTGCACACATGGCACTGGAGAATTAAGAGATTTTTTTATTTTGAGACAGCTGAAAAACTGATTACAGCACTTCTCTTAAAGCAACTATTTACACCATTTTATAATAATATGTATCTTCTCAACTGAACTATAGCAATAAAAATCATGCCTGGGAGAGTCTCATTAGAAGTTGGATCAGTTTTTATATGGGAGAAAGAATTCTTTGGCCTCTTTGAACCAAAATCCTAGTTCTAGCAGCTTTAAGCTGTTGCTTTTATGTAAGAGGAATATCTGGATGGGGTATAGTCAGTATAGTGACTACCTTTCCTGTTGGTCTTCTGGCACAGGAGTCATGGCCAAGATAAATGGGGTGGGGCCACGATACCCCTGCAGTTATTTCTGGCAGCTGGAATGGCCCTGATTCAGGCAAAGGGTGGGAGAGGTATAAAGGTATACAAAGGTGAAGTGATTTGCTGGAGTTCACAAAGAAGGTCAATAGCAGAGCTGGGATTAGAATTTAGGAGTGAAATCCTGACTTCATTGATTTAAATGGGGCCAACATTTCACAGTACGCCTCCTGATTTCCAGTTCAGTCTCCTTTTTAGAGCATGCTGCTTTTCCTGGAGCCTGCAAAATTGGTACACTTTCTCTTTTGTCCCATCCACTGAGCTGCACTGACTGCAGCTCAGAATCTAGGTCTCCCTCTGCATATGCTATTGCCAGTAAGCATACCCCTTTACTACAGGACAAATAAGAAATCACATTTGTAAAAAATCTTTCAAAGCAATTCTCATATGTTCTGAGTAATTCTGAAAGTCTTCAGCAAACAAACCAAAGTAGGAAGAACTAATCTTCACAGATTAATTTTGTTCTCTAGCCCCATTTTATGGGGCAGCAATCTTGCAATGATTATTGATTATCAGGCAGGATTTCTAATCCCCTTAAGGTCATTAAGTGTACTTAATTAAAGAGCAGTTAGCAAGCTTCTCTTTACCAAAGTAATAGTGGCTGTTAAAAGTGATTTGCACATTACCAATATGGTGGCTATTACTCTAATGGTCAATTTGTCATTTATATTTTCCAAAACAAATACGTTTGGTAGGTCAAATGAGTGCAAAAAAGCATCAGACATGTACTTGTTACAATATATGTGAAAAGCAACGGTCAGGAAGATTTTTTTTTTCTTAACGCACATAATGTGAATGCATTTGTTTTACTTTAGTTGTACATTTTATCTTAAGGTGAAGGGTATAAGTAGGCACCATTTTCTATTTCTTTTATACATGCCAATATCTGGATATTGATGTAGGTTAGATATTAGAAATCTATCATTATATTCAAATTTGCATATAATCTTAATTCCCCACTGAAATTACTTTCTCAGATACTGGGTTTTGCAAATTTTTCATAATCTCAGGCCAGAGGAGAATATTTCTGGAAAGTTTTAGAGAAATCTGTTCAGTCTTTTATTTTATTTTTTTGAGGGAGAAAGTTTGGGGAGAAACACGTTATGAGCATTTGAAAAATCATTTCTGAATGTGCTCAGCTGAGTTTTCCTAACAAATTTCAGCAGTCCCTAATGAAGCTGTGACCCTTTTGAAATCACTAAAATCTGTGGATTCTCCTTGCTTGATCTAATTAGTGCCTGTTAAAGAGAGGGGTTTAGTTTCTCAGGTTGCTACTGGGATGATTTTTGTGAGACTGAAACACACCCTACAAAATAAAAGCCTGCAATGTTAAAAGCCTGCAAGGAGAAAAATCTCAGGTATAAAAAAATATTGTGGCAAATATTTTAGGTCTCTCTTTTCCCACAACCCCCACTTTCATTTTTAACCAAATCTTAAAACTTTTTCCTTTGTGCAGATACAGCTATTTATTTCTTTTTCTAGTGGCAAATAGGATTGTTCACCTGATGGAAGAAAGCACCTCTTTTGAGCTCTGAAAGGTGACAGGATATCACCTCTTAAACATATCCTTGGTCGAGGACTGCGCATTCCCCATTTTTGGATGTCAGGTCGGGGTCGTTTGGGACTCTTAGGGGGAGAGGGATAGTCCACATTTGTGGGGAAAAGAGGAAATGTTTCTATAGAGGCTTTTTCTTTTCTTGTCTTAATGGCAGCTGTTTAGGGGTTTGGAATTGACAGGGACGGGCAGAGTGCAGGCAAGGTGGAACAAAGCTGCATAAATAATACATTCAGCTGCATAATACATGCAATTCATAATCCATCCAGGAAGAGAAACATATCAAATTACATATGGATAAAATATATTTGAGTAAAAATGTCAGTCAATAAACAACAAGGAAATTGCAAGCTGTTCATAGGCAATCCATGCTGAAACAAAACAAGCTCCCCCTCCAAAAGGAGGGCAAATTCATAAAAGGGCTTGAGTGTGCCATCCTGAATGATGCATGGGACTACCTTTGGAGAAAGGGATTATTCAGTATGACTAATGGTACAAAAATTCTCTATCCTTAAGGACCCTGCTCCTGCTCCCACTGTGAAGCCAAGGGGAGTTTTGCATTGACTTTATTGGGAACAGGCTTGGGGCCTAGTTATTAATGCTTGATGGTGCCATAGCACATGCATAACATCTTCATTTTAAATATGTGCATACTGTTAGGTTTCCTCCCACTACATTTAATTTAGATATTTTCAAGCAGCTTACCAGCTAACAATCTTTTAATATTCTATTTATTTAATACTGTTGCTTGGGATGCCCATATAATCAGATAAGGGTCATTAAATCACTTTTGTGATTAAATAGGATAATACTATTTATTCGCTTTACTCACCCTATTAATATTAGAGCTTATGCTGACTATATTTTGATATTTAAAATGAAGTTATATTTTTTCAAATATCATAATTATATGAAAAGGCTATATTATCTCATTGTGAGGATTACCTTCCTGTACCTTATCCACCATAATGTCTGCACATATTGGCCTTCAGATTTCCTCATGTTAGCTGCTGACCTCAGGCATTTCTCTGGTCCCCCATCTGGCATCTGTTATTTATCCTCCACATAGTTCTAAAACATGTCCTCCTCCACGATTCCTTAAGATTTGCTGAGTAGTCACTCTTAACTATTCATGCGCCCAATGATATCTGCTTCATTCAAAAGACAGTTTGCATTTTCCGGGGGGCCTGCAAACCAACTTTTCACCTGTTCCTTTCTCCAACTGCAACCAAATTCTGTCAGGAGATGGCATGATATCTTGCTGAAGGACTACCATGGAGAAGCCGTAAAAACTGCTTTCCAGGGCTATTAACTTTGAAAGACTATCAACTACTGAAAAAACAATGAGGAGTCCTTTTGGCACCTTAGCCCGTGAAAGCTTATGCTCAAATAAATTTGTTAGTCTCTAAGGTGCCACAAGCACTCCTCGTTGTTTTTGCTGATACAGACTAGCACGGCTACCACTCTGAAACCTATCCACTACTGGCTTACCTGCCTGGAACAATGGATCTTCTACACTGGTGTGGCAAGCCTGAGGGGGGTTGGAGCTGACCATCATCACACATAGGCAGGAGGGGCTTTGGCTTGCCTGAAACCCTAACAGAACTTCATGGGGTGAAATCAGACTGGGGAGGGTGCAGCTCGGGACTTTTGTTGTTGTCAATGAACTCTAACTCTTTTTAGTGCTTTGAATAATAGTGTCTGTTAAATACCTTTGCTAAGCCTGTGTTCCTTGCTTTCCTGCCATGTTGTCTCCAAACGGGTTAAATTAGAAACCCAGGATGCCCACAGTTTAGGTGGAACTTTATGTGTGTGTGGGTGTGTATGAGAGAATAACTGGGGAGGCTCAGACTGAGGCTGTGATTTTTGGGGATAGTGTGTGTCTGGACAGGGGAGTTCCAATTCCCAAAGAAGAGTGTCAGATGAGGTTGAAACCTGGGAATGGGCCCTAGACACCCATAGCTAGAAATAGTGACTATACGCTAGCCAAACCAAATTGCATTGGAAGCATGTGGGATTGTGACAGACAGGTGGCCATACAGAAAGGCACTAGGTCAGGTTGTAACAAGGGGATTGCAAAAGTTTTCACTACTTATGAAATTTTGAGACTTCTGAAAACTTCCAGACAAACAGTTATAGAGCTGGGCAGAAACCTGGAACTATTTTCTGGTGACATTTTTTCAATTTTTTGTTTGTTTGCTGAAATTTTGAAATGTTCTGATGAGTTGTAAACCTCTACACATACACACACAGGCAGACTCCTTCCTTACCACTTCCCTCCAATATGTAAACTGGCCATTCAGGCTTGCTCCATGTTTTGTGCTCCCTATTCCTCTCCTGCAGAAACAACAACTTGACAGCTCTCCTCTCCTGCTGCTGCTCTTCACTGGCTCCTGTCCGTAGCTCCTCCCTGGTCTGCTTCTCCCCTGCTTTGTCAATAGTCTATTACCAACTTGCCAGTTTAAAACTCTCTCCCTCTGTGCAAGCATGTGAATTCTCACTCCTGCACAGCAAGGCCTCCTTATTCACATGTTTAAACAAATGGATGCTGAATGAGTTTGTGCTGCTTCTGTGTTGATTTCCTGTTACTATTTTAGTCAATGAGCTTTACTATCATGAATGAAAGCAAATGTTAAGCTTGAATGTTTCAATATTCACTATCAATACATTTCAAAGAGTGGGCCAGATCCTCCCCGAGTCTTGATCTTTTCCCACTGAAGTCACTAGGAGTTAGGGTTGCCAGGTGTCCAGTTTTCAACTGGAAGGCCTGGTTGAAAAGGACCCTGGTGGCTCTGGTCAGCACTGCTGACCAGGCAGTTAAAAATCCGGTCAGCGAGGCTAAAGCAGGCTCCCTGCGGCTCCTGGAATCAGCGGCATGTCCCTCCTCTGGGTCCTATGCATAGGGGCGCCCAGGGTGCTCTTCACACTGCCCCTGCCCCAAGTGCCAGCTCTGCAGCTGCCATTGGCCATGGTTCCTGGCCAATGGGAACTTTGGGGGTGGTGCGCAGAGTCACCTGGCTGCACCTCTGCATAGGAGATGGAGGAGGGGAGACATGCTTAAGGTAAGCTTCCAGGAGCTGCTTAAGGTAAGTGCTGCCTGGAGCCTGCACCCCTGCCCTGATCCCCCTCCTGCCCTCCACACCCCCTGGTCCCAGCCCAGAGCACCCCTCTGCACCTCAAATCCCTCATTTGTGGCCCCACCTCAGAACCTGCACCCCCCCAGCACAGAGTCTATACCCCCTCCTACACCCCAACCTCCTGTCTCAGCCCAGAGCCCCCCCTCATACTCCAAACCCCTTATCCCTGGTCCCACTCCAGAGGCCGCACCCCCAGCTGGAGCCCTCATCCCCTCCCACACCCCTGCCCCAGCCCTGTGAAAATGAGTGCGGGAGGGTAGGGAGAGCAAGTGACAGAGGGAGGGGAGATGGAGTGTGTGGGGCCAGGGCCTTGGAAGAGGGTTGAAGCAAGGGTGTTCAGTTTTGTGCGAGTAGAAAGTTGGCAACCCTACTAGGAGTATAGCTCAGATCCACAAAAGTACAGAAATCCAATGGCAGTCAGGTGTCTAAATACCTATGTGGATCTGGGCCTTTGCCATGAACTTCAATGGGAACAGGATCAAACCCCAGCATAGCTCCACTGAAATAATTTACACCAGCTGAGGATCTGGCCCTTAACTAATCAACTATAGTGCAAATTTCAATTTGTGAATTTTACATTAGTATGTGACTTTGAAATTCACACTGTTGTTGTTTGGACATAAATCATCTGGTCAGGGAACAAAGAGAATATCTTATGGTTTGCTATGTCACTTACAAATGCAGCCCAAACTTTGCAAAAATAGCAAACTAGTTGTAAACAACCTAAAGATCTGGAATTATGTGAAGAAACTCATAGATGACTTTAAAATATCAAATACTGAATAATTTTGCAACTTGTTTGTAGACTATGATTAATGTCCTCTTCATGAATTATTTGGTACATATTATTCACCCAGCTCTAGTCAAATATACCTGTGGAGTAGGTCAGTATTATCCATATGGGGGAATGACTATACAATTGTCAAGTTAATAGCCACAGAGGGAATCAGAGTAAAGACCAGCAACTGAATCCATTCTATTATCTGATACTGCAGTTCGTTCAATGCTCCTTTCATTGAAATTGTTGTTCTGATGAATGTCTTAATTTATATAATTAAGAGCTTTAAACCAAGACTCAAGTAGGAAGATTTTTTACAAGGGGAATGCTCCTTCCTTCTGTCCTCTCCTTATACACTGGAGGGAACTGGATTACTAGACTGCTGATTTAAATCCAACTTGGTTGGTAGTGTTTGAAAGGTATCCTCTCATGGCTTGATGACTTGTGGAAAAGGAGTTTGATGATTTCAATCCAGGTACCACACCTTAGGGGCAGTATAACAATCCACACAAACAAATTGTTCTCATTGCATAGATACAAATTTTAAAAGGAAAATTAATTGTTCCCTTGTTACTAATCTGAGAGGAGAGGTCAAGCACTGACTAGGCAGTGGGAGTGAATTACTTTCCCCCACCTAGAAGTTATCCCTCCAGGTCAGGACTGAAGCACATTGACTACTTCCAAGGGAATATCTTTATTATCATGTAAATGCTCTACCTAGTTATATGAGCATGATATTTTTCATAATAAACTACAATGGTCATCTAGGCAGCTTCAAAAGGAAAGCACTTGCATAGGGCAATTCTACTGTCCAATTATTTGCAGTTTGTTCAGGAAGTAGGCCTCATCTTGAGCCAAATCATTAATCCTCACTCAAGCATTCTGATTTTCAATAAAATGGAGTAAGTATTTGTTCCACATAAGTAGGACACAAAGCTTTATTTATCAGAGAAGCAATATCCTGCATGAGCATTTTGTATCCAGAAATAGCTTGACTTCATGGCATCATGTGAAACAAATGCCCTCAAGAGTCTGCTTCTTGTGCGGTTTGTGCTGTCTCATTATGAGTTGCTGCTGGTGCCTTAACTCAGGCTTGAATGATGTATCAATGGGCCCCCTCAGGACCTTTACTACAGCAGAAAGAAGAATCCCATCTTCTGATTATAAGAGTGACACATTGGTGAGGAACACTGAGCACTAGGAGGCACTTTCTATACTTGAATCTTTACAGAAGCTCATGAAAATAAAAAAGACCTAAGGGAGATACAAGATGCTATATCCTGTCAGTTCTCCAGGATATTGTATGTAGTCGTGAAGAGATTTCATCTCACCAATGTGGAAAAGCAGCACTGGCCACTTCACAGGAAGAAAAAAGAGCAGCCCTGACCAGTATTGAGGGTTCACCTCAGTTCAGTTCCTTCCCCACCCTTGCACAGATGGACAGATTATGAATTGGCTGCTTGGAAGACAAGCTCCACACCCATAGTCAGGGACTGGGATAAATCTCAAGCTGCAGAATCTTTTGCTTCCTTTTATTACCTTATTTGCTTTCTTGTAATCTATTTCTTGGTGGTTGGGGGAGGGAACTTGTAGACTGTCTTTGTATTTTTTTCTGTTTAGTTATCCCACCACCTTACTCTACTCTGTATAAAATCATACTCTATCTAAAACTAGAGGGGGAAGAAGAGAACAATTTATACAAACCCTTCTGGAATAAGCTAGGGTGAGTAACCTTTCCAATGTGTCAAAATAAGGGCAACTGGAAGAATCATGCATTGCAATTAGGAAATTGGGAATTCAATCAGCAGCAGATTGCTGCCCTACTTATCTGTCCAGCTTTGTTGTCAGTAACTGAATCACAGTAATCTGTGAATACCTTAAGAGAAAATGTCACGGATGCTGATAGACCAGGTGCCAGCACTTGCATCAGCTGAGCACTGACAAACTCATAGCTGAGGGAACTGGGATTGTTTAGTCTGCAGAAAAGAAGAATGAGGGGGGATTTGGTAGCTGCTTTCAACTACCTGAAAGGGGGTTCCAAAGAGGATGGCTTTAGACTGTTCTCAGTGGTAGCAAATGACAGAACAAGGAATAATGGTCTCAAGTTGCAGTGGGGGAGGTTTAGGTTGGATATTAGGAAAAAAATTTTCACTAGGAGGGTGGTGAAGCACTGGAATGCATTACCTGGGGAGGTGGTGGAATCTCCTTCATTTTAAGGTCAGACTTGACAAAGCCCTGGCTGGGATGATTTAGTTGGGGATTGGTCCTGCTTTGAGCAGCGGGTTGGACTAGATGACCTCCTGAGGTCCCTTCCAACCCTGATATTCTATGATTCTATTAAATCAGCTCAGCTCACCTGTATGTTAGTATTCAAGATGGGTGTTAGTGTTGGATTAAAGTGATACTGGGGTCTGTTCTGAAATAATTCTTTTTTACATTTTCCCGTAACAGAAATGTATTAATTATCACTTAACTCCAACATTAGACTTGTCAGGATGTGTTTAAACTCTATAAAAATACTTGTAAATTGCTGCATGCACTAATCTTACTTATGTCTGTATCCCGTGTTATAAGGAAATTTGTAAGTTTTGCTTTATAACTGCAAAAAAAAGCCTGCTGTTGTCAACTCAGACAGCAGGAGTGGTTCCCTCGACCATCAAGGAGGACTATCAAAACTAAGTTGGCCATTCTGAAACATCACAATATAAAGACTAATTGCTAATTTCCCCTACACAGGTTACGTGCAGAAGTGTTCAGCTCATTAGTTTGAATTCTGGAAGAGGGAAATAGAGTGCTGATTTAATTAAAAAAAAAAGGCATTTTCATTTTTGTTTGGACTGTCACAGGGCTGGAGCGAAGAAACAAAAGCAGAGATCCTCAGGTGACCTTGGGTTAGCCTTAAAAGACATTCAGTGCTGACAGAATGATACATCTGTCACCTTTTGGAACCATAGTTTGTAATTCCTTTGTGTATATATGTTGCCTGCTTTAACCTGTAAATAACTCTCTCAAATGGTGGAGAAATCCACTAGGGGAGAGGCTGTTCTAGATTTCATTTTTGAGAAATAGAGAGGAACTGGTTGAGAATTTGAAAGTAGAAGGCAGGTTGCCTGAAAGTGATCATGAAATGATAGAGTTCATCTTAGGCACTGACTCCGTGGGTGCTGCGGGACTGGAGCACCCATGGGGAAAAAATTAGTGGGTCCTCCGCACCCACCAGCAGCCAAGCTCCCCCACCACCTCCTCGCCACTCCCTCCTCCCCTGAGTGCACCGCATCCCCGCTTCTACCCCTCCCAGCAGTTCCCACCCACTGCCTAACAGCTGTTTGGTGGTGCTTAGGACTTTCCGGGAGGAGGGGGTGTGTGGCGTGCTCAGGGGAGGAGGAGGGGCGGGGACTTGGTGGAATTGGGGTGGGGTAGAGGTGGTACAGGGGCAGGGGTTGAGCACCCATGGGGCAGAGGAAAAGTCGGCACCTATGGAGTTCATGATTCTAAGGAATGGTAGGAGGGAAAACAGCAAAATAGAGTGAATAGATTTCAAGAAGTCAGACTTCAGCAAATGCAGGGACTTGGTAGGTAAGATCCCTCGGGAAGCAAGTCTAAGGGGGGGAAGTTCAGGAGTGTTGGCAATTTTCAGAGACATTATTAAGGGCAGAAGAGCAAACATTCCCCTGCATAGGAAAGACAGGAAGTATGGCAAGAGATCACCCTGCCTTTACCAGGAAATCTTCAATGATCTGAAACTCCAGAAAGAATCCTACAAAAAGTGAAAACTAGCTCAAATTACAAAGGATGAATATAAACAAATTACACAAGTATGTAGGGATAAAATGAGATTAAACTAGCTAGAGACATAAGGGGTAACAAGAAAATGTAATACATTAGAAGCACAAGGAAGACCAAGGACAGGGTAGGCCCATTACTCAATGTGCAGGGGAGGGGGCGAGAGAACAATAACAGAAAATGTGAAAATGGCAGAAATACAAAATTACTTTTTGTTTTTCATCAAAAAGTTTAGTAGCAATTGGATGTCTAACTTAATGAACACCAATGAAAATGAGGTGGGATCAGGAATGAAAATAGGTAAAGAACAAATTTAAAAATTGCTTAGACAAGTTAGATGATGAAATACATCCTAGAATACTCAAGGAGCTGACTGATGAGGTATCTGAGCCATTAGCAATTGTCTTCAAAAAGCCATGGAAGACCGGAGAGATTCCAGAAGACTGGAAAAAGGCAAATATAATGCCCAGCTATAAAAATGGGTATAAGGACAAGCTGGGGAATTACAGACCAGTCATCTTGACTTCAGTACCTGGAAAGATAATGAAGAAACTACTTAAGCAATTAATTTGAAAATGCCTAGAAGATGATAAGGTGGTAAGTAACAGTTACCATGGATTTGTCAAGAACAAATAGTATCAAACCAGCCTAATAGCTTTCTTTGACAGGATAACGAGCCTTGTGGATAAGGGGGAAGGGATAGATGTTATATCTTGACGGTATTAAGGCTTTTGATACTGTCTTGCATGACCTTCTTATAAACAAACTAGGGAAATAGCTCCATCTAGGTTGAACTTTAAGGTGGGTGCATAACTGGCTAGAAAACCATTCCCAGAGAGTAGTTACCAGTGGTTCACAGTCAAGCTGGAAGGGCATATAGATTGGGTTCCCTCAGGGATCAGTTCTGGGTCCGGTTCTGTTTGATATCTTCATCAATGATTTAGGTAATGGCGCAGAGAGTACACTTATAAAGTTGGTGGATGATACCAAGATGGGAGGGATTGCAAGTGCTTTGAAGGATAGGATTAAAATTCAAAATGATCTGGAGAAATGGTCTTAAGTAAATAGGATGAAATTCACTAAGGACCAATTCAAAGTACTGCACTTAGGAAGGAACAATGAGCTGCAAACATACAAAATGGGAAATGACTGACTAGGGGGGAGTACTGCAGAAAGGGACCAGGCGTCATAGTGGATCACAAGGTAAATATGAGTCAACAGTGTAATACTGTTGCAAAAAAAGCAAACATCATTCTGGGATGTATGAGCAGCAGTCTTGTAAGCAAGACCCAAAGTAATTTTTCTGCTCCACTCAACATTGGTTAGGCCTCAACTGAAGTATGGTATCCAGCTCTGGGCACCACATTTCAGAAAGATTTGGAGAAAGTCCAGAGAAGAGCAACAAAAATGATTAAAAGTCTAGAAAACATGACCTATGCGGGAAGATTTTTTTTAAAAAAAGGGGGGTTTGTTTAGTCTGGAAAAGAGAAGACTGGGGAGGGGGACATAACAGTTTTCAAATACATAAAAGGCTGTGAGGAGGAGGGAGAAACATTTTTGTGCTTAACCTCTGAGGATATGGAAGAAGCAATGTGCTTAAATTGCAGCTAGGTTTAGGTTAGACATTAGGAAAAACTTTTCTGAACTGTCAGGATGGTTACACACTGGAATAAATTGCTTAGGGAGGTTGTGGAATCTCCATCATTGGAGATTTTTAAGAGCAGGTTAGACACCTATCGGGGATGATCTAGATCAGTGGTTCCCAAACTTGTTCTGTTGCTTGTGCAGGGAAAGCCCCTAGCAGGACAGGACGGTTTGTTTACCTGCTGCGTACGCAGGTTCGGCTGATCGTGGCTCCCAGTGGGTGCGGTTCACTGCTCCAGGCCCATGGTAGCTGCTGGAAGTGGCGGCCAGTATGTCCCTCGGCCCGCGCCGCTTCCAGCAGCTCCCATTGGCCTGGAGCAGCGAACCGCACCCACTGGGAGCCACGATCAGCCGAACCTGCGGACGCAGCAGGTAAACAAACCGGCCCGGCCTGCCAGGGGCTTTCCCTGCACAAGCGGCAGAACAAGTTTGGGAACCACTGGTCTAGATCATACTTTGTCCTGTCTTGAGTGCAGGGGACTGGACTGAAGACCTCTTGAGGTCCTTTCCAGTCCTATGATTATACGATTTTTTTTCCTAGTTAATAAATCCTTAGTTAGTTTACTATAGGATTGGCTACAATCACTGTTTTTGCTCTGAGATCTAAGGTACATATTGATGTGGGGTGAGTGAGTAGTGTCTCGAGACTGGGAGGAACCTAAATATTTTGTGATCTTTGGTGTAAGTGACTATTTATCCCTAAGTCCTGGGTAGCAAGATAGACTGGAGTGCCCAAGGGGACTACCTGTGACTCTATGGTAAGACTTGATACAGTGCTTCAGAAGTTCACGATTGGTACTGGATTGGTGAAATCAAATTATAGAACATACCACTAGTTTGGGGTGTCTGCCCTGCTTTTTTTAAAAAAAATATTTAATAGTCTGCCCTGAGGTTGTCTCTCAGTCTTGAACCATTCTGGACAGTGTAACAGTTACCCTGACTGTACATATAATATTCCTTTGTGACTCCAAACACTGTGTCAGTCTAACAATTAGAGCTAGAGGCTTGTGTGGGTAGTTTAACCTATCTTGGTTTGGGTCACACCAGGAATGATCTTTCCCTACTCGTGTGAACTGGCTCTAAGCACACCTGAAAAGAACAGGTCACCTTTAGGTGTCCCCAACTGCCATTGTTTTGCTGCCGTTCTAAGCCCAGCCATACCTTTTTGAATCATGAAATCTCAGCAGGCACTTCTATAGATACTACAATAGCAATCTTGACAATATTTCGTAATGTAAGGCCTTGTGCCTTCAGCCCTTATAAAAGTGATTTCAATGGGACTGATAATGCAAGAGCTGCAGGACTAAACATGTTGCTCATATTGAGTTATGAAGAAAAAAGAATCAAATTTAGGTTACCAAAGTGGTAAACTATATTGTACTGTATCTTCACAACAAACCACTGTTTGTTAGAAATCAACTTTTTCCCTCTAAAAATGTTTGATCTAGTAGACAGTCTGACCCTTTAGTGAACAAAAAGCAATATATATATATATAAAAAAAATCTTAATTTAAATAATTTCCATCTGTTACACTTAGCCGTAACTTGTTGACATATATATCTTAACATGAATGAGGTGGAGGCTACCTGTACAGTAGGTGAATGTGACCTTCTATTTCCAGAAACCTGGATTTCACACCTAGAATTTAGTAACTAAAAGCTAGGTGGTCTTAGCATAATCGTCTGTGAGCATGTGACCACAGCAAAAAAACTTGCTACAATTTAGCACAATTGTTACATTCTTCTCAGGAGAATTGCAGGGTTTCATATCTCCCAGCACTGTGCTTCATTATTATTAATCTTCAGGAAAAAGTTGAAAGTCTCAAGAACACCCATGCAGATATGTTTGTGTGAAAGTTCCCAGTGGAAATGTTTGTATGGCTATCTTTTTTTTTTTTAAATTAGGTCATTCAAGCAGAAAAACGAAAATGCCACATAACTTAGGTGACCAGTTGCACACTTACAAATAATGAGTGAATAATCAAAGACATGGGCCCATTCTTGCAGTATCTGTGTGTGAACACCTGTGCCATCATGAAGCTCCAGGAAAGTCAATGGGAGTCAATGGAAATGCAGGGCACCTGTATGAAAATAGCTTGCAGAATTAGGGCCCTTCTATATTTTGCTTTTTGCTTGTACTTTTCAAAGTGCTTTGTCAAAGTGGGTATCATTGTTCTCAATTTGCAGATTAGTAAACATCGAGTGACGTGCACAAGGCTAAAAAAACAACTATTGTCAGAGCTGTGATTAGAATTTTAGTCTCTTGACAATGTTTTATGCTCCCTTCGCTTATCATGCTACTTCCCTTAATCTAACACCAAAGTTTCCCAGTAGGAAGGTTGTTGATTTATCTTATCCAGACTGGTCCAGACTTCCTGTCTTCCATTTCAAGAAAATTCTACTGAAAAATGTCTTCCTGAAAGGGACTCTAACATTCCTTGAAACTTGAAGTATAAAAGTAGTGCACAAGATGACCATGCAGAAATGTGCATGTAGTTATGGCAGATGTAATACCCCGGAAGATAACTGGGAATAATAAACTGCTCAAAGGTAAAAAGATGAATTACGTTAATGTTTCATTTACAGGTGGAAGCATAACCTGGTTAACGCCATAGCTCCAGGGAGATTACTGTCTCTTTTAGTAGAATGCACTTTGTAAAGGGCCATGGGAGAAAGGTAGTAGTAAGAGCACAGAATAAACACCAGTTTGAAGAAAGCCAAAGTGGATCCCAAAGGCACTCTGCTGGCATCTGTTTTCCTTTGTTAAAAAT
The DNA here is from genome assembly GCF_965152235.1 of Eretmochelys imbricata. Taxonomy (NCBI): domain Eukaryota; kingdom Metazoa; phylum Chordata; order Testudines; family Cheloniidae; genus Eretmochelys; species Eretmochelys imbricata. Next base: position 163,836,956 of record NC_135574.1, read on the forward strand.
GGCACACAGTGGAACTGGGGAATTCAGGAGAGAAAAATGTGTTGTAGTTAGGAAGTCCCTTATTCAACACCTAACAGAAAGAAGAGAGAACTTGAGTCAGCTAACCCAGCCTGCTCTGCCAAAGCCTAGGACATGGCAAAGCCCAGTTCATTTGGGATGATTCAAAGAGCTAACTTTTGAATGAGGAAAAGGTAATACAGTTAAACACTGTGCTAGGCCTGGGTGCAACTGTAAAGGGAGAACCTTCCCCACGCAGATTCTGTCTGAAGAGGGAAAATAGTGGGAGCAAAGGGTAGCAGTGCTCAGCCCCTACTTCTGGCAAACAACTGCATTGTAGCCTCCTGCCAGTAGGAGATGCTCTGAGTCTCTGCTGGGCAGGCAGGACAGTGCAATGAGAGACTCTCACTCCTCTGCAGCAGGCTCAGGTCCTGCCTACAGGTTTGCTTCCTCAGCTGGCCTTGGGTGCTGCACCTTCAAGCTCTGCAGCATCCCCCCTTTTGGAACAGGTACAAAGAGGAGACAGGACTGGGCGTGAGGCCCCATGGGAGAGGGCAGGAGGGCACTGGGGGAAGGGCTAATGGGGGGTACTCTTGGAAAGGGAAGTTGTGACTGGGAGAGGCCCCAGGTTGGTACGTGGAGGGGAAGGAGGGCTGAGTGGGGGAGGTTGGAGGGGCAGGGTCTGCCGAGGGGCAGAACAGGGAAAGTCAGAAGTTGGGTTTTGGGGGCACAGAATAAGTTTCAGTGAGAGGCTGGATGCAAAGCAGCATTGGATGAAGTGGGGAGTGTCCAGGAACAAATGGAAGGGGGGTGTTTGGTGAAGACTTAAACTCAGGGCAGGGTAGGATGATTGAGGGTAGGTGAAGTGCAGTGTTTCACAGGAGGAAGTACCAAAGAATGGGTTTGGGGCTGAAGGGGTGCTTGGGGAGTGAGGACTAATGTGGGGGGGTGTAGAGGGAGGGATTTGCAGGAAGAGGGTTGAAAAACTGGACACTTGGGAGGAGGGGACAGTGGGATGGCTTTGGAGCACTATGAGGGTGGGAGGTGTTGGGCTCTTCAGGTGAGCTTGTGTTACTTTGACAAAGTGTTATACCTTTCCCACTGCCACCGTTTTTGGGCAAACTTAACCTACTGCTGTTAAGGCTGGCTTTTGCTAAGAATGCAATATGCACACAGAGGTACACTTTCAGAAGAGCAGCCTTCAGGTTTGCATCTGCAGCTGGGTTTGTGAACTAAAATTGAGTACTTTGAGTGCAGGCTAACTAGCTGACTGCACCGAGAAGCCCAGGCCTCAGCCTTCTTGAAAATGTACCTGATGATTATATCTACTTAGTAATTTATTGTGAAATTCTGAAGTCATGTTCTGTTTTCCAAATTAATACACTTTATTCAAACCTTTCACTGACTTCATGGAAAGCTGGTGTGATGGGGGTGTCTACCCCAACCAAGGCAGAACAGGTTAAATTAGGATAATTAACCTGATAGGCTGCATCTAGAAAAGAGCCAGGGATTGAAGGGCTGATTGAAAATGGAGCCCCAGCTGTGGAGGAGCAGGAGGGGTAGGTTCAAAGCCAGCAAGTTGGCAATAAAAGGCACCATGGGGAAATGGGTTGTAGTCTCTCCTGGGGAGTGGGGAAGTGTGTTTGAGGCCATGGAGGTCAGTAGTCTGCAGCTGAGAGGAGGGAGTTAAATTGGAACAGGTTGGGGAGCGGGGCAGAAGCTATAGGAAGGAGTCTAGGGAGAGAGTAACAGGGTCTGAGAGAAAGTGGCCGGCACAGTTGCCAAATATAGGGCCCTTGGACTGGAACCTGGAGTAGTCGGCAGGTCTGGGGTCCCCTACCAGCTGCTGGGAAAGTGGCACTAGACCTAGCCTCAGACTAGAAGGCTGCTGATCCACTGGGACTGTCATACGCTGGAAGGCGAAGACCTGTACAGTGGCCTGGCTGGAGGGCTGAGACCCAGAGACAGAGATCATGGGGCAAGAAAAGTGGTGTTGGAGCAGAATGGAGCTAATCCCTGGATGTGGCCACAAGGAAGTGCCCTAGTGGTGAGTGTACCCCTGGATAGTTGGTTACACTGTCAAAGGATTGAATAAGGATTCTATCATTTGGCCATCTGAAAATAAAGCAACTGTTACATGCAGAAGTGCATGTGTCTTAAACATCATAATGACTTGGTGAGCCCAGGCCTCTTGCTCTGTGGAGGGCCTCCTCCCCTGCAGCTCTGAGTGCTCAGCATCTGCTCCTGTGTGGGAACAGTGAGCGAGTGTGCTGAGCTGCGGCTGCCTAAGTGACATTTCTGGTGGCTGGCTGTTGCCTCACTCGTGGGGGGAGAGGGTACTGCTCTGGCTACTCTGCTGCTGAACAGAGAATGTTTGGAAAGAACAGGATTAGTGCTCCATTAGCTGCAGATGGGCCCAGCCTGGGAATACCTATCACACAGGCCTGTTCTCCCCCCACGTCTGCCACCATAATCACAGAGCCCAGCCATGGGGAGCTGCTGAGACCCTCCTGTGAAGCAGAGTGAAAAGAAGCTTGTTGGTAAATTGGAGGGGGACACAGGATCAATTTTGCTGGGAAGAGGGTGGGTCAGGCCCAGGCAAAGCTAGGGAAACGTCTGCTGGGAGTGGTTACACAGGAGGTACTGAGCTGTGGTGTGGGGCAGATATGGATTTGAGAGAGAGAATTAACTGAGAAGAAGATTGAGAGCCTGGGGAGCGGGTAGATAATCGGTTGATTGGGGGACTAGAGAGTTGATTTATAGGGTTGGGGACCAGGAGATACATTATGGAATTCTGGCTGCCAGAGGATGGATTGATGGAGGAAATGAGGGTGTAAGGGGGACATGAGATATGTGGGGAGCTGAGTGGGAAGGAATAAAATGGATTGGAGGAAAGATAATTGGCTGGTCTGACAGGGCAGAAAATATAGTTAGGAGAAGGGGCAAAGGTTAGAATAGGGAAGAGAAGTGCTTGGAAAGGCGTATAGGCCTGGGGAAAGAGATGAGTGGATGGTGCAGGTGGAGGATTGATGGAGCTATAAGGACAATATAGATGGTGGGGACAAAAGATGGAGCAATGGGTCGGGGGAGAAGGGGGGAACGAGAGTGAGGGTGGGAGCTGTAACCAGAACTGCTGACAGGAGATAAATATAAAGAAAATGGGGGAGGGAATCGCTGGGGCTATGCTACCGGAGAGTAGCTGGGGAGGGAAGAGGTCACTGTGGCCAGGGTTGTTTCAGCCATACGAGATTTCTATACAAATGGCCTTGGCCTTTCAGGTAATTGATTAACTTTGCCCCTTGCAGAAAGACAACACCAAACTCATTCCCTGAAGGAAATATGAAGGGAAATCTTAGCAAGGAAGTCCTCTCAAGTCCTTTCCACTGGCTTTTTTCATATGGGAGTGGACAGACTGGCACAGTACTATTTCAAGTGAAAGAAATTTCTGTTATCGCTCCTTGCCTGAAAGACCATTTCAGTCCTGCCCGTCCAGTAGCAAAGGAAGTTTTTGGCGCTAAAAGCGGCTATGTGATGTAAAGTACTTCTAAAGCTGTTAAAAGGCTCTTAACAGCTCTATAAAATACTTGCTGCCTCCTCCTGCTCTTTCAGAAATTTTTACTGTAGTATTTATCTCCCCTGGCTTACTCAGAATTTCCTCCCCTAAAAGATAAGTTGTTAATTATTTCTGAGATGTCAGGATCTAACTCCCCTCTAGCTATTAAAATGTACTTGCATTGTAGTTTTTTATTAGGGTTGAGAGAATATTAAAAAAAATATCTGCAAGTCAGTTGAATTCAAAATATCAACTTGATGTAAATGGACCATTCTTCACTTTCTGAAAATATTTGAGTGGTGGAACTTTTATAGAATCAATACTCATAAAGAAACTATCTTAAACTGGAATATTTGCTGTAAGTGAATCTTGAATCGTACAGTTGAGCTTAATCTTTGAAATTCATGATATATTGGCTAGTTTGCATAGCTATAAAGAAGCAGAAACTTAGCAAACGCTGCACAAAGAAAGTTTGGTATTGAATACAAGTTGTGTAAGTAAATAAAAATGTTACAAAATATTCTGAATAATGCGCTGAGAATTTTGCAGTCTGAGTAAACAGAAAACAAGGCAAAATTGATTAATCAATTGTTATGAATTATTTGCTCAGCATTAATTATTGTAATGCTTAAAAGGGATTGATGCCAGATGTAAATGAATGTGCCAGTTCTGCGGGGAAATTGATTACAGAAAATTTTATGTTGCTCTCTGAATGAGAAGGAATTCTGCAAAACTGTATTACATTCTTCAAAATAGGAACTGCACACAGATATACGGGGGTGTATGTATATAATATCCACATATACCATAAACTTTGGTATAATCATTTGTGTGAGATTCTAGTTTTCATGTGTACACACACACAAACTACATTAAAAGAACATTAAGGTTGCAAAGTTAAACATTCGAAAGTTAGGAAATGTGAAGGTTGTCCTGCATAAAAACCTTAATTAAGCCTGAGCATGTGCAAATTAAGATTTTTTTCAGAGGCTCATAATTTGGGCAGATGTTCACAGTGATGGCAAAAAGAACCTCTCTGACCCAACATAAGAACGACCATCCTGGGTCAGACCAAAGGTCCATCTTGCTCAGTATCCTGTCTTCCGACAGTGGCCAATGCCAGGTGCCCCAGAACAGGCAGTCCATCCCATGCTGCCCACTCCCAGCCTCGGGCAAACAGAGGCTAGGGACACCATCCCTGCTCATCTCAGCTAATAGCCGTTGATGGACCTATCCACTATGAACTTATCTAGTTTGTTTGGTGGGTTTTTTTTTTTGCACGCTGTTATAGTCTTGGCCTTCACAACATCCTCTGGCAGAGATCCATAGGTTGATTGTGCGTTGTGTGAAGAAATACTTCCTTTTGTTTGTTTTAAACCTGCTTCCTATTCATTTCATTTGGTGACCCTTAGTTCTTGTGTTATGAGATGGAGTATGGTACATAGCACTTCCTTATTTACTTTCTCCACACCAGTCATGATTTTATGGACCACAGTCATATCCTCAGTCATCTCTTTTCCAAGCTGAAAAGTCCCAGTTTTATTAATCTCTCCTCACATGGAAGCTGTTCCATACACCAAATAATTTCTGTTGCCCTTTTGTGTACCTTTTCCAATTCCAGTATATCTATTTTTGAGATGGGGCAACCACATCTGCATGCAATATTCATGGTATGCCCACATTTTTGATTTATATAGAAGCAATATGATATTTCTGTCTTATCTATTCCTTTCTTAATGATTCCCAGCATTGTTAGCTTTTTTGCGTGCTGCTTCACATTGAGCGGATGTTTCCAGAGAACTATCCACAGTGACTCCAAGATCTCTTTCTTGAGTGGTAACAACTAATTTAGAACTCATCATTTTATATGTAGAGTTGGGATTATGTTTTCCAATGTGCATTACTTTGTGTTTATCAACATTGAATTTCATCTGCCATTTTGTTGCCCAGTCACCCAGTTCTGTGAGATCCCTTTGTAACTCTTCACAGACTGCTTTGGACTTAAGATTGACTCTCCCCCTGCATTCTGCCAAATTTCATGTGTCTGCTCCAAAGCATGGATGTGCTATAGCTTTCCAATGAGACATTTTTTGAGAATTTTTTGAATAGGGGAAAATAGAATTGTTTTGCATATCCTTTTGAAATGACTGAACCTTTTGTAGCTGAAACTGTTCCAAAAGCTTTTGCCTTAGGCAGATACCTGACATGGACAACCTTCAACCCACATGGTTAACATTTGGCAAAGTTATAGACCATTTCCAGTTGCTTTAATAATGAGAAGTATCATCAGGCAGACAACTCTAAGCATATCTAATCACACCACTTAAAAAAAAAAGAAGTTAAACTGTCAGAGTTGGATTCTGGAGCGTGCCACAGATTTCCTTTGAGACTTTGCGCAAACCACTCAGGGCCCGGTTTTCAAAAGTGATCTCAGTTTTTGAGACCACAACTGTAAATAGCGAAGGCTTCATCTTCAGGGGTGCTGAGCACAACTGTAATTATACAAGCTGAAGCATTCAAAACTGGTCACTTGAAAAACTGTCTTCCTGTGTCTGTACCTCAGTTTCCCCTTCTCACAGAAATGTATTTGAAAATATGTATGCCCTTCTACAGGAGACTGTAGCCAGGATCTGAAAACATGTTTGTATATTTATTAAATAAGCCTCACAACACATCAGTGAAGTGAGTAAATATTATCTCCTTGTAAATGAGATAACAAATCTTATCTTCAATGTGTATTGGCTTTTAAACTTTTGGATGCCCATCTTGAGCACTTTTAGGCCCAGTGTAACTGAGTTCACCTAGAGTGTTCAGCACCTCTGAAAATGAGGCCCTAGACATCTGAGGTTGTGCTCCCCAAAAATTGAGATACCTATCATTAGAGGTCACTTTTGAAAATCTGCCCTTCAATGACTTGCTCAATGCTGTGGTAGAGTTAGGAATCCAAGTCTGATATCCGGACTCTTTAGTCCCATGCTTTAGCTGCAAGGGCATCTTTCCACTCTTTTTTTTTTTTTTTTTTAAAGTTGTAATTGGTTGTGTGAGAAACCCATAGAACAGCGTTTCCCAAACTTTTTTGGCCACGGAACACTTTTTAGTGTATTATGGCACACTTATAATATTTTGTAGTTATTTGGTTTTCAAATAAAAATTGCATTATTTATGCTCAAATATATTTTATTTTATAAAACAAAGCAAAATACAAATTTTAAAATAACTTGAACTAACAATTTCTAACTGGAAAGCGTGTATAAAGTAGTACAAAAATCAAGTGCAAGAGTCAAAATTATATTCTAGATTCTTTCACGGAACACCTATTCACATTGTGTGGAACACCAGTGTTCTGTGGAACACCAGTGTTCTGCGGAACACAGTTTGGGAAACACTGCCATAGAAGGTAAGAGAATATGGGACCTTGGAGCTCATGTTGTTCACTGCAATATCAGGGTTCCCTCCCCCCACATTTTGAAGGCTTTGAACCTTTCTTAATCAAATCTTGAAAACATAAATTAATGTCTTGGTTTCTGAATCTCTACAGAATGTTCCTCTCTGCTGGGCTTAATTTTGGTGCTCATTAGAAACCAACCCCCGAGGCCCTCCCCCTCCAAAAAAAAAAAAAAAAAAAAAAAAAAGAAAAGCTCTTCACAACCCTTTAGCTTTTCTTTGTATCACAGATCCTTGCCCCTGGCTGTAAATTGGTCCCTGTCTGGCAAGGAGGCTTTTTTAAAAATCAGAACATTGTTGGGTTTCTTGGTAGTCTTCCCTTTTCAGTCTTAATCTTCTCATCTTCTTCCCGGCTGATCTGTTATGCATCTCATATCAAAGTATTCATATGGTCAGTGCTGACTCTCTGAGGAGTCTGCAATGCTGGCCAATGAGGAGACCTTTGCAAGTTTTGATTCCCGGCTATGGTGACAAGGCTGGTGGGGATGCAGATGTGAGAGGTGGTGGGTCAGGTATCCAACTAAAAATCTCCCCAATCACCACCACCTTGGATTTCCTGAAGTGTTGCAGTAAGGGCAACCACCTTCTGTGTGGGCACCATGAAGTACTCCACAGTGGGTGGGTGAGGAGGACATGGGGCAAAGGGTGCCTGGTGTAGGGTCCTGGCAGTTGAGCTGGGCTATGTCAAGGTAAGAAACAGCTAGTGCAAGCACTGCCCTCCCACCCTTGGTGGTGCTACCTCTGCTCACTACTGGCCAATGTAAACAAATGACTACTTCCTGTAGCTGCGATGCCGTGCCTGTCACCAATCTGCTTCCGCCAAATTTTAAAGCCCAACCCAACACAAACGTGTCAAATCACTTGCATACCTGACTACAAACTGTGGAACCTGACTACAAGTGGTGGGTTTGGGTCAGATTACAAGGCTCTACTTGCTGATATGTATATGTGATAGTTCATCCTTTTTACAAGACTATGATAAATTGTGAGGTATCATTTGAAAACTCATAATCTGCTGAGCATTATTGTCCTGGTAAAATGTATGTGGCAACATTCTATGTAAAGTTATAAGATTCTACTCTATGACTTTACTAAGGCATGTTCCAAGTCTGGGGAAACAACTTCAGACCAGTTCCCTAGAAACAAAAGGCTAGTCAACACTTCAGCCAGATGTCAACATAATCAAATGAGCCATCATGTGGTTAAGAGGCAATTTTGTTTTTGTTTTTTTAAGAAGGGTATGGGTGAAAAGGTTATATCTTGGCGAAGGAACAGACTTGCTGTAACCTGAACCCCAGCTGGAGATATAAAAATGAGGAACAGGGGCCCGAAGTCACCTCCCTCCCATCACCTCTACTTATAGCATCAACAATGTTTGAAAGACAAAAGAAGCATCATTGACCTGGGGGAGGGGTCATGGCTGACAGATCCAGCCATACTGCTGTAAGCATGTGGTGTGAGAAACTGTTTTTGCTCTAAGTTGACTTAGCTTGTTAAGTTGGGTATTAGTTTGCATTTTATCTCTTTGTAATCAATTCTGGCTTTTATGCCTATGACTTGTAATCACTGTCTGTAGTTAATAAATAGTTGTTTTGTTGTTTGAAATGTTTGGGAGCCTGCATTGGAGATAACGGGTTTGTGCATATCCTTTTCTATTAATGAAATGACAAACTTTTTGTATCTAGAAGGAAAGAGCTGGGCAGTACAAGATGTGCATTTCTGGGCACAAGTCATCTGGGACTGGGCATGTGCTGGTGTCGCTCTGCAGTATAATTCAAGGGTGGCAGGCTGGCTGAAGCACTCTTGCAATAAAGGTAGGGGTAATTTACATGCTGAAGGCTGAGAGAGCTGGTCAGGAGTGGCTGCTATCAGAGTGAAACACTGTAAAAGGCACCTCAGGTTAGAGAACTGAGGAGACACAGCTATCCAACAGTCCAGATTGTACCCTAGGAAGTGTCACAGTATGGGATGTTACAATACCTTGAGAGGGTACGATACCTATTCCTGAATATTCTGGGCAAAGTAACTCACTGGAGCCTGGCAATCTTAGTGCTATCACCAGAAACACACACGCTACAGTCATTGAAAACAACACTTGGGCAGGTATCACTAATTGGATTTTATGACCCTAGCAAAAAGGTCACTGTTTAGGTGGATATAATCCAAGCGTGGTGGTCTAGGAGCTCATTTAATATAGGATGAAGGACCTGATAAATATGCATTAAGAGTTTTGACAGAGAGAATCTTTGGCATTTGTTTGCCAGAAAACTAATTCCATCAGTACAGAGACAGAGTGAGGTCCAAGTGAAGCCAGATCACAAGTCACTTGAGACTATTTTGACTAAATTGTTGGGGAAAATATCAACCAGGTTGCAACCCATGTTACTTCAACTGCAAAGATATAACCTTGCAGTTACTTAAATATTGGGTGGAGAGAGATTATTTGGAGTTGCTCTGTCCTGAGGTATGTCTGATCAACCCTCTCATGAAGGTTCATTGATGAGAACGTGAGAATGGTATTCTGTAGCATTCATACAAGGTTCGTGCACTTGGCAACATTCAGGGCACACCCGGAGTGTTGTGTAGGAGCAGTGCACACACGGCTCCTCTCAAGGGCATGAACCTTGGAATCTCGCCCAGATGACATGAACCGTGGGAAGCCTCCCAGGACTGGGCTCAAGGCCCGAGAGCAAGGAATGCGGTAGATAGAAATTGGTAAATAAGAATGTTAAACAAAGCCAGTGTATTCCTTTTATCTGTTGGAGAATGTAATGCGCGGGGGGAGAGAAAGAATAAAGGAGAGGGTGGAAAGCTGACAGGACCAGCCCGTTGGCAGACCAGCCTGCTTGCTTGCTTAAAGCTTTGTTCTGTCTTGTATTTGAACCGCAACAACATTCATAGACTGGGATGCTGTTTTAACGCTGCCATGCTACACAGACAGATGATTCATACCAAAACTGACACGCTTGTGTGCCCTAAGAAAAGGAGTACTTGTGGCACCTTAGAGACTAACCAATTTATCTGAGCATAAGTTTTTGTGAGCTACAGCTCACTTCATCAGATGCTTACTGTGGAAAGTACAGAAGACGTTTTTATACACACAAACCATGAAAAAATAGGTGATTATCACTACAAAAGGTTCTCTCTCCCCCCACCCCACTCTCCTGCTGGTAATAGCTTATCTAAAGTGATCACTCTCCTTACAATGTGTATGATAATCAAGATAAACTTGTGTGCCCTGTCAACACTGGTATCTAGAGTTTCTATGCAGAGGGGGAAATATACCAAGGAGAGAAACATGCACTACAAAACTGGCATAACAACATGTGTTTGTGTTAGGAGAACGAAGCATGTCTGTCCATGTCATAAGCATGAGTAGTCAATTTAATTTATTCAGAAGACTGAGCTAGATAAATGATTGGGCAGTCTCATCTCAGCTGTCTTTTGTGTAAATTTAAGTCAAGATATTGCAGTCATATAAAATACACAAGTTAAATTGTCAACATTTGCAATTTATCACCTACAGCAGAAAAAGAAACAATAATTCTATAATTGCCAATAAAATTTGTAAATCACGGTAATCATTGTGTGTGTAAAACCATATATATATATATAGAGGTGATGTCATGATTGTGGAATCATGTTATAAATACACTTAGCAGAGGTGACACACGAGGATACAGCGCAGACTAATCAGTAGCTGTGTCACCCTTGCTCTCTAACCTGGGGTGCCTTTTACAATGCTTTGGTTCTATAGCCTCTGCCTGGACTCCTCACGAACAGCCTCTAGCATGCAAGTCACCCAAACATAGCTGAGAGTATGCTGCAGCCAGCCAGCCACAACTTGGCTCTTACTAGTTTTGGTTTTACTGCAAGTTGACCCCAACCAGTCTTAGATTTCCCCCCAGAAATGTATATCCTGTACTGCCCGGCCCTCTCCTGCACCAAGCAAATTTATATGAAGTCTGTTATTTCTTTAATAGAAATAATATCTTCACAACTTGCTACCTCAAATTGTTTCCCAAACACTTCAATTTAAACACACTGGATTCGATAAAACAAGTTTATTTACTACGCTGGGAGATTTGAAATGAGTACAAGTAATGAGGCATAAAAGTCAGAGATGGTTACAAGAAAATAAAGTTAAAATGCTACTGGTGCTTAACTTAAACTTGTTCAGAGTCAAAGTGTCTCACCATGTGCTTTTATCAGTCTTACTGACCAAATTTCTTAGGTGAGAACCCCTTCGCTCAGAGTTCAATAAATGCTTTCTGTGTCACTTCTGGTGCTGTGAATGTGATTGGGCAGGGCGAGAGAGAGATGGGGTGTCTTGAGGTGTTTGCCTCTCCTTTTTATAGTTTGTCCCTCTTGTCAAAAACACTTCCAGATGGGTACTGGGAGATAGAAGGATGTTCTCTGCTTTTTCTCCTCTGTTGTCCCTTTCTGGCTGATCATAGAATATCAGGGTTGGAAGAGACCTCAGGAGGGCATCTAGTCCAACCCCCTGCTCAAAGCAGGACCAACACCAACTAAATCATGATGACTTTGTTTACTACTTAAATGCAAATTAAGCAGAGCACACATTCCTTTGTTGGAGACAAACCTGTTTCCCAAACTTGGTTTGGAACACGTGTTAACACTATACAGTGGAATCTTATAACTTCACATTACAATGTTGCCACACCTGTTTTATCAGGACAATATTGACCAGCAAATTGAGTTTTCAAATGATACTATACAAAGGTTGTTACGATAGTGTGTAGGGTGTGGACACGGGGGTACAATCTGTCACAGCATGTTCTACTTCTGTCTTCTGCCCACAAATCTAACTGCTTTCACACAACTGCCTATATTTTAAGTTGGTCCAAAAGAGAAACTATTCCTCTGTTCTCATCTGTGGAATTCACTTAACATCTTAGCTCATAAAACAAGTATGGGATGCATGACAAACACCTATTTTTGACCAGACAGCAATACCATTGCAGGCACACACAACCTCTGACTCTCCAAACCCAAACGGCAGAGAACGTGCCAGATGTGGCACAACCTACAGGAAGTTCAGATACATGCTGTCCAAGTATAAAGAGTCCATACTAAACCAATGGCAAAGTCAGTTTTCCAGCAGTTTAAATGCTTGTAACCTCTGTAACCCACAAAGAGGAACTAATTGTCATCACTTGCTGTATTAAACATTTTATACCTTAAACTTGAGTGACAGGAAAATTGCTTGACAATGTGCTCCTTTTTTTCAAAATCAGGAGGGAGATGGTGTGTGTGTGTGTGTGTGTGTGTGTGGAAAGAGGTGTGTGTGTTGTGTACTGTTACTTTAAAATTATGTATGTGTGGGAGGCACCCAGATCCTAGCCACTGTCAGGAGTACAAGATGAAGGCCTGAGGAGTTAGGCTGTTGTAACCAGGCTAAATAGCTGACTGCTCTCCAGCTCCAGTTAATAAAGTGCTTACCTGTGAGTCTGAGTGTTCCTGCTGCCAAGGCCTGTTTACGAAGAGTAAGTGGGGTTAGCATGGTGTTGCCAGGCAACGGCAGCCAGTGTTCCTACCAATGAGTCAATTGTCAAACCGAGGGAGCAATATCCTCTTCTTTGAAATGCAATAAATAACGGTAACTCAACTTATTTATCAATTGTAATTAAATAGCGTGAGCTGTCCATAGATAACCCAAATTATATATCTATAGTGTCGGTAAACAGCGCAGACCTTTTCTATTAAAAGGTTCACACAGGACAGATGGCGATATGTTTTTAATCAGCTTTACTGAGAGCTAAAAGGAGCTGCGTCAAATGGACAATGGGGTAAGACACAAAGAGCTTTGCAAATTTAAACTCTATCATTTTTCATTCAAACTTTGGATGCACCTTTTGTGTGTTGCATTTTGTGTCATAAGTGCAGGTGAACAGTTTTTGGTATAGTATGGCTGAACATTCTGTGAACTTTAAATATAGAACTGTATAGTTGAGAGTCTGTATGGCTTAAATACGGAACTGTAGAGCTGACATGCACATGAATTTTTTAAAAATAATTATGTTGTAAAGTTTGAGGTTCTAGGTTTTATTAAAGAAAAATTTTAAATACATATATCTGGGAGCTAAACTGTGCTTTTATATAATATAGCACTTTTTTTCATTACTTTTGAAGTAATTGTGTGTTTTACTATAATAGAACTGGGCCAAACTCTGCAATCAGATATATGTATGCAACTTCCATTAGGCAAAATCTTACATTCTTTACTCAAACAAAACCCCCACAAGTTAAATAAGACTGAAGTTAAAGCGAATTTTGTTTGAGCAAAGACTGCTGGTTTGACACACTGACCTGAAGTTGAAGGAAGAATATGGCCCCTAATATTTCCAACAGGATATTTTCAATTAAAAAAAAGAAAGTAGCATTCATCCCATGGGCACTGTTTGTTTGTATTGGTTTACAGATGCTGGCGGTCACCCACGTCTGTGCAGTTGGCCAGAAGAACATCCGTGTCCTCTGAGAATGCAAACCTGCCTTGGTTTCCCAAAGATGAAACTCTGCATCATTTGAGAACCACGCTCTTGAAAGCATTGTTGCCGAGATAGGTGATATTATTTATTTAGGGATGCTTTATCTGCAGGAGACTTTTTTGTAAACATGAATTGCCTGGTTCTTTCCTTGGGCGGTGGCTTCCTATTTCATGCCATTGAAACATTACTCTTAGCTTATTACGCCTTCTTATCATTGGTTAGCTCACAGGGACATTTCCCCAAACTAGAAAATGTGGGAGCTTTCAAGAATGTGTCTATTGTGCCAACTCAAGCAACGTGTGGATTGCCAGACCAAAGTACTTTTTGTCACAGTTCTATTGCTATTGAAAGTATTCAGTCCTGTACCCAGCGGTTTTGTATTCAGGAGTGTCCATATAGATCTTCACCTGCCTCCTACACTGCACTTTTCTCAACAGGCCTTGGCACTTGTATCACAGAAGACAAGAATGATTTGCATCCAGGCTCCTCCATCAACTCTCTAAGTTTTATTTTTCGTAATCACAAGGATTGTTTTTCTACTCCCCGCTCTCAGAGGCTCACAGCATCATTTACATTAACTGTTTGGCTGAAACCTGAGCAAGAAGGTGTAATGTAAGTAGTGTTGCATGTGTTTACTTTCATGGTGCTCTGAAAAATCATGGTAGTCGAAGCTGCTATTACTGTGCTTTTTAAAATTTAACAAAGATGCATTGTAGGAAACTATGAGACATTTAAAAAATTATATTTCAGATCAAGGGCTTCATTCTCTGCAAATATTAAGGCATATGAAGACTGTTCCTGCGGTGTTTACTCATGAGTAGCACCATTAATTTCAATGGAGATATTCATATACAAACCCATATTAATTTTTTCAGTTAAATGTATTTGATCCTAATTTATAATTAATTTTTTTAAAGATTTGTAAAATTTTTTTTTTTAAAAAAAAAAGTTTGTGCCCTTTTTTTGCTTTGTTTTTAAGATGGATGAAGATGACCTAACATTAACCCCCTAGCCCCCGATCTGCTTTAAAAAAAGTTGAAATATCAGGAGTATAAAGTCTGGTTGTCACAGTTTTGTTGGAGGATTTCTGCCAGGTTTAGGGATAGACAAGGTGATATCTCTTATTGGACAATATTCTGTTGGTGAAAGGTTAAGGGATGTTTATTGAATTTGAAAGGATGCTAAACCTTTCAACAAAGGCTTATTTTATTCAAAATGTTAGTCATTGAAGTTTGAATAAGTGTTAAAAAATGAAGTTTTAAAAACTGACTAAAAATTCCTTCTTGTTTCAATTGCTTAAATTTCACTCTCCTAGCAAACATGATATCATTATATCAGGTCTCCCATCAGTCTTTCAGCCTGGAGAGGACCTGAATCTAATGTAAAACACAAGCAGGTTGTTTAAAAAAACAACTTGTGAGGCTGCCTTTATACTTCATAAAGAAAAGCCCAATCCCCAAAGTTTTCCTCTTTGCAGATGACCTTTAAAGTATAGTATGCAAAAAGTGTAGTATGTTCATTGTGGACATATATTAAAAATAAAATGTTTCCATATCTGTGGAATCTTAAAATCTAATATGCTCCTCTGTACCATTTTCGATAGTGATTGTTTATATTTTTGTACTTTACTCAGCTTAGACAAAAAACTAGAATACATTTTTTTCTTTTGTTTCCAGTCATTTTCACTTCTTGGTTTTCATACAGCATGGCAGAGCTATGGTGTTTTAAGCTCACAACATGTTGAGATGCAGTGCGTAATTCCCTTGCCTTAAGCCGTGGACCACATATATGTATTGATATTGTGGTCAAAATTAGTGGTTGAACCTGAGACCTACAGCAAGAAAAGTGCAGGTCTTTATCACTTGTGCTAAAGGAGAAAGTCAGCTGTGATACAGTTGAAGGGGGTTATAGGTTATAACTGCTGTGACAGCATATTACATACAGTACCTGTAAAGACCAGTGCCTCCTGAGCATCTGAAATCCACAGAAGTTAAAATCCAACCTGGGGTGCTAATCTGTAACAAACCAATGTCTACATACATACAGACGATAGGGTTATAAGTATAGAACCTTCAGACAGAACCAAATGTAAAGCCCCTTCAACTTGATCTCAAGGAATAATTGTAGCCCTGATGCAGCAAAGTGCTCAAGATTTACTCCTGGGGGAATTCTGCACCACTGTGCATGTGCAGAATTTATGTCCCCCATGGATTTCTTCGCTTCCCCACAGAAAAATGACTTTCTGATGGGGTAGCAAAGGGAAGCCACAAGAGCAATCATCCGATCCTCCCCAGCAGTATGTTTCGGGTGCCCAGGTAAATCACTGTGGGGCAGGGGGCAAGACTGGGGAAGACCCGGCTGGTGGCTCCTATCCTGTGCCTAGGCTCAGCTGCTAGTCCTGCCTGGGCTGGGGAGGACGGGACTTCCTCTTCCCCTGCACGGCATCCGGGGCTGTGTCAAACCCACCCCCTGATTTCTCTCCCTGCTAGAGGAAGCTCTGCAAACTGCCCCCCATGCTTCCTGTACCCATCACTTCTCAGGGGGAGACCCCCTCATACCCAGACCTTCCTGCCAAGCCTGACCCCTATACACCTAGAACCCTTCCTGACAAGCCTCACTCCTCCTGCACCTGGACCACCCCAATGAGCCACATGCACCCAGATCCCCACTCTGCTGAGCCCCAACCAGCTGCACCTGAGCCCCACTCCCCCAGCATCTGGACCCTCCACTGAGCTCCCCACCTCCTGACCCCCCGCCAAGCTCTATCCCCCCACACCCTCCTGCTGAGCCCAAACCACCTTCACCTGGACCCCACTGCAGAATTCCATTATCATTGCACCCAGAACCCCCCCATGTGCATCCAGATCCCCCTGCACCTGGATCCCCACTGAATTACCTGAACCCAGATTGCACCACACAGAACACTCTGAACCTACACCCCCCACACTAAGCCTCTTCACATTTGGATCCTGCCTTGCTGAGCCTGCCTGCCTACATCTGGTGTACCTGGCACAGAGGGGCAGGGTTCTGGTGTGTTTCTGGGGCAGGCCCAGTCCTTGCGCCATGTCAGGGTTGGGTGCAGCCTCACTGCTGAGACGGTGTCCCGAGGAGAGCTGCACAGTGATCTCCCACCTCTGTGCAGTCAGTGGCTTGTGCTCTCCATAGAATCATAGAATATCAGGATTGGAAGGGACCTCAGGAGGTCATCTAGTCCAACCCCCTGCTCAAAGCAGGACCGATCCCCAATTTTTGGCCCAAATCCCTAAATGGCCCCCTCAAGGATTGAACTCACAACCCTGGGTTTAGCAGGCCAGTGCTCAAACCACTGAGGTATCCCTCCACTCCAGTGCCATGCTGGAGCCTCCACATTTATTTGACAATAAGATTTGCAGAATTTTAAATTGTGTGCAGAATTTTTAATTTTTTGGTGCAGAATGCCCTCAGGATTAAAGCGTTTGGTTAATTTTAAACAGATTAGTAATCCCATTGAAGTAACTCAGTGTGGTACTGAGACTACTTGCATAGAAATTCATGTGATTAATCATCTTCTTAAAGTTAAGCATGTATTTAAGTGCTTTGCCGAATCAGGACCTCTGTTAGATAGTAGCAGTCATAGGCAAGGTCTTATGCCTGGTTCTTCATTGGCTTCCTCCTTATGTTGCACTCATTTTGCAGAAGCATAAATGACTACACAAGGGGCATATCATGGAGATTTACAATTTAAAATCCTAATTTTAATGTTTCTGTTCAATGTCTGTATTGGATACCGGGAGTTTCTGTGACTTTGGCCATAGATGTTCAGTACATATACATGTATGTTATGCTGATAGACCGTGGTTGATTACAAACTGGTGGTACAGTAGAGTGAACTTGGAACAAAAGCTCAGCACGTCATCAGACAGAGGGAGTGCTTGGAGTATTGTGCAGATAGACACATTGGACCAGCCTGGTCACATAGAAAGCCAGTCAACCACTTAGTGCCACACAAACAGGCTTTGAAGTCTGACTCAGCAGGCATGTAGTCCACAACACAAAAGGCAACATCACCAGAGCTGATAGAGCTTCATTTTTTTTCTTTTGTTGTACTGGGTGTGTGGTGAACCTTTCCTTACATGCTCATAGCAGTAGTAGGCCCTGTATCTCAGAAAAAATCTTTATAGGACAGAGACACACTCCAAATCCCATTTGACATAACAGGAGGGGCACTGAAGTGGGAGCCAAACTGACCAAGGCGTCACACAACTGCCTTGCAACACTTAAGGAGACAGGAAATGCATCCGATGAAGTGAGCTGTAACTCACAAAAGCTTATGCTCAAATAAATTGGTTAGTCTCTAAGGTGCCACAAGTACTCCTTTTCTTTTTAGGAAAGTATTAGTCACCCATTTTACAACTAGGTTAACTGAAAATTTACCCAAGTACTTCAGGCAGTGTTGGAATAGAACTCTGATCTCAAATATAACAGACCAAGTCTCATCCATTTTTTCTCACTGTCTTTCAGAGTGAATCCGCCAAATCTTTGTGCTTCCCTGTGCTGTTTGAAATGTGTTCTAACCATTTGATCCCACTTTGCTCCCAGAGCTAGGAATAGAACCCAGGAATGTAATGTCGAGAGACTGAAAGACTCCATAATAGAAAGACAAATATGCACCCAAAGATGCAGAATTAAGATTGAATGGGTATTTACTAAGTTTACAAGTTTCATGTTCTTTTAACATACATGTTTTGTATTTATATTTATAGGCCCCCCCTTTTAAGTTAGCATTTTGAGAAACTGAGGAAAGAATAGCAAGAAAAAAGATAAACACTAAGATTTCATATAATATAGAAAGTTGTCTTTGTGTAACCATTACATCTGGAATTTAAAAAGCTTTGCATTTCTCTGCTTTTGGACAATAAAGGGGTGACCCACTCACCCTTTCCTGGTTTGTCCTCTCTTCCCTTCCACCTCCCCCTTCTGGATGCTATAGGTCACCCTCATTTTCTTTTTGAGTATCGGAGATGTGTGTGTTCTAAGAATTTCACAGCCAGGAAGTAGGTCTCTGTGTTTTACCAGAAAGTTGGAACAGTTACAGAGAATGGCTGTTCCTTTTTATAGGTCTGGTTGGAATGCAAAGTACCATTCCTAACCAGAACTGATACCGTTATGCCTATTCACCTATTTCACCTTTATTGACATCATTTCTCCCTTACACACACACACATCTCACTTTCGTCCTCTTCTTTTCAGGGGTGGGTCACAATTCATATCTGTAATTTCCAGTTTTCAAAATTCAGTACATCAAGGTCACTTCCCTTCTTAAAGTCATGACACCTGTGGGTATAAAAAATGTGGGGGGTGTTTGTTTTAGATAAGTAAAATAAATAAATCTTGGATTATCTAACTATTGTTTATCCAGAAACTGGGTAAATCCAGTTCCTAAATATTTTGCTACTTAGCTGTGTCTTTCCCTCACATGTATTATCTACCAGAACTAGCATGTTTATAGGCAAACAAAACAATGAGAAGACCAATCAACAATATATTAAGAAATGTGTTTTTAGTAAGTTTGGAAAATAGGAGTTTGTGTTTGGCAAGTAAATTTTATTGACAACATCCCTGGGGGCTAAAAAGAGTAACAGCCAACATCCATTTATTTTTCTCTTAGTGGTTTTAAATGTGAGTCAGTTAATGACAAAGGTACCTTTACCAATAAGCCAGCTGGTGTGATACTTTTGTGTGTAGGGGGCAAAGTGGACAACATAAAGGAATGAGATTTAATAGCTAATAAAGTATATTGGAACAAATTCTTATTTCGCTTGCTTCAGTGAGGTCTATGGAGATATGAGTGTAAAACTGGTTTAACTCCTGATTTACTGCGGTGTAGTTGAGATCAGAATCTGGCTCTTCATGAACATGTTCATGGAAGGGTGAGTTGAATTCTGCCAGAATGGCTTGATGGCTTGACAATGGAATGTAAAGCTTTTCAGCTTTGGATTGCTCACTCAGTAGTGCTTAAAATACCTACTGTCTGAAGCCTCTTACGTAGCCTATTGTCTGCTGCGTAGCTTCCGACAACATGGTGGTATGTGGTAAAACTACTTTCAGCTAGATATGTGATATGAATTTGTGTGGCCTCAGTCCAGTCCCTTGTCCGTCAGTGTCCACATTGCATTTGGTGCTAACCTGAAATCTTAGCAGAAAAGCTAAGGATTGACTGAACAACCTTCTTACAACTTGGGGGCTCTCTAGAGAGGGTTGAGGCATATCTACAGATCAATGTGGGGGAATCTTGCACTGCTTGTGACTGTGCTGCAGCTGTTCTGTGGGAAAATATTGGCCTTCTGGCGCATATATTCACTTTATTAAAATTAAAAGAAAGTATGCTAGTGGCTTAGTGCCTTATCAGGATGCAGTATTGTGCAGCTTTGTAGGAAAAGTACAGCAAAGAAACTAATGAGCCAGAAGTTTCAATATTAGTTTTACAGACTATAGCCAGCCACCATGTTTTCTGTCAGAGATCCATGAATAAAGGAAGTGAGACTGTGGGGAATAAATTGCAAATAAAGATTCTCCTTTCAAGTTATAGGGGGTTTTAGCAGAAATATTTTTCCTTGTGTGTAGTACATTCCTTGTGTGTAGTACATTCTGTGACACCTCGGTCACTGAGCATCCGCTCAGGTTGTATTTTTAACATTTTATTTTAATACATTCTGGTTAGCATGACTTTACTGCATAGCACCTTGGCTTGAGTGTGTCTATCTGTGTGCCTCTGACCTTACGTTGTTTTTCTTGGTTATTTCCAAAGGTGTGTGATGGAAAAGGCTGTTGATGGGCAGACTGTGTTCAAACTCACAGTCTCTGAAAAAGAGACCATGTTTTATTATCGCACAGTAAATGGTTTGCAGCCGCCAATAAAAGTAATGACACTGGGGAGAATTCTTGTGAGGAAATGGATTCATCTTAGCGTGCAGGTGAGTAAAATAAAAAAAAGCACATTTGGTTAAATGCAGGAAATGTGAGAGTGGTATATCTGCACAAGCACCCAAACTATAAGGAAAATATTAATTAATGGTAAATTGGGGGATCCTGCAGGAGATGGTAGTTCTTGGAATATTGTAGGATCAGGCCCTTCAAGTAAATTTAAGTAATTTGAATACATTTGGGCACAGATTTTGAAATAAATACTAATTTAGCATTGTCACAACTGCACACACTCAACCTGGTAAAGCAGGACTAAAAGCCTCTTCTTTCAGCCCCACAAACTCAAAGCTCTAGCACTGGAGGTAAAGGAGAACTCCTACTAGTAGTAAGTATCATAGGCTCTAGAGGGCAATGTCTCACTCAAATATAGATACAAAGGCCACGATCCTGCAAAGAGTTATGCATGTGCTTAAGTTTATACACTGTGGATAGTTCTGTTGTTTAAGACAGACTACTTATAATGTGCAAAGTTAAGCATGTGCTGAACTCTCTGCAGGATCAGGGTCAGAGCAAGTACATTTACAACACTGAACTTTTATTTGTATTAAGTGTCATACACAATTATAAAGACAAAGCCCCTGCAACTTAAAAATTAATTTTCTCTTGGCATATCAATTTTTTAATGATTTGAAAGAGATTCTGAGGTTCAAGCAACGTTTTTTGTTAAATGTATTTACAAAAATCAGTCAACAAATACAGCAGAAACTAAAATACTTTAAATTATTTGTATATCTTTGAATTCCCAACAGACCATACTAAAATCTGTTTGTAAATCAACTTCAATTAATAACTTAATCAACGTTAATTATCCTGTATTGAAATGTTTTTCTTCAGTTAGTTTATTTTACCTGTACTATTTAAGTTTACTTGGTTAACGATACAATCAAGAAATGGCTTCAATGCATTCTCGCAACTTGTTAAATAGTATTGACTGTGATTTACATTTGTAGTGCTGATCCTCCTCACTCATAAAAGCATCCAAGCCATCCTTGGTTTGTGGTGTGGTTTTTTTTTTTTTCAGTTTTCATTCTTCTGAGATAACAGCATAGTAGTGTGAATAAAATTTTGTCTGTTGGATTAAAAGAGTGACCTTAAGGTAGAACTAATGAACTTTACACTTCAGACACTCAAAGGGTGCTATATTACTGCTATGGCTGTCAGCCACGTTTTGTACTAGCTTCAGAAGCTGCTAAAGGCTGGGATAGCCAAGTGAAGAGCAAATGGACCAGATTTCTTCAAAAAAAAGAAGTTTTAAATTGCATTAAAAAAAAAAAAAGCTCCCCACCATTTAGTCCTTCATTTGTCTGAGGCGGCGCTCTCCACAGTGGAGTTCTAGTAATGCAGCTTGTGGCCTCCCTCCTCTCTGATAAGGAAGTACAGCCTATTGAGACGTGGGGAGACTATTGACTGAATCCTTTGCTGCGCTGCTCAGATTAGCATACAGCCTTGCATACTGCGACCTGTAGGCCACAACTTCTTATGAAGGGTGATAATGTCAGCAGCCTGTTTGATATATTGTAGAGTAGATGTGGCTTTTGATCTCCAGGTAGTGTGCATTGAGGCCTTTAGTTTTGTAATGTTTTTGTAGTCCCTACATTTATGTAACTCTCAGCAAATGATAAAAGGAACTAGTGTTACCATTTTGTAATGCTGGGAAGGTGGCAAGTTACCAATTTGTTTGGGCGGGGGGGAGAATGACTGCAGAAAAGAGAGGCAGTAATGTTAGTGTGGGCGAGACTCTGCTAATACTTGTTAAACCAATGCTTAATGTCCAGTAGCGGACTGGATGTTTCCAGAAACCTCAGCAGACTCAAGCTTTGTCTTCACAGCAGTGGGGAGGGGAGGGAGTGTTCTTAAATCAAATTTAGCTAACTAAAGTTAAAATCCTAGTGGAGACAAGGCAGTCTGTCTGTTTTCACATGAGTTAGAGCATCGAGTTAAACCCCAGGTTCCTCAATACGCTAACTCAATCTGTTAACTCATGTGAAAACTACAGCCTTGTCTTCACTAGGATATTAACTGGAGTTAGCTAACTTAAATACACACCTTTTATTTTGTAGTGAAGACAAGGCTCAAGATTGATCTGATTGATTGAACATTATGGAAAAAGTTTAGTGCCATTCTCTGACCAACTTGATTTTAAAGTGTATATTTGTTAGGTACCATGAGTTTTGAACCCAGGCTTGTGGGGCTGATGGGAGGCTTACCCTCTGCACCACTGAGCTGTGAGGGCTGATAAGGGAACTGTTGCTAGTACCCCACCACTAGAAGCTACACCCAATGGTTCAGTGGGGTCAGATGGACACTGCTGGGGCTTTAACCCTGCTGTCACCCCAGGGGCCTCTGAGTCCACAGGAACAGATGGCTACCCTCCAGCCAGAAACTGAGGGACCAAGCATGGTATCTGCAGACAGGAAATCGTTCCTTGCAGGAGCAAGCTACAGCGCTCAGCATGACTGTGGGTAACCACTCGGCTTCTCGTATAACACCAACTTGGGTGACCAGCCCCAGAGAGAGAGAGATGGTGGTATCTGCAATAGGTTTGCAGGTTCATTACCTATTGCAGACTTCTGTTTATGTTTCAGCCCCAGGAGTACATCACAGATCAAGTTAAGATGGGGCTAGTACTGAGCTTGCCTACAGAACAGAATCACCCAGTACTGACCAACTGGGACTCATATAAGCCTTTGCCATTATTTTTGATGACCCTCACAAAGTCTGCATGGCAGAGACTGCCTTACCAAAGCTTAGGCAAACGCAGGGGTTAGCCCCTTCTTATGTTGGCTAGGTTCGATGCTTGGCCATAGATACTGCCTTGGATAATGCTGCATTCCTCCATCAGATTTGGCTTGGCCTTTGCAAAGAACTAAAATATGAGCAGGCACAGGTGGACTCTTCCCCACAAGTTTAGAGGCCTTCATGGACCTGGGCATCCAAATAGACACCAGACTGCATGAATGGAAACTGGAACGTAGGAGGACCTCACCTACCTCTCACCGTTACCCAAAGCTCAGCCCTCAGGACCCAAATGAGCTCAGTCTTGGTCAAGCCATACCAAGCCGTACCTGCCTATCACTGGGCGAACGAGAGCACAGAAGACAGGAGAACTCTGCTTCTGTTATGGAGGAGCAGAGAATGTGGTAACATGTCCTGTCAAACGCACTGTTAAGACAATGACAGGGAAGAGATTAACCCCACACCCAGTCGGGGACTCAGGCCTGAGTACCACCAAGAAGAAACCCCAAGATTATGCTAACCCAGGTGTTCCTTATCCATCTACACTACTGCAGATTCCTCTGCAATTGAGGATCCTGCAGGTGGTGACTGGGGAGCATGGGGAAGTCCTATGGTTTACCCCTACTTTCTGCTTGCATTTAGCCTGATTTTTAGGGGCACCTTGGCTCATCCGTCATGATCCCCATATTCCGTGATCCCAACACATCATTACCTTCCTGACAAGCTTTTTTAGGGAGAATTGCCTTCTCGGTCAAGAACTCAAAACCCTTGAAACCAAGCCAAGGGGTTCCCCTTCGGCAAACCAGATGTTCTCCCACGTGGTGGCAACCCTGTTGGACCGAGAAACATAAATCCTGCATGATGGATCACGTCTTTCTGTGAAGTACAAAGGACTACCAGGATGTTTTCAAAAAATGGAATGCACACTTGCTACCCCCGCATCATGTTTATGATTGCCCCATTGACCTTCAGCCCAGACCCACAGTTCAATTCAGGCATATAAATTCTATGTCCAACCCAGAGCTAGCAGCATGAAGGGAGCACCTCCAGTAAAACCTAGCTAAAACTGCAGGTGCCCCTGTATTTTTTGTGAAAAAAACTGATGGCTCTTTGAGACTTTGTGTAGACTACAGGGCACTGAACTAAATAACTATATGCAATCAATACATTTTACCATTAATCCCAGAGCTCCTGAACTTAGTATGGGCATCTTGAGTGTTCCCCGAACTGGACATTAGAGGAGCATCTAATTTGAATCAGGATGGGGTATGAGTGGAAGACAGCTTCTAGAATGAGGCATGGACACTTAGAATATTTGGTAATACCCTTTGGGCTCACTAGTTCTCCTGCTGCCATCCAGCACCCGATCAACAACATATATCAAGATATCCAAGGCTGGTTTGTAGTGGCATATCTAAACAATAACTTAATCTGTTCTCAAAGTCAAGTTATCCATGACCACTATATCCATGAAGTTCTCACACAGCTGTGCCAGCATGGGTTATTACAAAACTGGAAAAGTGAATATTTGACCAATCATCCATCATCACATTTCTGGGGTTCATCCTCTCAGTACATAGACTACTGATGGACCCTTGGAAGGTATCTGCAATTTGATTTTAGGCTGAACTCCAGAGAATTTGAAACGTCCAAAGGTCTGTGGGGGTTTGCCATGTTTTATAGGTTTGTTCACAGGCCTTAACTGCCATCCTTTATAAACATGGAAGGTTTCTTTGGCCCCAGGAGGCCCACCAGGCCTTTGAATGCCTGAAGATAGATTTCCCATCTCCCCTGGGGCTGGTCCACCCTGACCAACCCATTGTCCTTGAGACTGATGCCTCTGATATAGCCATCGGGGCTGTACTATCCCAAGGAGCGGTGCCCAGTGCAAGATTCATCCCTGTGTGTATTTACCACAAAAACTCACCCCACCCAAATGCAATTATGAAAGAGCAGACAAGGAGTTACTCGCCATCAAGGCTTGATTTTGAGACTTGGTGACACTGCCTTGAAGGGGCCAAACACCCCATCATAGTCTTAACCAACCATAAGAATCTAGAATATCTATGATCTATCAAGGTACTGAATCAGTGGCAGTTGGGTTGGGCCCTGTTCATCTCAAGATTTGATTTCACAATCACATATCATCCAGGCAACAAGAATGGCAAGGCTGGTGCCCTCTCACAAAAAAGGAAATATTATACAGAAGCAGCTAACCCTGAAGAACCACCCTTTAAAATATTAAAACCATGCCATTTCATTTGTGGGTCTGTATCTTTGGACTTCCTTACTATGCTTTGAGCAACCCTCCCTAATGATCCGCATCCCAGCCCAGGGCCCTAACAATGGCAAAGTGGTTCACCACTGGGTCAGCGGGGATCCGCCCACAACACGCTAAGCTTGTTTCAGGCCCACTCTCAACCAGACTGTTGCCTGGTTTCCCTGGGCTGCTTCCTATTCTCCTCCTTGGGTGTACCTCCTTGCTACACCCGTGTACCTGTGAACACAAAATCCATTGCTTTGCTCCTTTTTTTCTCAGGAAAAATGTGAATCATAAAAATGTGGTTCAGAGCATTTGTGGTCTACTGCTTACAATAGTTACTAGTATTTTATACAGCCCTATTTAATATGTGCTGTAATGGTGCCTTAGATTCATTAAAACGTAGGGCTGGAAGGGACTTCAAGAGGTCATCATATCCAACCCGCTGCGCTGAGGCAGGACCAAGTAAACTGTCCTAGACCATTTCTAAGAGGTGTTATCCAACTTGTTCTTAAAATTCTCAAATATCAGGGATTCCACAGCCTTCCTTGGAAGCCTATTAGATAACTTAACTACCCTTAGAGTTAGAGATTTTCCTAATATCTAACCTAAATCTCAGTTACTGCAGATTAAATCCCTTTACTTTTTGTCCTACCTTCAATGGACATGGAGAACAATTGATCGCAGTCCTCTTTATAACAGCCTTTAACATATTTGATGATTGTTCTCAGGTCTCCTTTTAGTCTTCTTTTCTCAAGACTGTGTGTGCAGTGTTTTTAGCCTTTCCTCATAGGTTTCCTAAACCTTTTAAGATTTTTGTTCTGTCCTTTTCTTTCTCTCCAGTTTCTCCATTTCTTTCCTAAAATGTGGCACCTAGAATTGGACACAGTAGTCCAGATGCAGCCTCACCAGTGCCGAGTAGAACAGGACAATTACCTGCTGTGTCTTACATACAACACTGCTGTTAACACACCCAGAATATTAACCTTTTTGCAGCTGTATCACATTGGCTTATATTCAATTTGTGATCCACTATAATCCCCGGATCTCTTTCAGCAGTACTACCATATAGCCAGTTATTCCGCATATTATAGTTATGCATTTGATTTTTTTACGTAAGCGTAATGCTTGTCTTTATTGAAATTCATTTTGTTGATTTCAGACCAATTGTCCAATTTATCAAGTCATCTTGAATTCTAATCCTGTCATCCAAAGTGCTTGCAGCCCCTACCACCTTGGTACCATCCACAAATGTTACAAGCATACTGTCCACTCCATTATCCAAGTCATATATGAAAATATGGAATAGTACTGGACCCAAGACTTATCACTATGGGACTCCACTAGATACGCCTTCTCAGTCTGACGGTGAACCGTAGATAAATACTCTTTGAGTACGGTCTTTCAACCAACTGTGCACCTACCTTATAGTAATTTCCTCAAGACAACATTTCCCTGTTTTGCTCATGAGAATGTCATGTGGGACTGTGTCAAAAACCTTACTAAAATCAAGATATATCAACTCCTTTGGCTAGCTATTCCTCTACTGAGTATAAAGAACAAGTGTTTGGGGAAAACTCATCCCTGGTATAATTCCATTGAAGTCAATTGAACTATTGAGTTACACTAGAAATGAATGTGGACTGTTACTTTAAAAAAATATATGTTAGTGTAACTAATGTTTCTCTAACCAAGATGTGCCATGCTTACTTTACATTAAAAAAAACTGTATACATAGAACAGGTATACAGTTGTGATTTTTTGTTTTGTAACTAATGTATACTAAAAAAAGAAAGAGCTATATCCCATTCCCTTTGAAGTCAATGGGAATACTCTCATTGATTTCAGCAGATGCAAGATCAAGTCTTTAAGGTCTGGGAA
This sequence comes from Eretmochelys imbricata, assembly GCF_965152235.1. NCBI lineage: Eukaryota > Metazoa > Chordata > Testudines > Cheloniidae > Eretmochelys > Eretmochelys imbricata. The sequence goes on from NC_135574.1 coordinate 163,864,299, forward strand.
ACCCATATGAGTTAATTCTACATGTTTTGTGTTGATTTACTAAGATTTATTGCCTCTCTCATTTAGGTATATATTCCCAGACACAAAACTCTGTTAAGGTGTATAATAGAATTAAGGTGGAGTATAAAAGAAAGTTACAAAAACATAAGATTTCAAAAGTAGCAATGAAAACCCAGAAAATTCATAGTTAAAAATGAACTTAAAAGAAACCAATACATTTGAAAGTATAACAGTGGAAAACACATGCACCCAAACTGCTTTAATTTTGCCTCATAGTGATGCTAACCTCAGATCTACAGATCTTTGTATCAACAGCTCTCTCTATTTTTCTTATCATAGTCACTGTTCAGAGTCCCACATTTTCCCTTTGATAGTTCAAGATTTATTTAACAAATTAAAGATGGAATTTAAATAAGGATTCCATAGATGCATCCTAGTCTGCTGAAACAAGAGGTTCTGGAGAACATGTCAGATTGATGTGTTTGTTGCATATTTAGTGTCTGCAATTATAAAAATAATCTTTTTACTAACCTTTATTTTGCCTGCTCATATCTGCGTAACTCTGCCATGTTTTGGCAGACAGTAGCACATTAAAAGCTTTAGAAAGAAAGTTTAAAATCTAAATGCAAAGAGGTAACCATGACTGAATTACTCTCCTGGGAGCAAAATGCTCTTAGAGTGCCTATTGAAATCAGCATTATCATTTCAATACATGTCAAATATGAGTCATTTCCTAGTTTAGGCAAAATTTCTTTATAAATCTTTAAATCTTCCAGTTCTTTCAAGAAAAGGTTAAAGTACTTATGATTTAATGAGACCGCTTTACATCATAACTGTTTGACTATCAAGAGAAAACTTGTCCTTTCCAATTTGTGAAATCCTTTTATTTTCTGTACAAGTTTTTGACTACTTTACATTTTATATTAAAAGCCAAGAACCCAACTGTGTCTTGAAAGAATTGAAAACAGTTACCTTTTCTCTATGTACATACAGAATATGATTTCTTTTGTATAGGCCAATGCCTGACATGCACCCCAATTTAATGGGAGCATAGGCTAAAAAGAAAGGAAGCCACTTAATTAATTAAATCACTTTAGTCTCCTGCATGTTGTCCTCTTTCATTTACAATCCACAGCAGTTTGTGTCTTCAGAAAAGGATGAAATCGGCAATACAAAAAGCTCTAGTAAATGTATTTACCTTTTTTGCTCTGTCAAGGTTCCTTCCCCACTCTGAACTCTAGGGTACAGATGTGGGGACCTGCATGAAAGACCCCCTAAACTTATTTTTACCAGCTTAGGTTAAAAACTTCCTCAAGGTACAAACTTTGCCTTGTTCTTGAACCCTATGCTGCCACCACCAAGCGTGTTAAACAAAGAACAGGGAAAGAGCCCACTTGGAGACGTCTTCCCCCAAAATATCCTCCCAAGCCCTACACCCCCTTTCCTGGGGAAGGCCTGATAAAAATCCTCACCAATTTGTACAGGTGAACACAGACACAAACCGTTGGATCTTAAGAACAATGAAAAAACAATCAGGGTCTTAAAAGAAGAATTTTAATTAAAGAAAAGGTAAAAGAATCACCTCTGTAAAATCAGGATGGTAAATACCTTACAGGATAATCAGATTCAAAACATAGAGAATCCCTCTAGGCAAAACCTTAAGTTACAAAAAGACACAAAAACAGGAATATACATTCCATTCAGCACAGCCTATTTTACCAGCCATTAAACAAAAGGAAATCTAACGCATTTCTAGCTAGATTACTTCTTACAGGAGTTCTGAACTGCATTCTGATCTGTTCCTGGCAAAAGCATCACACAGACAGACAGACCCTTTGTTACCCCCCTCCAGCTTTGAAAGTATCTTGTCCCCTCATTGGTCATATTGGTCAGGTACCAGCGAGGTTATCTTAGCTTCTTAATCCTTTACAGGTGAAAGGGTTTTGCCTCTGGCCAGGAGGGATTTTATAGCACTGTATACAGAAAGGTGGTTACCCTTCCCTTTATATTTATTACACGCCCCAAACATGTCTAACATTTATTGAGCGAGCCATGCTTATTTTCTCACATGCAGCCCCAGCATACAACATAGAAATACATGTACTGCATTACAGACTGCTAATGTGTTTTGTATGTATGCTAACAGACCTGTGTGTGAGGAAATAAGCTTGGCTCTCTCAATAACTGATTCATCATTTAGAAACTGTTATGATTACAGCCCACTCAGACATTGCTTTTGACTTTGCATCTTCGGGGGTCTTCATTTATACTCATGCCACCAGAGTCAGAAATGCCAGTGTGGTGTTCGCCACTTATTCTCTTGGGCCACGATGTGTGGAGTATGGACTGCTTTGTGCTGATTGAAAGCTCTCTGGTTATAATGATTTGAGGTCCTTGGAAACCTGGCTATTCCCCTCAACCTCCTATTATCTCTTATATTAAAGCTTCCTTCTTTGCCAGAATAAGAACGTATGTTGCTGTCCTGCAAAGGTTTACAACTAGCAAGGATATTCTGAATGAAGTCAAGCATTACACCTAAGGATTTGCAAGATTGGACCTATTGTTTTTTAAGCTGTGACTGGGAGGATAACACATATCACTTCCTCCCAAAGCAGGAATTTAATGCTGTTACAGGGTGCTGAAAGAGTAGTGTTACCAATATCCTCTTTGCAGTGTCAATTGTCAGCTACAGAACTTGGTCAAAAGACAAATGAAGTCAATGGAGACTTTCCATTAACTGCAGTGGGTACTCACGAGATCAATCGCTTGAGTGACCAGTGCTTAGACTAGGAATTAGAGCAAGGCTTGTCAAAGAAATGCCTTGCTTGTCTTTCTAGTGATGGCTGTAACAGTTTCCATTGGAACACTAGTAGGGATTTGATTATATTGGTTATGCGAAACTGCATCAGGCTTAAATTTGTTATACAAATGATTATTTCTCTGTACAAAACTTGGTGGCAACCAATTGTCTTATTTTAGTATCCACATTAGAAAAATCAGATTAAGAAAAATGATTTAGATGCCTTTTTCTAAATCTTTATCTCTAAAAATAAAATTCAGCAGATATAGTAGTGTTTGGTGTAGTTTTGGGTGGTTTGGAAAAAAATATAGATTCATAGATACTAAGGTCAGAAGGGACCATTATGATCATAGTCTGACCTCCTGCACAATGCAGGCCACAGAATCTCACCCACCCACTCCTGCGAAAAACCTCTCACCTATGCCTGAACTATTAAAGTCCTCAAATCATGGTTTAAAGACTTCAAGGAGGAGAGAATCCTCCAGCAAGTGACCCGTGCCCCATGCTATAGAGGAAGGCGAAAAAGCTCCAGGGCCTCTTCCAATCTGCCCTGGAGGAAAATTCCTTCCTGACCCCAAATATGGCAATCAGCTAAACCCTGAGCATATGGTCAAGATTCACCAGCCAGATACCCAGGAAAAAATTTTCTGTAGTAACTCAGATCCCACCCCATCTAACATCCCATCACAGTCCATTGGGCCTATTTACCATGAATATTTAAAGATCAATTAATTGCCAAAATCATGTTATCCCATCATACCTTCTCCTCCATAAACTTATCGAGTCTAATCTTAAAGCAGATAGGCCTTTTGCCCCCACTGCTTCCCTTGAAAGGCTATGCCAAAACTTCACTCCTCTGATGGTTAGAAACCTTCGTCTAATTTCAAGTCTAAACTTCCCAATGACCAGTTTATATCCATTTGTTCTTGTGTCCACATTGGTACTGAGCTTAAATAATTCCTCTCCCTACATGGTATTTATCCCTCTGATATATTTATAGAGAGCAATCATATCTCCACTCAACCTTCTTTTAGTTAGGCTAAACAAGCCAAGCTCCTTGAGTCTACTTTCATATGACAGGTTTTCCATTCCTCGGATCATCCTCGTAGCCCTTCTCTGTACGTGTTCCAGTTTGAATTCATCCTTCTTAAATATGGGAGACCAGAACTGCACACAGTATTCCAGGTGAGGTCTCACCAGTGCCTTGTATAACAGTACTAACACCTCCTTATCTCTATTGGAAATACCTGGCCTGTTGTATCCCAAGACCGCATTAGCTTTTTTCAGACATATCACATTGGCGGCTCATAGTCATTCTATGATCAACCAATACTCTGAGGTCCTTCTTCTCCTCCGTTCCTTCTAATTGATGCGTCCCCAGCTTATAACTAAAATTCTTGTTATTAATCCCTAAATGCGTGACCTTGCACTTAATAAATATATATAATAAAAGCCAAGTAAATTGTATTGAGTATGCTCAGTGTTGGCCTGGAACCCAGGATTTTTTCATTTAAAAAGAAAAGCCAAACCCTTTTGCACATCCTCCTGAATAATTTTACACATTTTATAGAATAAACAGCATTAAAAATAATCAGCCCAGTGAGCCTTAATCTAGTGACCATTTGTAATATGCAATAAAACCATTACTGCAATTTACAGCTGATGGGATACAGCAAATATGGAGCCAACCAGTGAATTAACAAAAGAATATTTAACATTTCTTCCAAGATTCTGAGAGTGCTACATAACCTGGCGTGTAATAAAGTTACAGTGTGTGCTAATGTTAAGCAGTCTACCCACTCCTCATAGGAGTATGAGTGGGAAGATGAAGGTAGGGGTGGGAAAAGTGTTCTGAGTTCCCAAAATAGGTGTTAAAATTAATAATCATAAAGGATTGTGTAACTTTAATTAAAAGAATTAAGAGATGAAGAACTGGTGTGTGGTTTTCACAGTCACCCTGTACCTAAATTAGAATCTTTGGATGTATATATCTAATTTGGGATGGTCAGAAATCTGGAGTCCTAATGCAAAAGAAAATGTAAGCAAGGCTTTCATTAGACTAGAGACACCTTGACTCTGAATTAGTCTGTTGAGTGCATGTCCATGTACGTACCTTGATAAACCTCTTCCCAGTTATCTATTGATTGCAGTGACATAAAATATGTTTATACAGCTATATGAGTGCTTTTCCAATTGGTAGACATGCTGTATTCCCTGAGGCTCTCTAGGGAGCAAACTGTGAGAGTTACAAAATATCTGAGTATATCTGATGTCAGTATTAGTAACAAAACATCAAAATTGTCCTGAGTTAGTACCTGAAACCTTGTGTTGAAATTTAACTGGAAGCTTCAGAAATGTAGTGAAATGTTTAGAGCAGGCTTTGATTTCCTTTTTTTTAATGAATTATTGAATAATTTCAGGTTTTTTTGTGAAAGAAAAGCCAAAAATCAGATCAAGAAATTAAAGACCAGATTTTCCAATTGTCCTTAATCCAGCCTCCATTTCTACATGTGCAATTTTCTGTCTGCAAATACTTCTGCATTCATGTTTTGAGTGCTATCACCTCTGCATACAGCATTTGTAGAGCAATAGAAAGTACATATGCAGATCCCATCCATTGTCTAAATAGGTTTTGTGCATATAAAATACAAAATGTGTATGTTCAGGTGGTAGTATTCAAAAAAGGGTGTGTAATTCTCTCGCCCAGGCAAAAATCTTCTCTTCTGTGCCCAGCGTGAATAATTCAGTTTGAAGCTGGGAAACTCTGTGGAGGAAGCTGAGTCTGAGAGAAGGCAAGATGGGAACAGTTAGGCATTGGTGCAGGGGACAGAATAAGAGGGGGAGAAACATGAATTGAAAGCAGAATTGTTTATCGCTTTTAGAATGAGGAAAGACTTGATCTTGTTGCAGAATACAATGGAAAGCTGTAAATAGAGGAGTGGTGTAGTTCAAGCAGTAGGAGAAGATGATTTTCTGGTTATGCTGCTAGATAGTGCCTGGCCATTGCCTGGATGTTCAGTGTGGGTAGAGGGGCACTCAAGGGCAGGTCCCTCGTCTCTTCTCCATCTTCCTGCATCCATTGAGCTGGCCAGAAGCACCAGATAGTTGTCTGCATATTCCCCCTTCATATTGGGGAGCTGAGGGAGACGATGCCTTCTGACCCAGAATTCTGCTCAGAATTCCCTCTAGTCAGTGTAGTGCTGCACCGTGTTCAGCACTGGACAGTGCCTAAATAGCACAAAATTGCTCACATATTGACTATGTCCTGATCAGATGACTAGAAATAGGTCTATAGTCGTTAATGTCATATGTATTAATCATTGCCTACTGATAGCTGTTCACTTCCTTCATCTATGCAAGTTGTTACTTATTCTTTGACTGATAAAATACAGAGACTTTATTTAAAACCAACATTACATTTGACATCTACACCTTATTACTCATTTACATGATTACAGATAGTTCAGGGACAAAAATCAGAATCAGTGGTAGCACTGTATTTTAAACAGATTAAAAAAAAAGAAAAAAATGCAATCTTATGAGATTATCTCAAATGTACTTCCAGAGCTTTTTGTTTCAATTAATTTTGGCAAGTCTATTTTATGTAGCTGTTTTAGCTTCTAAAAGGCAGCTTGTTGAATCCTTAATACTTGTCTCTTTTCATGTTACTATAGTGATCATTGGTGCTTGGATCTGATTTGTTCTGTGACTTGGGAAAAATAGAGTTATTATGCGGCAAGAAAGCAATGGTTCTCCATCTATTTTCAGATCTGATTACTAGGATCCTCTTATGTTTCATTGTTTGGAACTCATTAGCAGCACAAGTTACTTGCTTTTCTACAGTTGCATTTGGAAAGAGCAAAGGCTGCTAAAATAGTAGTTCGAGAAAAGCTTATTCGTTAATTATTTAAAGTTTTTCAGAATGTTTGTTTACAATTTGAGCTTACATCCCCCCCACCCCCCGCACAAAGTTTATGGTTTGTTCTCTCCTGAGGCATCTTAATAGCATAACAGAGCACTACTAACCGAGGTAATAAAGAATATTTTTATTGCCACAATGCTGTTTTGGGGTGGAATGCAACTGAACTACAATTAACAATTTTAATCTTGTTTCATACTAATAGGCTTATCTACACACCAGTAAAGGATTAAGTGACATTTTCAGACTCTTACTTGCAATTCTTGCCTATAGAGCATAGGGGTCAATTCAGCTCTGATTTGACAGATGCTCTTTTAAAAATTTTAAAACAATAGTCAATCTTTGCTGATAAAATACTAATTCTTTATCAAAATACAGACCTGTTTCATAAGTTTCCTCTCTTCCTAATCTGTCATCCACTGGCTAGTTGGTCAGGTAATCAGATATGTGATTTCAGTCAGATTTTAGACCTTCTCACAACAATAAGATTACCGTTGTCCAAGTAAATAATGGTACACTTGATTGTTATTTTGGATCATTCTTCTGCTAAGTGCTACTTGACATTAAAGCGTTTTGAGAGAGTTATTCAGAAGGTCACTATTAGGTTGTCTGTAGTCCCTGAAATACCTTCAGGGCAACACCATGTTCTGGTTCCCTTCTCATCTCACAGTCTGAGGTTAAATATGTATTAATACATGGCTTGTTCTTGCACACCAAGTTAATTGCTTCAGGAGCACACCAGGGTTCCATTGTTGGCCCCTTCTTTTCTTTTAATTTACATGGTTCTTTGGGGGATTCAAGCTGAACTAGTGGCACTATGCACAAAAAGAAGACTTGGATTGAAGGAAAACCATTTCCCGTTGAGAAGGGATTAACATTGTAGGAGATAGTGAGAAAGAAAAGTAAAGGAGGGAAAAGAGAAAAGCTAAATATCTTTTATACAAACGCTAGGAGCATATGTAATAAGACTGCTGAATTGGAGTGACATGTTTTCAAGGATAAGAAAGATATTACTGGAAGAAGAGAGACAACCAGGAAAATGAAGGGGGATTTAAAATACCAAGATACAGAGTTTTAGTGAGGGAAGAGCTAATATGAATCTGGAAAAGAGGTAGTAATATTGGTGAGGGATGACACTGAGTCTTCGGAGGAAAAAAATCATAAATATTTTGACTGACTCAACAGAGATGGTTTGTATAGAAGTTAAGGACAATACAAGGTAGTTGTAATAGACCTCCAAGTAGCCAGAAAAAATAAATCAGGAAATGTTTATTTCCAGCATATAATAGGCCCCTAAAAAGAGCGAGCTTTTGATCATTTGGGAAAAGGGGGAATCTGGGGTGAAGTTGTTAGGAAGTATCCCAACTGATCTCTATGTTAAAACTACAATGGATAGCATGGTTCCAGTGCAAATACAAGATTGCTGCCTTTATGCAGTTTCTTAGACAGACTATACAGCCAGAGTATTCTGAATATTATTCTGGGAGAGAATATAAATATGAATGTACAAATGGAGATGAAGAACAGGCAGGATCAACTGATCACAAAAATCACTAGATTTGAAATGCTCTTGAGGGTATATACTAGATAAAGGAAGCAGCCCCAAAGTCATTGATTTTAGCAAAGCTAACTTTGAAGGAAAGCAAAATGCTCCTGGGATTTTTGCCTGAAATCTTGTGATGAATGGGAAATCCACTCCACAGGAAAGGAAAGTATACATTGTACAAAACACGTAGAGAGGCTGAAATTAAAATTCATCCCAGTTAAGTCAAAAAAGCGAAAGGCTGATATGGGCCTGAGGCAAAAGAAGGAAAGGCAAAGAGACAACTTGCCCCTCCTGACCCTGTGCTTCTCCCTTCCTTCACTGTTCTTTATCAGTCCTCCTCTTTTCCCTTTATCTTTCCCAGCCCTTTTGTTTTATGACAGTTCTGTCATTCTGGTCCCCGATGAGGTTTGTTCCTCAAGCCCCTGACTATTTTCCAGTACTTTTTTTTAGTCCTGCAGTTACTCGGAATGTAGGCACTACCATTGAGGGAAGTGAGAATGAGGGCATGTCTCTGCTTCCTCCAAAACATTTTAGTGTCCTCCTCAACATGGCTGCGGGTCTCATGTGTTTGTGGTACCCCTGAAGCCTTTTAACATGGTTGCATCTTAGAGGAATAGGCCCATTCCACTGAATGCTGAGGGGAAGAATGTAGATGTAGGAGCAGCTCAAGGCAGATAGATTGATCTAACACTTCCTGTCGTTTGTGTGGCTATATGCAATTTTTTGAAAAAATATGGCTGTCATGGATTGGAACAGCTGGCACTGTTGTCAAAGGATTTGTTTCAGTTAGGGTTCCCAGTCCGGTTTTCGACTAGAAAGGGAAGGGAAGGGTCGAAAAGGGACCCTGGCGGTTTGGGTCAGCCCTGCTGAATGGGCTGTTAAAAGTCTGGTTGGCAGCGCAGTGGGGCTCCTTGTCTGCCTTGGCTCTGCGTGGCTCCCGGAAGCAGAAGCATGTCCCCCCTCCGGCTCCTAGGTGTAGGGGCAGCCAAGAAGCTCCATGCACTGCCTCCACCCCAAATGCCAGCTCCGCAGCTCCCATTGGCCAGGAATCGCGGCCAATGGGAGCTGTGCCTGCGGACTGGGCAGTGCACAGAGCCACCTGGCCACGGCTCTGCATAGGAGCCAGAGGGGGGACATGCTGCTGTTTCTGGGAGCTGCTTGAGGTAAGCATTGCCTGGAGCCTGCATCCCCTCTTGCACCCCAACCCTCTGCCCCAGCCCAGATCCCTCTCCTGCCCTTGATCTCTCAGTCCCAGCCTCCTCCTGCACCCCAAACCCCTCATCCCCGGCCCCACCCCAGAGCCTGCACCCCCAGCCAGAGCTCTCACCACCCCCATCCTGGTGCCCCAACCCCGTGTCCCAGCCCTGATCCATTTCCTGCCCTCCAAACCCCTCAGTCCCAGCCCAGAGCACTCTCTTACACCCCAAACCCCTCATCCCTAGCTCCAGAGCCTGCACTGCCAGCTGGAGCCCTCACCCCCGCACCCCAACCCCCTGCCCCAGCCTGAAGCACTGCCAGCCGGAGCCCTCACCCCTGCACTCCGAACCCCTAATCTCCAGTCCGGAGCCCCCTCTTACACTCCAAACCACTCATCCTTGGCCCCACCCCAGAGCCCGTACCCCCAGCCGGAGCCCTCAACCCACTGAGCCAGCCCCGTGAAAATGAGTGAGTGAGTGAGGGTGGGGAGAGTGAGTGACAGAGGGAGGGCAAATGGAGTGAGTGAGGGGCGGGACCTTGGAGGAGGTCTGGGGCAGGGTAGGGGGCGGGGCAAGGGTGTTCAGTTTTGTGTGAATATATAGTTGGTAACCGTAGTTTCAGTGCAGAGGATCCTGTGGACATCTAGAGAATAGCAGTTGGTGTGCCTTTCTTTTGTGGAAAGTAAGGACATGGATCAGGTCACCACATAGGACCTGATTTGAAAGACTCTCTCCCCTCCAATATTGCCCTCCCATACACACCTTATTGGGCATTTTGTTTTGAGATGTAAATGACAGCTGTCAGGAAGAAAGTGCATTTAACATATTGAAGGCCAGAGCCACAGCAGCTATAAATCAGTAAAGCTCCAACCTGAGGTCAATGAAGCTATTCCTATTTGCACCAGCTGAGGATCTGTCTCTGAACTGCTCATCCAAGTCAAAGCATGTAGTTTAAATGTGTTGGAAGGTGGCATTTGTTTTATAGGAATGGAAAATGAAGACTCTAGTGAGAAAGAAGAGAGGTGAATTGAGAGAAAAATGTAAAGGGGAGAATGATAAGGGATCAAGTGTCTTTTGCTGTCAGTCAAATCTGTATCCCTTTATGAAGTTGTAATGATTTGTTAAATGCAGGAATTGGCCAAAGGCAGAACATGATGATGCAGTCATATGGCATCTATGGCCAGTTGATGACTGACTGACCAATTTCTGAAGATGGTATGAAGGATCATAGAGTTCCATGTGTATTGTGATGATAGTTGCATCTATATTTAAAGCTTTCTGTCACTGAAGCACTCTTAGTGTTGTCAGACTGTCTGTTGGACTGGATGAGCTGCAACTTCTTGCAATTGAATGTCAATAAGACCAAAGCAATTTTGGTTGATTCATAGCACCAGCTTAAGCATATTCACTTGTAAAGATTACATTTGACAGATAGTTACCTTCAGCTGAACTCTGTGGTTAGAAACCTTGGTGTACTCTTGACAGTGAGCTTATAGTTGATGGCTAATGTTTATTTCATATTCTATTTTTACCTACCTACTACTGCCTGTGTATGTCCACATTTAAATATATTCACAGCTAAGTTCTAGCCAGTCCACTTGTTATCTCTGGACCAAATGTTGTAATGATTCAATTTCAATATCTTTAAAAGGTGCGTTTTCCCAGTTAAAGGATTTTAATTTCAGAAGCCATCTGATCAAGATATTTTTGTTAGGTGCTCCTTGAAAAGCAATTGTCCGAGGCTACATCTCTCCTTGGAGTTATGGGTGTGATTCCCAACTCTTGTAGACGTACTTGTGCGTGCTCTCACTGAGCTAGCATGCTAAAAATAGTAACTGTAGCTGGGGTAGCACAGGCCACAGCGAGCAGTGGCACAGGCTAACTGTGCCAAGGATAGACTTATGGGGATCAGGTGGGTTTGTACTCGGCATGGCTAGCCCATGGTACTGCTTTCTGCTGCCCATGCTACCCCGGCTACCCTACTATATTTAGTGTGCTAGCTTAAGGAGAGCTTGCTCCAGTATATCTGTATGAGGTGGGAGTCACGCTCCCAGCTCCAGGTGTAAATATACCCAAAGTGTAACAAGGAGAGTAGAAGCAAGAAAGGAGTATAAAAATGAAAACAAAGAGAAGTTTAAAGTAAAAGGTGAGGGTTTTTGGACTTACTTCCTCAGTGCACAGCTGTTCTGCAGACAAACGCATTCTATGCTGATGTTCTGAAATCTTCCAAATTCATTAAGAGTTGAGGGTGCTTGGCATGTTGCAGCAAGATTGGATATTGGACCATATATATAAAAATATTAAGGGATTATATATACACATGTACACATATGGCTGGTATATACCAGGAGTGGCCAAACTTACTGATCCTCTGAGCCGCATACAATAATCTTCAGATGTTCAAGAACTGCAAGACATGCACAACTGGCCCTGTGGGGCGGCACCTGCTGGAGTGCAGGGCTTCTGCCCCAATAGCCCCGTCTCTCCCCCCCACCTCCCCTCTGGGCTAAAGCCCTTAGAGTCCCCTCCCTGCAGTGCAGAAGCCCCTACTTCCACCATCCCACTCCAGGGCAAAAGCCCCTAGTCGTCGTCCCCCCCGCTGCAGGGCAGAAGCCCTGAGTTTCCTCACTGGCTAGCCTTGTAAGTGGAGAATTGTGGGGGAGAGCATGGAGGGTTCTGGGAACCACACAAACTGTAAAAGAGCTGCATGCGGCTCACAAGCAACAGTTTGGCCACGCCTGGTGTATACACACGCACGTTACACGTATGGGAGGGTGGATTTTTTTTTATGTTTGAGTATAATTTGTTTAACGTATTGAATAGACATTCAAAGGTGCCACTTCTCTTTCTCTGCAAAGAATAGGGATACAGACTTTCCTCCTTTAAGATTTCTTTTTTCTTCTTAAGATTAGAGTGGCAGGAAGCGGTAATGAGAACACAGATCTGCGTTGTATTTTGGACTAGACTCAGAAAATGGATGACAATTTGGTACAAACATGGCTTGATTTCACTTAAATATCTAGAATTAGTGAATAGCTGAAAATTAAGGAATACAAAACAAAGGATCCTGACCTTGTTCTTCTTGAAGTCAGTAGCAAAACTCTCATTGGCTTCAATGGAAACTGAACTCGGCCCCAGTTTTGTTCCATTTAGTCTGAGAGCCCAGAAGAATTAAAGGGCACCATCTAACAGACACTGTATGGGCTTTTGGGCTTCATTTTCTTTTTTTTTCTTTTTTTTTCCATTTTTCTCTTTTGTTTTGGCTGCTCTTTTGTGTTTCAGGCTCGTACCATAGTTTGTACCAGGTTTTGGGGGCCCTGTTATATATATCAAGTGTTGTGACTGCTTAGATTGAGTACATTTTACTTTTTGCAATGTGAATGATACACTGTAAGGTTACAATATGGAAATACGGGACTGCAGAAATCTTTTTTGAAGAGCCAAAATCCTTTTCCTACCTTTGTGTTCAGTTTGGCTACCATTAATGTATGTACATTTCTTGCATTTTTAATATTTAAAATATAACGTTCAGACAATCTGGGAACAATGTGAAACGTTCAAAGAACCTATAATAGCCTCATGAGGTGGCATTTTTCGTTCTCTTTTCTCACTGGATGTCTATAAAGACAAACGCATTTGAAGCTATGATACACAGGATTTCCAGCTGAAAGAGCACCAGGCTCCTTAGCAGACACACCAGCAAGTTGTGTTACTAGCTTAGAAGTTGTCATTGGTCTGTCAAATATTATGCAGATAAATTATCTGAGCTGGCTTGTCTTCCTGGACGTCATTCTTTGATTTTCCCCTCTGTTAACATGGCATTTGCATCTTTTTTGTCTGTTTGAGAACAAGGCCCCAGACAAATTCCTCATGACATATGCAGAGAGGCTCTTTTATGTTAAAAGTGACGTGTGTCTTGTTCTCATATGTTTGCTACATAAATTAATTATCTCTTGCCAAGCGTTAGATCTGCCAAGTTCCCTCTGTGTTGTCTCAATTTTCATTCCAACTCAAAAATTAAAATGCAAAGAGCAAAAGATTAACAACTCTACTCTTTCATCTATGGGGCTGTATGCTTTGCTTCAGAAAGAGAGCACTGAGAGATTTTGGTGTACGTAAAAATCCTGCTGTAACGTCATCCCTGGTATATTGTACTTGTTCCTGACCATTTCACTTTACTAGAGTTTGTAACTCATTAAGTATATAATCCATTATTATGCAGTTGTGAGGAGTGAATAGACCTCATGAGGCTGTATAAGCAGACTGTGCATAGGGCCAGTCAGTTCTGGGCGTGATTTGATCAGGTAAGGAAGATGGTGTGTGAAGGATGAGGTGGTATGGAGCTGTTCAGGGGTGGGTATCCTATCCAAATGAGTTCCAGAGGTCTGGGACCCCAGCATTGAGGCTGTGGAGGTTATTGCAACTCTGGAACGTCTAGAGTAACCATTTTGTAGCTGCTGAAGGAGCTAGAAGAAAGGAACCAGGCTGGATGTTTATATTCTGTTTACTTTGCTGAGAGAGTATTAGGATATATTCTTCCTTCCCTTTCTGACTGCTTAGGTTTGGGAGAAGGGATATTAGTCCTGGTGGGCCCTGGACTGAGTGCCAAACTTATCACACTGTGTTTCTGTAGAGAAGGAAGAAGCAGCCTGCTTATAAGGAAAAGGGCACCTTAAGAGAAGAAATAAAAATGAGTAATACAAAATAAGAGTGTGTGACTGATACTGAAAGGAAAAATAAGAAGCATGAGAAGGAGGCAGATTGAGGGGGAAAAAAGCCTTGGACAGAGGGAAGAATATTTTTTACAGAAAATATGTAAATGAAGGAGACTAACTCAGTGAAAAGAAAGAGTTGACATGTGACAAAATGATCTCAGCTGCTCCAGATGCATCACTTTAGTGGCACATTGGGACCCAAGGGTTGTCAATATGCAAAGAGGAACACAAAATTTTAGGGTCAGTGGGCTGTACTTGGGCTAATATTGCCCTGGTCACAGGTGAAAATGAGTTTGCTGGTCTCATTCTACTGTCTAATCTCATAAAACTGGTAGCCTGACACAATTCAATGCAACCAGTAGCCTCTACTCATGAGAGGGAAAATAGCATGAGATTTGAAGACTAGGATTGAATGTATTGACAGATCTCTGTTTGCCTATTCATGCCAATGACGTTTGGCCTCTCGCTTTCAGGAGTACAGAATTCACCCACAGCTTTAGAAAGATCAAAATACTAAAAAAAATGTAAATAAATGCCCCATCTGTAACCATTGCAGTTGTGCAAGAAAACATCTAAGTACATAACCTACATCTCTCTCATTTTTTGAAGTGTAAATGTCCATTACTGTGTCTTTTATTGTTAACTATTATGCCTGTGCTCAGTAGCTGTTTTTCCAGAAGGCGGGGTGATGTGAACCTGTGTATCAGAGGACAGAATCAACCCCTAATGATAAAATATGTTGTATATCTTCCTACATGTAGGCAAAAGTAACATATTTAGACCTGCTGAAGGTGAAAAAAATTTACACTCGAGTTTAGACTATTGTAGCACCATCACTAATTTGCTCCTCCATCTATTATATCTTCTTTATCTGTTGTCATCAGTGACCGCTGCTGATTGGTTGTCTCTATTAAAGTATTCAAGGAAGCCATAGGTCTGTCATTTTTGTCATATCCTTAATCTGTTTTATCACCTTGGAAAAAATATCTTGATACACTGTCCATTTCTGTATAGTGAGCTTATTGAGAGAGCTCCTGATGTGTACATTGTTCACAATGCATCTAAGAGGGTTGGGGAAGCTTACTACGTAGTCAAAGAATATAAGTTCAGGAAAAGGCCATATATTGGAAATATCCACTAGAAGAAACATACAAAATTACATGATGTGGAACAATTGTAAGGGAATATGGTCTACTGATTTAAAGTTGGTAGTTTGGGAGACGTGACTACCACCAATTAACTGCATGACCTTGAGCAAATCACTGAGACAAATTCTGCTTTCACTAACACCAGTGTAAATCCAGAGTAATTTGATTGACTTCAATAGACTTGAAGATTTTTATCAGCATAACTGAGATGAGAATTTGGCCCTAAACCATCATGTGCCTCAGTTTGCCCATCTGAAACATGAGTATAATCGTATTTTTTACCTCACAGGTGTGTTGTATGGCTCAGTTAATTACTGTTTGTAATCTGCTTTGAAATCCTTGGAATTTATATGAGTGCACAATTTTCTTATTAACAGTATTGCTAGTCCTGAGGAATTTCTACTACGTAATTGGGAGCTATTTAATGGATGAACTAAATTAATTTGGAGAGTGTCTCAACATGCTCCCAGCTCCCAATTTGTCTGAAATTAGGGGAAAGTGTTAGATTCCTTTTCTTATCTGACACACAAACAGATTTTTCATTTTTACACCTTGCAAACATCTAATGTTCATAATGGCTCCATTCACTGCTTTACAGTAAGGTAGCAGGTGCGCTTGCAACTTGTTTTTCCCTATAGCAGTAAGCCAGTTGCAGTACCCCCAGGGTCCTGCGCATATATCACGGTTTACTGGTGTGCTTACTGATTGGAGACAGTGGCTGTCCATAGCACATGGGTGTGTCCCCTCCCAGTAGTCCTCACTGGGTTCTACAAATGTCATGTTGTCCCTGTCACCTGAGACTTTCTTGGGTGGGCGTAGCTGATCCTGGGTTGGAGACTGAAGTTGAACCTGCAGTCATCAGTAAATTGACTGATTAGGCTTGGTGTCATTTAGCCTGACTGGCTAGTGGAAGGTTTATTTTTTTCCTCTCTTTGTAAGAGGTTCTACCTATTGCAAAAGCCCTCTTTCCTGATCTATATGCCAGGGAAGAGGCCCTTCTTCTAGTTTCCCCCTGTATCTTACCAGACAACATGGTATAGTTGTTAGAGCAAAAGACTATGAGGTAAAACATTAGAATTAACATTCTGTCCTATGGAAATTAGGAACTGTGGTGAGACATTAAAAAGAATGTATTTTTAACAAGTAAAAGGAATGTTTCCTTTTATAATATCAGAAATAAGAACATAAGAATGACCATACTGGGTCAGACCAAAGGTCCATCTAGCCCAGTACCCTGTCTTCTGACAGTGGCCAATGCCAGGTTCCCCTGAGGGAATGAACAGAACAGGTTATTAAGTGATCCATCTCCTGTCACCCATTCCCAGTTTCTGACAAACAGAGGCTAGGGACACTATCCCTGCCCATCCTGGCTAATAGCCATTGATGGACCTATCCTCCATGAATTTATCTAGTTCTTTTTTGAAAGCTGTTATACACTTGGCCTTCACAACATCCTCAGGCAAAGAGTTCAACAGGTTGACTGTGCATTTTGTGAAGAAATACTTCCTTTTGTTTGTTTTAAACCTGCTGCCTATTAATTTCATTTGGTGGCCCCTTGTTTTTGTATTATGAGGAGGAGTAAATAACACTTCCTTATTTACTTTCTCTGTACCACTCATGATTTTATAGACCTCTATCATATCCCCATTTAGTCATCTCTTTTCCAAGCTGAAAAATCCCAATATTATGAATCTCTCTTCATACGGAAGCTGTTCCATATCCGTAATCATCTTTGTTGCCCTTTTGTGGGTCTTTTCCAATTCCACTATATCTTTTTTGAGATGGGGCAACACATCTGCATGCAGTATTGAAGATGTGGGTGAACCATGGATTTATATAGAGGCTATATATTTTCTGTCGTCTTATCTATTCCTTTCTTAATGATTCCCAACATTTTGTTTGCTTTTTTGACTGTCTCTGCTCATTGAGTGGATGTTTTCAGAGAACTATCCACAATGACTCCAAGTTCTCTTTCTTGAGTGGTAACAGTTAATTTAGACCCCATAATTTTGTGTGAATAGCTGGGATTATGTTTTCCAGTGTGCATTACTTTGCATTTATCAATATTGACTTTCATTTGCCATTTTGTTGCCCATTCTCCCAGTTTTGTGAGATCCCTTTGTTACTCTTTGAGTCTGCTTTGGACTTAACTATCTTGAGTAGTTTTGTATCTTCTACAAATTTTGCCACCTTGCTGTTTACCCCTTTTCCAGATCATTTGTGAATATGTTGAATAGTACTGGTCCCAATATAGACCCCTTGGGGGACACCACTATTTACCTCTCTCCATTCCGAAAACTGACCATTTATTTCTACCCTTTGTTTCCTATCTTTTAACCACTTACTGATCCATGAGATGACCTTCCATCTTATCCCACGACAGCCTAATTTAGAGACAAGGTGGGTGAGATGGTGTCTTTTATTGGACCAACTTCTGTTTGTCTCTTTCACCAACATTCAAGCTCTATAGAGCTCTTCTTCAGGTCTTTTTGTAAGTTTTTCTTCTGGCAGTGGGCAGGAAGCTGACAAAAATTCTAATAGGACACATAGTAGCTTTTTGATTGTATTTATGGTAAAGAAGGTACTTATTTAAAGCATATAAAACATAGACTATAAGTTGTTTGGGGCAGAAACCATCTGTGTTTGTACAGTTGCTTGCAGAATGGAGCCCTGGTCTATGACTGGAGTGTCTGTGCTCTACTGCAATACAAATAATATAAGGAATTTTTTATTTAATGGAACCTACAGATTTCTTTCCTCTTCCTGTCTTCTCGACTCTTCCCCCTCCCCCCCCATTCAGATTTTATCAGGGTATTTCATGGTTGGGTTTGTCTGTGGGGAGTGCTAAGGCAGAGATTTATTTCTACTATACTGCCTTGTCGACACACGAAAATTGTACTGATTTAACTAAACCAAAATAAGAGTGGTCACGCAAGACACACACGCTAATTTAACTGAACCAGTTTCTAAACAGATTTAGTTAAAAGGATACAATTTTCTTGTGTAGAGGAGGCCAAAAATACAGTTCCCTGCCTCTTGTAAAAGTAGTTCAGTTTGAGTGACTGAAAGCTTTGCATGCATACATAAAAATATTATATGCTACTTATTGTATGTATATAGTACTCTAATATCTTTGAAGTTCAGTCAGCATTGTTACCTCTGGGACAACAGTTTGTGGATTCAATTCCCGGTACATAAGGACTTGGGTTTATGCATGGAAGGCCAGCAGCATGGTCTAGGTTGGAGTCAAGATATCTGGGTTGTCTTATGGGTTCTGACGGGCTCACTGTGTGAACATGGCTGCACTACTTAAATTTTCTACCACCTCATTTTCTCATAGAATCATAGAATCATAGAATATCAGGGTTGGAAGGGACCTCAGGAGGTCATCTAGTCCAACCCCCTGCTCAAAAGCAGGACCAATCCCCAATTA
Organism: Eretmochelys imbricata; assembly: GCF_965152235.1. Lineage (NCBI taxonomy): Eukaryota > Metazoa > Chordata > Testudines > Cheloniidae > Eretmochelys > Eretmochelys imbricata. The sequence continues at coordinate 163,883,056 of NC_135574.1, forward strand.
AATCATCCCAGCCAGGGCTTTGTCAAGCCTGACCTTAAAAACTTCTAAGGAAGGAGATTCCACCACCTCCCTAGGCAACGCATTCCAGTGTTTCAACACCCTCCTAGTGAAAAAGTTTTTCCTAATATCCAACCTAAACCTCCCCCACTGCAACTTGAGACCATTACTCCTTGTCCTGTCCTCTTCCACCACTGAGAATAGTCTAGAACGATCCTCTCTGGATCCACCTCTCAGGTAGTTGAAAGCAGCTATCAAATCCCCCCTCATTCTTCTCTTCTGCAGACTAAACAATCCCAGTTCCCTCAGCCTCTCCTCATAAGTCATGTGTTCCAGACCCCTAATAATTTTTGTTGCCCTCCGCTGGACTCTTTCCAATTTATCCACATCCTTCTTGTAGTGTGGGGCCCAAAACTGGATACAGTACTCCAGATGAGGCCTCACCAATGTCAAATAGAGGGGGACGATCACGTCCCTCGATCTGCTCGCTATGCCCCTACTTATACATCCCAAAATGCCATTGGCCTTCTTGGCAACAAGGGCACACTGCTGACTCATATCCAGCTTCTCGTCCACTGTCACCCCTAGGTCCTTTTCCGCAGAACTGCTGCCTAGCCATTCGGTCCCTAGTCTGTAGCTGTGCATTGGGTTCTTCCGTCCTAAGTGCAGGACCCTGCACTTGTCCTTATTGAACCTCATCAGATTTCTTTTGGCCCAATCCTCCAATTTGTCTAGGTCCCTCTGTATCCTATCCCTGCCCTCCAGCGTATCTACCACTCCTCCCAGTTTAGTATCATCCGCAAATTTGCTGAGAGTGCAATCCACACCATCCTCCAGATCATTTATGAAGATATTGAACAAAACCGGCCCCAGGACCGACCCCTGGGGCACTCCACTTGACACCGGCTGCCAACTAGACATGGAGCCATTGATCACTACCCGTTGAGCCCGACAATCTAGCCAACTTTCTACCCACCTTATAGTGCATTCATCCAGCCCATACTTCTTTAACTTGCTGACAAGAATACTGTGGGAGACCGTGTCAAAAGCTTTGCTAAAGTCAAGATACAATGCATCCACTGCTTTCCCTTCATCCACAGAACCAGTAATCTCATCATAGAAGGCGATTAAATTAGTCAGGCATGACCTTCCCTTGGTGAATCCATGCTGACTGTTCCTGATCACTTTCCTCTCGTGTAAGTGCTTCAGGATTGATTCTTTGAGGACCTGCTCCATGATTTTTCCGGGGACTGAAGTGAGGCTGACTGGCCTGTAGTTCCCAGGATCCTCCTCCTTCCCTCTTCTCAGCCCATTGCTGAGGCTGTGCAGTTTGATTACAAGCCCTCCACTAAAGGAGAGGTTTTGGGCACCTTGCACCACCACAGCTTCCTGCTAAGTGGATTTTCCACTGCCCCTTTTTTTTTGGTCTTTGTATCAAGCTCTGCATTAGCAGAAGCCAGCACAGTTTCAAGGTGAATCTAGCTCAGTAACTAACTATTCCTCACAACCTACCTGTAAACTGCTTTAGTGAATATTTGACAGATTGGGACAGTTGTCAGAGCTGGGTTTAGAACTCTCGCAGTACAGGTCTCTGGTCCTATGCTCTGTAAAACCATGAGGTCACACTGTGACTCATCACTCCATCTCTTGCTGCTCTCTTGGGGGAAATTAAAGATTGCATAGAACTTTATTGATAGGCGAATAGGGGGATAATCCTGTTTTCCTGGGCATCTGACAGTAAAAATAGATAGTTTATTTTCAGGGTTTTGTATGTGATTTAATGCTCCTGGGGAGAACACTTTAAATAATCACATCAAACAGTCAGTTCAGTGCCAACCTTTCTTCTTCAGCTTAGTTTACATTGACACCAAACTTGGAGACATTCCCTTCCTCCTACACTGGCGAGCCACTGGGATATTTTTATACCACCCATGGTTCCCCTCCTACAATTTCTTCCTCTGTCAAGTATTCATACCCCCTTTAATAACCAGCAGGGGGATCATCACATTGAGCTACTGCCAAATGCATAATGACTGCTGCCTTAGCTGTACACAGTCACTGCACTACTGATATCCAGTTCAGCACTGTAAAGTGCTTAGGGCTACTTTGGGAATGTGCTATATTAAACCCAACTATTCTAAATCCTATTTAATATAAAGAGGTTGCAGCAGGGGGAGTGGGAAAGCTGGAGAGAGATTTGAGATTGCATTAATCTATTTTTACTATATAAAATATTTAGTCATTTAAGGTCTAATTCTGCCAATAGTCCCACTGATTTCCTATAGCAATACTTGTAGAATAAGGTACTACTCAGGACAGAATAAATGTGGCAGAATTGGGTCCTATAAGAATTGAGATAGTAAATTTGTAATGAGCTGATGGAGCTGAGAACTGGCCTATTCACCCCCAAGTACAGATGTTATTACCATGAAAACAGAAAATCAAAAACATGCTTCATATCTGCCTCAAAATAAAGGTGCACTTAAACTTGTAAAAAGACAACATTTTTATTTGAATGATATGACAGAGCTGTCACAGGAGTGTTACCTGCTATAAAGAAAGCTTAAGAATTATTACCTTTATTAGACCAGTGACACTGAGCTTTAGCCATACATTTCTAAGTTCTGTCCCTCTACAGAGACAATTTTCTTTTCTTAAATAAACTGTCATGCTCGTGTTAATATATTGTTGGCTCCCTCATACTCTGAGAATACTGCTGATATAAAACATGTATATGTTAGATTGGTAATAGTATCTTTAGTGTAGCTGACTAGAACAAATGTGTTTCCCTCATGGCTGTGCTAATGTGATAAAGGAAAATTGGCTGTTCATCAGCTTTTGGCTGGGTAAAGACAGTAGAGATGGAACCACATTCTTTTTTATGCATTAATACCACTGAGAACTTTTCACTAGTTATATTTCATGCGCCTGCATGTTGTGCAAAGATGTTGTAAAACATGAGATAATGCTACAAATAACAAAGCAGAAAAGCCTGTATCTTTTATAATGATAACAGTCAAACACCAAATGACAGTAAAAGGCTGTAAAAAAATGTGATGCAACCTCCCCCCCGCACCGCAATTCAACCACCTCACACGCGTGCGCGCACACACGCTCTCTGACATACAGGGCATTGGCTGTTTAAAGGCTTTGTATTAAATAAGATCTTCCTGCGTTTGGGTCATGGATGTGTCCACACAGAAAGCTAACTTAAAATGAAAGTGGCGTGGTTAGAGTGGGGAAACCCATACGCGAGAACTTTTTGAACAAATCTCGATGCCTAGTAATTATGATGATAACCTTCCGATTTTTTTTCAGTGGAAGGGCAATAAATCTTGTCTAAATTTGGGAAATATTGACTGCATCTGGAAATAACAATAATAAAATTCAGCACATATATTTATTTTAAAGTATAATTTAAGGGAAATAAATTTTCTCCATAAAATCAATTTTCTATTAATTTCACATTTTCTTTCTTAAAATACTAATAGAATCATAGTGCCTGAAGCACCGATGATAATCGCTCAAGCTCAGATTTATAGATAACTGTGGCTGTTTATCTTGGTCAGAATTTGAAATCTTTTGTTGGTGGAATAGCATTCTGAAAGCTCATTCTCTGATTTTCAAAATGAATTTTTCAGGGTCTCGCCTTCCTTTTGCACCAAATTACGTTGGCTCATAAGCCTTTTGTTTGTCCTCACACACTCCTTGTTCTTAAGGATGCAATTATTCCAGCCCTATTTGATTTGATTAGAGTGGATATCAAGGCAGACTAGAGCACTCTAGCTTCTCTTAGCCTCTATCAGTAGAGACGATTCACCAGGCATCCATTTAAGTTCATGATTACCTGTTTCTTCAAAATGGAAATAACATTCCATAATATGGAAACAACAAAATAATGTTTTGAAATCTGACCCTCTCCAAACCGTCATTTGAAATAAACCTCACACAAACTAAATACAGTTAAAATCTGATAATTCCTGCTTTGAATGTTCTTGTGAATAAATCACTCACATAAGTAAACAAGAAGGTTTTTCAATAAAGTTTATTCATTGTATTTATTAATGCAGTGAGCTATCAGGGTGAGTTTGAACATTTTGAATGAGTTGCATTTAATATATTTATTTAAGTTAGGGAAATATGGCTATAAGACAATGAAACTGGTATTTGGTTTCCTTTCCCGCGTGTCTGTCTGTCCTTATTTTTCACATGAAATTTTTGAATTCCATAAAATCAACACCTAGAAGCCAGCTGTGTATGATAAGTTCTTTCTAATTTCATGTAACTTATACTCTAATTCAGAACAGTCCTAACAGAAAGAAGCTCAGTGTCCTCAGAATTACTAGGACTGGGAGACTGCCACTAAATAAATCTGTGAATATTAACTCAAATTTAACATGAATTGGCAAGAAAAAGAATGCTTGCAGAAATCACTACCTGGAGTAAAGACTGTCTCCATGGACATCCCCTATTGTAGGGGAATCTCCAGTGGGTACAGAGCAGGTGTAGCCAGTGCTCCTTGCAGCCACTGATGAAAGGGGCATATCAGGGGTTGGAAGAATGTCAAAGGCCTGTTTGAATGTATTGTGCTTGCTTTGCCATACTAAGCTGGTGGATGGTCCTTTGTGGTCCATATTAGATGGTGCAAATTAGAGAAGCCCCCAGACTGCCCTAACTTGTGCTCAGAGCCTGGCAGAGAATCAAGGAGTCATAACAGACTGCCTGATGCCACCACCTCATCTCCAAATTTGGCCCCACATTTCAAACCTGTATGCATGATTATTTGTGGTAAGCAACTTTTAAATAGCCCAGGAAGTGATCCAAACAATGGACTGACCATATGCTTGGTGAATCCCCACGGTCACATGCATACACTTAATGTAAAATCACTATGGTGATGACAGAAGAATGACAGTAAATCAGTGCATTTGGTATATTTTATGTTATCATATATTTTATGGGATACTATTTGACACATCAAGAGGGCTAACTTTCCCCAAACACTTTGCTATATCCCAGGCACAGAGACACTCTAGCAAGGGAGACCAGTGTCTAACCATATACTTTACAACAAGGATTGGGCTCCAGTCATGCAAACATTTATTCCTAAATGTAACTTTATTCATGCACACATAATTACTTTGTATGAAAGTGGTAAGAGAGACTTTAAATTTAAACTCTGCACTCAGCCTCTAAATCTGACAGAAATCTCAATTTTCTAGGACTGAAAACTTGGCAAAATTTTGTGTGCCTCAGAAAAGAAAAGGTTGCAAGCCTCTATGACACACAACCAGTTGCAATTAAGCAACACAGCTTGAGTTCTGAATGTTGAGTATTGTATACTATCAGCAAACTGTTTGTGATTAGTCTTTGGAGTAAAAGGCAAAAAGTTAGTTAATTGAGGAAATTGTGATCTGCTCATAGATATTCCGTGAACAGAAAAAGAAGGCTAATTTAATCTAGTAAAGTATTTGTTCCAAATTATTCACTCAGCTCTATAAATTAAAGGGAACTGTTTGCAATGCTTCATTTATTAATAAAGTAGAGCTGTCAAGCGATTAAAAAATTAATCGTGATTAATCGTGCAATTAAAAAAAATTGACAGCAATTAATCGTGCGATTAATCGCACTGTTAAACAATAATAGAATACCATTTATTTAAATATTTTTGGATGTTTTCCACTTTTTCAAATACATTAATTTCAGTTACAACCCAGAATACACAGTGTACAGTGCTCACTTTATATTTATTTTTTATTACAAGTGTTTGCACTGTAAAAAGACAAAAGAAATAGTGTTTTTCAATTCACCTAATACAAGTACTGTAGTACAGTCTCCTTACTGTGAAAGTTGAACTTTCATGTACAAAATAACTGCATTCAAAAATAGAACAATGTAAAATTTTAGAGCTTGCAAGTCCACTCAGTCCTACTTCTTATTCAGCCGGTCTCTCAGACCAACAAGTTTGTTTACATTTGCAGGAGATAATACCGCCCACTTCTTGTTTACAATGTCACCTGAAAGTGAGAACAGGCGTTCTTATGGCACTGTTGGAGCCGGCGTTGCAAGATATTCACGTGCCAGATGCGCTAAAGATTCTCGTGTCCCTTTATGCTTCAACCACCATTCCAGGGGACATACATCCATTCTGATGATGGGTTCTGCTCAAAAACCATCCAAAGCAGTGTGGACCGATGCATGTTCATTTTCATCATCTGAGTCAGATGCCACACAAATTTTGCCTTTTTTGGTGGTTTGGGTTCTGTAGTTTCACATTGGAGTATTGCTCTTTTAAGACTTCTAAAAGCATTCTCCCTACCTCCTCCCTCTCAGATTTTGGAAGGCACTTCAGAGTCTTAAATCTTGGGTCCAGTGCTGTACCTATCTTTACAAATCTCACATTGGTACCTTCTTTGCATTTAATCAATTTTGCAGTGAAAGTGTTCTTAAAACCAACAGCATGTGCTGGGTCATCATCCAAGACTGCCATAACACGAAATATATGGCAGAATGTGGGTAAAACAGAGCAGGGGACGTACAATTCTCCCCCAGGGAGTTGAGTCACAAATTTAATTAATGCATTATTTTTTAAATGAGCATCATCAGTATGGAAGCATGTCCTCTGGAATGGTGGCTGAAGCATGAAGGGACATATGAATATTTAGCATATCTAGCATGTAAATACCTTGCAGTGCTGGCTACAAAAGTGCCATGCAAATGCCTGTTCTCACTTTCTGGTGACATTGTAAATAAGAAGAGGACAACATTATCTCCTGTAAATGTAAACAAACTTATTTGTCTTAGTGATTGGCTGAACAAGAAGTAGGTCTGAGTGGACTTGTAGGCTCTGAAGTTTGACATTGTTTTGTTTTTGAGTGCAGTTATATAACAAAAATCTACATTTGTAAGTTGCACTTTCAAGACAAAGAGATTACACTACAGTACTTCTATGAGGTGAATTGAAAAACTCTATTTCTTCGGTTTATCATTTTTACAGTGCAAATATTTGTAACCAAAATAAACACTTTGATTTTAGTTACAACACAGAATACAAGATATATATGAAAATGTAGAAAAACATCCAAAATATTTAATAAATTTCAATTGGTATTCTCTTGTTTAACAGTACAATTAAAACTGTGATTAATCACGGTTAAATTTTTTAATCGTGATTAATTTTTTGAGTTAATTGCGTGAGTTAACTGCAATTAATTGACAGCCCTACAATAAAGTAAACTTTTTAAACTGTGTACCAGATTCTGGCTCGGGTCTGGGTTTGATCCCCAAGAATGCCCAGTTAGGCATCTCTGTGCTCTTGTATTCTTGTCAGACCTATTTTTTCCATACAACCCTAACACAACTTCTGTTCACTTTAAATTGTAGATGGTAAAAAAAAAAAAATCATAGTTTTAAATTCAGGGTTTTCTCATGGTTAGCACAAAGGACTCTTGAAATCTACGTACTACCTATACCACTTTGTGTTTTGACCATTGGCTATTTACATTCACTGGGCCTCTCTTTACGCATCTTTAAAAGGAGGATGCTACCTATATCACAAGCGTGTCACATAATTAGTTAATGTTTATAAAGTGCTTTAAGATCCTTGGATGTAATGTGAAAAGTAGTAATTATTATTTTAATTACTGTTCTGTGCAGTGAAGGAAGGATACCCTCAGTACTCTGAGAAAGATGTGTTGAAATGTCCTCCCCATCAAGGAAAAATACTAATAGGATTATGGTGTGTGAAGCCCTGATCTTAAAATGAAGAAATACCTAGGCATTAAAGTAAAATTGGGAATGGCGTGATAACCTTGACTCTGCATTTGCTTGGTTGTGTGTTGGTTCAAGCCAGACAGACCCCTTAATATTAATTCGTTGTAGCTTTTTGTTTGGTTTGACCATTATGATACTTTTCTAGTCTATGTATCTGACATTTTTGTTACCTAGATTACTAGTGGGAAGATTAGTTAGTGAATATGGGAAATGGACCAGGGGATTTAAAAGATATAAAGAAAGTAAAAAAACTCCCTTACTTAGTTCAAAATGGTTAATCAATAATAGATGCAATTAGTACAAAATTCAAAGTGATTATTTGTAATGAATCTTTATTTGCCTCTTTATATGTATCTGTGTAGGTTCACCACACCAAAATCAGTTTCTTTGTAGATGGTTTGGAGGATGACAACACTGCTTTTGATTCAAGAATACTTGGTGGACGAATTGCAGACCCTGCTGCTGATGGTGCACTGCAAATTGGGCAAAGTTTCAGTGGTAAGTTCTGCAGTATTTTAGCACTGTATGCTGAGCATTCAAAGTAATATATGCTTGATGTGTGTCTAAAACCATGGTAAGTAGCTCTGCAAGCTAATAGTCAGTGATGTAATGCATATTGAAAGGGTACATAAAGCTAGGCACATGGCTCCATGCAACAAAAAATGCCCATTAGTAAATGGCATTCCTCAGAAACTTGGCACCCAGACAGAGGTGCCTGGATGATGGCATAACAAGCCATGGAGATTATCACAGCCAGGTAGATTTTTCAGCATGTTCCAGAAACCAGGTATCTAACATGGCAAGTATATCCCACTGCATTTCAGAATAAATATGCCAAATCTGTGTACTTATTTGGACTGTTTGTAGCAACTAGACAAATTTCCTGAGCTAGGAAGAGAACTCAAGTTTCCTGATAACTAATATTCCTCTGCTTTATATCAAATATTCATGAAAGCCACTTGCAAAATGTGGGGTTCCTCAGGCTTCACTAATGGCTGGTTCACATAGATAACAACTTACTACTGCTACCAGTTCCTCCTTTCAGACTACATCATGATTTATAGAGCTCTACATCAGTCTACATTCAGAATTAGACAAATTCTTCATCGTTATATGAACAGTGCAAAATCTGGGTACTGTTAGTTTGTGGCTCTCTTCAATTCTGTATGATGATGAATTGGCTCTGTGGACAAAAAACGTACCACTGATCCAGAACATATTGTAATTTGGAACTAACTCCTAAATATATCTGTGTCTGTCTCAAACAGAGCTATTTTGTTATTGGGCAAACAAAAAAAGTAATTTTCCATCCTACTTTTTAAAACTCTTAAATGTCTGGAAATGTCTTCTGTTGTCATTCTGACTTTTGAATACTATCAACCTAATGACTGTATAAAGGAAAGGAATATCTTAAATACCTTTTATCTTTATTTTATAAATTGATAGGTACAGTTGTACCTACTGTATCTCTTCTCTAATTAGAGGTGGCACATAGTCTGGCTCATTACTTCTGTCTAATGAGCCGGTCCCTGTGCCACCTCTCTAATCAGAAAAGAGAGAGGTACAAAATGTTCCTATAAAGTTGTTATAAATCATTCTTTTTATCAAAAAATTAAGTCACTGCCCTCTATAGTTTTGTCCACATCCAAGATGGTTTCATTCAGGGGAGGTAATTGTGCAAGAGAGATCACTGTGTGCTGAATAAAGGTGCTCTCATGCAGTGCAGAGTTGCCTTCTGGTTGATGGAATTAGATTATTTATTTATAATATATTTTCATAGGTTTAGAGCAATTTGTTGGAAGAATGCAAGATTTTCGATTGTACCAAGTGGCACTTACAAACAGGTAAAATTAAAACTGTTGTTCTTGATAAAACCTAGGCGTATGATGAGAGAGAGGAAGAATACCTAATGGTAAATTTGTTCCCAAAAAAACTTTTTTTTATATTCTTCTTAAAAGATGGTTCCTTTTGTGGTCATAGTTTACTGGGCATGGATTCAATAGGTCTGTTCGTATCAAACAGGCTTTGAGGCGAGATCAGTCATGGGTGCAATGTTGGATATCAGTTGTGCTTTTCAGATGTTTTTAAAATATACACAGTGACTTCTAATACTAGATAGTTATACTGTGATATTCTTCCTGTTTATATGTTGTCATTGTTGCAACCTGGCCCAGTACCCCACTGTACCCAGTCTGTGGTGAGTGGACCCCATTGCTGTGTCTCACGTGCTCCCAAGCCAACAGGGTCAGGGTAGAGTTTAATCCCTTTTTCGTCTCTGGGACTGTACACTCCCAGGCTCAGACAGCTGGTCTGAGATGCTTTGCTGGGACATGGGACACCACTCAACCATTCTAGACCCTGAACTCAGTGTCTGAGACTTTCTAAGCACTGACAGATATGCCCTCCCCAGAGCTCCACCTGGGGCTGTGGGTACTCCAGGCTTATAATTGAACTCCTTTGGGGACAATGTGGCAGGTAATAAGGAATGCAGGTTTAGCAAAAAAATTTCTTAACTACATAAATTTTGCTGTTGAAGCCCTCAAGTGTTACAGATCTTTGAAAACAAAAATCCTTAGAGCACAATCCCCTGGTCTGATCTCGCCCCTTCTGTGAGTCTGAGGCTTGTTAGTATTCCAGGCTAGATAGAGACCCTTCTGCTCTTACTCTCCTGAAAGTCCTCCTTGCATGTGGGGATGGTCTGTCTCCTTGTCCAGAGAAGTACTCAGCTCTGAAGGAGACCTCTGTCTCTGTCACGTGTTTCACTGGGAAATTCTCAACCACCCTCCAATCTTGTATGCTCCACCTCCATGCAGGCCGCTCAGTAGAAAGTCCATTACTCCATGCGGATGAGCCAACAGTTGGGGCACAGTCAAAGTCGATGGCCCCAGATTGCAATCTGGATGATTTTTCAGTGATTATCCTGCAATGAGGTATCAGTCATCTTATTTGGAAGGTCAGCTAGCTGGAAATACATTACAATATACTGCCCTTAGGCAAGTATAGACATGGGTGCAAGGCATAATAGAAAATGAGTTCATAATTCAATACAGACATATTCCTACACAGTCACAATCACATTGGCTATATATTCTCTCAAGGAAATCCTTGCTGTTTCCCATGGAATAAAAATTAGAGTAATTCAGCCAAATACATCATATTCTAAACTGTTTATCTGATTTTAAAAGATCCTTAAACCAGCATTCAATTTTGTGGGTATAGTGGCCACAAACAAATGAGCCCAAAATACCATGCCCGGAATTAACTGCAGATGCAGATGATAGATTGTGTTGGATGTGATATACCTTGACTTTAGCAAAGCTTTTGATACGGTCTCCCACAGTACTCTTGCCAGCAAGTTAAAGTAGTATGGATTGGATGAATGGACTATAAGGTGGTTAGAAAGCTTGCTAGATCATCGGGCTCAAGGAATAGTGATCAACGGCTCAATGTCTAGCTGGCAGCTGATATCAAGCAGAGTGCCCCAGGGATCAGTCCTCGGGCTGGTTTTGTTCAACATCTTCATTAATGATCTGGATGATGGGATGTATTGCACCCTTAGCAAGTTCGTGGATGGCACTAAGCTGGGGAGAGGGTAGATACACAGGAGGGTAGGGATAGGGTCCAGAGTGACGTAGACAAATTGGAGGATTGAGCCAAAAGAAATCTGATGAGGTTCAACAAGGACAAGTGCAGAGTCCTGCACTTAGGATGGAAGAATCCCATGCACTGCTACAGGCTGAGGACCAACTGGCTAAGTGGCAGTCCTGCAGAAAAGGACCTGGGGAGTCCTGTGGAAGAGAAGCTGGATATGAGTCAACAGTGTGCCCTTGTTGCCAAGAAGGCTAACGGCATATTGGGCTGCATTAATAGGAGTATTGCCAGCAGATTGAGGGAAGTGATTATTCCCCTCTGTTCGGCACTGGTGAGGCCGCATCTGGAGTA